>NC_081313.1:73648662-73966162 GCF_026419965.1 Kogia breviceps | reverse complement strand
TAGCATTTATATGTTTTCTATAATTCAGGTCCCTACTTAGATAACATATGTATCTGGAAACTACAAATTTAGAAGAAACTACAACTTTCTATAATTCTAAATTAGGAAGTTTATTTTAGATTCTATACTCTCTATGATCAGGATGTTTCATTGAGTAGTTTCACAGGACACAATTCACTTCCCTTTTAATATGAGTCATATAGCCTTATTTAGGGATGTGAGGAGAGGGGAAAACTCCAAATAATTCAGTAATATATGGACTCCATTAACAAGCCATATCCATTTTTATGTGTATGAATTTTTTAAAAAATTTTTTTCCTAACTTTAATTTTTTTAACATCTTTATTGGAGTATAATTGCTTTACAATGTTGTGTTAGTTTCTGCTCTATAACAAAGTGAATCAGCTATACATATACATATATCCCCATATCTCCTCCCTCTTGCATCTCCCTCCCACCCTGCATATCTCACCCCTCTTGGTGGACACAAAGCACCGAGCTGATCTCCCTGTGCTATGCGGCTGCTTCCCACTAGCTATCTATTTTACATTTGGTAGTGTATATATGTCCATGCCACTCCCTTACTTCGTCCCAGCTTACCATTCCCCTTGTCCCCATGTCCTCAAGTCCATTCTCTATGTCTGTGTCTTTATTCCTATCCTGCCCCTAGATTCTTCAGAGCCATTTTAAAAAATTCCATATATATGTGTTAGCATAC
This sequence comes from Kogia breviceps, assembly GCF_026419965.1. Classification (NCBI taxonomy): domain Eukaryota; kingdom Metazoa; phylum Chordata; class Mammalia; order Artiodactyla; family Physeteridae; genus Kogia; species Kogia breviceps. The sequence continues at coordinate 73,965,444 of NC_081313.1, read as the reverse complement.
GGCATTTGTTTTCTCTTTCTGACTTACTTCACTTTGAATGTATGTCCATCCACCTCACTACAGATAACTCAATTTCGTTTCTTTTTATGGCTGAGTAATATTCCATTGTATATATGTGCCACATTTTCTTTATCCATTCATCTGTCGATGGCCACTTACCTTACATTCATGTCCTGGCTATTGTAAATAGTGCTGCAGTGAACATTGTGGTACATGACTCTTTTTGAATTATCGTTTTCTCAGTGTATATGCCCAGTAGTGGGATTGCTGGGTCATATGGTAGTTCTATTTTAGTTTTTAAGGAACCTCCATACTGTTCTCCATAGTGGCTGTATCAATTTACATTCCCACCAGCAGTGCAAGAGGGTTCCCTTTTCTCCACACCCTCTCCAGCATTTATTTTTTGTAGATTTTTTGATGATGGCCATTCTGACTGGTATGAGGTGATAAGTCATTGTAGTTTTGATTTGCATTTCTCTAATGATTAGTGATGTTGAGCATCCTTTCATATGTTTGTTGGCAATCCATATATCTTCTTTGGAGAAATGTCTATTTAGTTCTTCTGCCCATTGTTGGATTGGGTTGTTTGTTTTTTTTATATTGAGCTGCATGAGCTGCTTGTATATTTTTGAGATTAATCCTTTGTCAGTTGCTTCGCTTGCAAATATATTCTCCCATTCTGAGGGTTGTCTTAGGAAACCATAAACAAGGCATATTAATTTTTAGTGCAGAGAAAACTGCCAAAGAGCAGGAACTGTAATTATAAGAGCGTGATTATCCTCCTGTTTGTTTCTGAGAATTTATGAAAATATATGAACTCTCTTTACAAAAATCAAATACTTGTTTGTGACTTAGGTAACATTCTATATGCAGGGGTACTCTGACTTCATGTTGCCCAATTGTGGACCTCTAAAACTTCTATCCGGTAGACTGACAAAAGAAGAAATCTTGAGATAGACCTTACCTAAATACCCATCCACTTAAAAAGACTAAGGATATAATGGGATTATATCTCAGTGTGAAATAGGGCTGTGGCAAGAAACAGATGGTATAACCAAACTGAGCAATTGAAGAAAGTTTGTCAAAGGGACTATTTAAGACATCCGGCAGATTTTTGGAAGACCAACGAGTGATAGTGCAGTAACCTGAGGCTTGAAAAAGGAAGGTTTGGAGACCTGGGAAGCTTTCACCAAAGGTAGCCTGATGGGACAAGGGAAGGGGGATGTTACCTGTACACAGAGAGGGTATCTTTATGGAGAGAATCACTTCATGGAAGCTGTGGACTTCAGCAGAGATGCAGTCAACCCACAGTGACCTAAGAAGAGGGACCTGGAAAATAAATGTCTCCATCCATTCTCCTCCTTTCCTCTGGATCTTTTGTTATTGCCTGTGATGGACTGAATCCAACCAGAAGCAGAAGGAAAGGGAGCCTGTCAGTACAATCAGCATCCAGGGGCAAATTGTGAGAGGAAATGGTTAGAAAGTGGGCCTGGAGAACCAAACTGAAAATATTCAGAGCATAATGTCTCACAAAGTATGTCCCCATGAGTACTAGTTCCATAAAATGAGCCACAGTGACAAAGGTCCAAGATCAAATCAGTTTGGGAAATGCCATATAATATAACCCCACATCACAGTCCATGTACTATGTGCAAGGCATTGACAGACAGTGACAAATACAAAGGAAGTCTCAGCCTTCATGGAAATTCGAGTTTATTGAGAAAAACAATAAATGAACAAATAAACAAATGGCTGTATAACACAATGTTACATAGTGACCAGTGTTATGAAGAATGATTAGTTTCTTCAATAGAGATTTAGTGAAAAATGATTTTCTATTGAGGAAATTACGATTGCTTCAAGCTTTCAAATTTTGTTTCAGATAGAGTTCAGATTTTGTTTATTGCTGGAATCTTATAAATCTAGTCCCCTTAGACTTGATCATAAAAGTGAGCTGGAGGCTGGAGTAGTTTCAAAGTTCTTGTGCATTTTCCCCATACTCTTTTTCTATCATATATTATTTCTCTACCGTTTCTTACTTTTTCTCAAAAGTGACCATATATTACTCATCTTTATATCTTCAGTGTCTGGCCCTATATTGTGCCTGGCGGGGTTTTTTAAGAGATGGCTTTCAAATTTTAATTATAATTGTAATAACTATTATTATATAGTAGTAATAATTATATTAACCAAACCCCCCAAATGTCTAACTATAATGCATGCTTTCATTGTGCCATTTATTGTTTAAAGGTCTTCGTGGATTATCACATTAGTCCTCAAAACAACCCAATGACATGGACACTGTTGTTACCCTCACTCTACAGATTAGAAAACTGAGGCATTAAGAGCTCCAGTAACTTGCTCACCGTCACACAAGCAGAAGTGTTAGATCCAGGAAATCTAACCCCAAAGCCTGGACTTTTGTTTATGCTATATTAGCTTAAATAATGCTCACTTAAATCTAATTAATCATATCTGACTAGACAACAGTTTTTGGTACATGAGCTTCAAGTTTAGAAAATGTTGAATTATAAGAATACAATATCCATATTCAGAATGTTAGAAAAATGAGGAGGGATATGTTTAAGCAAGAGAAATAAAAGAGCAGTTGAAATTCAGAGGAGAAGGATGGCATGTAGATAAAGTAAATATTCTTGCAGTCCATAAGAAAAGGAAGATAGGGATGTTATATTCAATAGGACTTAGAGGCAATTGTGGGGTAAGTTACACTGGAGCATTTTAAGTGAAGGCAGTGCTGTTTTTTATATCTTATGCTATGACATTTACAGAAAAATAAAAATTTTAGTGGCAGACTAGTATTTTTACATAAAATAAATACAGAAGCCTAGGTAAGACATTAAAATTCCATGTACCACCAGAGATGAGGAAGGCATATTTAATTCATGTACTTTCAAATATGAGCACCATGGGGACGTTTTTATCTGAGAGTATTTTTACTCTATGATGCATAAGTTTATAAATACTCTGTGGCGGCTACGTCAGCCAATTTTTAAAATAATTATCCAACCCTGAAATTTCAACAATTTTTCACTTAATTATGCCATTAAAATTAAAAGGTTTATGTAGAATTTTTAAAACTTTAATAATTCTTAGAAGATTATAAGTAATAGTATTTACCAGCTTAAATATATTTACCATTGACTGTTTTTTACAAAAAGAAAAGACACAGAATGAATGTAATAAAACACCAGAAGATAATTGAAACTCTGTGATATCACATAGATAACTCAAGGCAATATATTAATACTATTTAAGTAGCTCCAGGTAAAGCATTCTGTGGGGCTCAATAAAGCCTTCCTTGATGACGTGACGGTAAACATTTTTTTCTTTAACTTTAGAAAACCTGGTTGCCATGTGAAACACAGGGAAAGCATTACTAGTGTTCTCTATATAATTAGTTTAACCAGAATAAGTTAAGGAGATGAAATATCATGGCACTGACAGAGTGGTTGATAGTTCTCATGTTGCTATAACCAACCATGTAAAGCCATAGTTATCAGTTCAGTCTATACAAAAATGGAACACTTATTTGTTAAAAATAATTTTACAAATATTCTTCCCATGCTTGGTCTATATTTAAGTTGTATGGACAACTTAAAACCAACTGAAAAACCCACTCACTGCCCAAAGTAAATATGTATCTGACTAAGTTATATATACTTGATGAAAGTAGAACTTCACTAGTTGAAAAATTCACTTGTTCTTCTCACTGAGGCTCATGAGAACCATTGTACAATGAGAGCAGAAATACTTTGGACTACTCTAAAATTGGGAGAAGTTATATAGACTGGCCATATTATGGAACACATGAAAATTTTCTCTTAGGCTTTAGACACATAGAACCAACCAAAGAAAATTGGATCAGTCTAGAAAATCAAGTGGACAATTCAAACTCAATCGCCCATTTTCTTAACAAATAATTTACCTGTGAGCTATCTGGTGATGCAACGTTCTTTATCTTTACAAAGTATTTCAGTTGTCCATACAGATGATACTGTTCTTATTTGAAGACTAATAACATCTTCCTTGAATCTCTCATAAAGGCAGACCGCTTTGAACACAAGGCATGTCATAATGGATAGTTCTGGAGCTATTTCCTTCTTGTGATTCAGGGCTCATGAATACTGTCTCTGTCATTTCTTAGCTATTTGCTCCTATGCAAATTACTTAATGTCTCTAAGATTCTCTGACCTATTCTTAAATTAGTTTACTTTTGCTTATTTCATTTTACACATATTCAACCTGGCCTAATGTTATACGAAAATGAAACTGTGCTGCTTCTTGGGCTCTTTGGCCTGCCAGTGAATTGACAAAATGTCCTTTGGAATGATACTATAGGGCAAATTAATGGATAGCATACTATTTTTAAGACAGCTTGTTTCTTAACTATTTTTAAAAATAAAATGCTTTGGGTTGGAAGCATACCCTAGTCTTAGATTTGGAAGTGGATATTTGTGGATTAAAAACAATCTTTAATACAGTATAATAATTCTGTTAACAATATAATAAAAATAAATTAGAAATATTTAAATACAATAAGTACAAATACTTGTATGAGGTACCTAGTTCCCCTAGTTCTGTCTTTAAGTAGAGACAAAATCTCTCTCCCCTTTCACGTGATAGCACTTTATAACTTAGTCAAGAGTTATTTTTCTTTAAATCATCCTATCTTACAGTTATATTTGTCCCACTTCTGATATGAATTCAATGCCTTCAGGATTCACTTAGTCCTTGGGGTTACTCTCTGGGCACACTTAATTTATCAACTCTTGAAATATAATACTAGATTTAAGAATATTGTATTTTGCTTTTGCTATACCATATATTTAATGAATTTCAACTGTATAATCAGTGGAATGATACTGATGTGTGGCTCCCCAAAGAATTAAGAGAATCACATTTTAGAAAATGTATAGCTCTTCAATAAGTAAGTAAATAACTTGGAAGAGAAAAAAACATAGGAAGCTGTAAGTTCAACAAAGGGGAAGCATTTCTAATTTAACCAGGAAACTATGAACCCATAAAAGGAATGATAGACTTATTGTGTGTGTGGATGTGCATGACTGGTAGAGCTCAGAACAACTGCCTGCATCTTAACTGCAAGGGACACTCTGACTTGTATGCTGAAGAGGCAGATGCACTCACTGGAGACTGATCCAGAATAGAGAAACATGGAGAAACAGTCCTTCTCAGAAGACTTCTTCACCCCGGGAAGTGTCCACTTTTCAGGGATATTAGGTGCATGGTGCAGTTCCTGAGGCAGCAGTGGCATGGATGACAGAAGCTAGTACACTGAAGTGGAGAGCCTGACCTTTCAAGCTTGGTGGCGACAGTGGCAGCAGCATAGTTTCAGGTATTATGCCTAGAAGCTTAGTCTCAGATATCTTTCTCCATCTCCCCAGTGATGGTGTGAGCCATTAATTAGATGACTATACAATTTGTCATCAACCAGGACTCTTTTGAGAGTGAAAACAATTAACACATGATCCCCAGGACAACAACTTTAAAAACAAAACTGACATAATGTGTATAGTTACTTTACCACAACTCTATAGTAAATCCAGTTTTTGTTAAAATACACCAGAGTAAATTCATCATATGTAACTGAGACTTTTTACCAAAACCAAAGTAAGTTGTAATACATTCATGATATAAAGTAGAATGTAAATATTATCTAGAATTAATGAGACCAAAAAAAATTCCTTTGGAAGGATATTATATTGTACTCTTAAGTGATAAAGGAATGTGCAGAGGTTTCTGAGCTCATGTAGGAGAATCTAGTGGCCTTCAAGACTCTAATGCTCTCAATTTTTCTTCTAAATTAGAAAACATCTAAATATTTTTAAAAAAGCAAATCAAACTAAACTCCCCACTGAAGAAGATGATAAAACTCAGTTTATTTGTTAATAGGGTAAATAAATACCCAAGACTGGAAAAATCATCTCCAGACTCCATCCAGATGGAGGGAGTTGGTGGGGGCTAAATGGAAGAGAGAGAAGTGTTAACAGAGTCATAGGGTAACTGAACACATACAATACTAACTAGAGTTCAGCTTCAGAAAAGGAAGGTGTCAGGGCCTCATTCAGTGGGAAACAAGGCAGGTTAGGCCACTGGCTACGGGAGAGACACAGGTAAAGGGCTTGGAAAATGCATGGCACCAGAGATGTCTGTCTTGAGAAGTCAATGCTTCTGGGGAAGAGAGACACCTTTGATGAAGAAATGTCCTGAGTGGGTGTCCTGAGCAGTGAAAGGAAAGAAAGGACCAACTAAAGAATATAACTCTACTGAGACAGGAGGACAGCAAGGAATTAGAAGACGTAAGGCAAGATAAAGAATTGTCATGTATTTGAAACAAACAGAAAGGAAAAGCTTTTTTTGTTGTTGTTAGCAGAAGAAGGCCTTGAAGTCAGACATCAGGAAAACCACCTCCATAATCTCAGAAGTATCCTGAAATTGATGGTGCAGAAGAATCCAAAACAAACAAATATGACAAAGAAAAGTGAAACCCAGCGGGGAAAAAAAAAAGCCCAGAATCTATATAAAGATATTCTAAAAATAAAAATAATAAAAACTCTTAAGCATAGTAAAGCACATCAATTAAATGAAGCCATGAAGCATAACTCAGGTTGAAATTGAAGATAATTAAACAAGAAATTGCAAATGGAAAATAGCAATGTGACTCAGAAATTCAAAAACTGAAAACAAACAAAAAATAGATGTAAAGTAGACCTGAGTGATCTAAAGAAAGAAATTTAAAAAAAAAAGAAACAAATATCTCAGGATACATCTCAGAAATGAAGATAAAATTAATAGGTACCTAAAGAGTAATTGGTACATGTTAACATAGAGTAAGAAATATAGAGAAGAAATAAGAAAAGTCAAGAAAATAAATGGTAATAATAATATGGGAGAAAGTAATAAATGTGTAGAACACAACAAAGAACAAAGATTATCCAGTATAATATTTGTAGTATCTGAAGCAGAAAAATAAATGAATGAAACCTAATTAATATTTAAAACTAGAAATAAAGGTGTTTATGAAATTAAATAGTAGGGTATGAAAATTGAAACTGCCTGCTCAATACCTGGGGATATTGAACCAAAATTCTCTACTGAGACATTTCATTATTAAGCTTTAAAAATTAAGAAAAAAATTCATTTCATCCTCTAGGACAGAGACAAAGTCACATGTTTTAAATTCCAATTGTTCACTGCTGGTATATACAAAAGCAACTTACTTTTTGTATATTAACCTTTCTTCTGTATCCTGCAGCCTTGCTGTACTCATTTACTACTTACACGAGTATTTGTGTGTGTCAATTTTGGGGTATTTTTACACAGAAAATCATGTCATCTGTGACTAAAAGTTTCATTTCTTTCTTACCAATCTTTAAAACTTACTTTATTTATTTATTTTTATCTACTGGACTAGCTAGGGCTTCCAGTAGAATACCAGCTTGCTTATCAGGGATGAATGGTAGCATGCTTGCATTGCTTCCAATCTTAGGTGGAAAGTGTCTCATATGGTAACCAATGGTCACAGGTTGGACATTTTGATATGGGGCTAGTTTTGTTTTGTTTTGTTTTTTCTTTATTTTACTGAAGTATGGTTGATTTGCAATGCTGTGTTATCTTCTGTACAGCAAAGTGACTCAGTTATACATATATTCTTTTCCATTATGGTTTGTCACAGAATATTCAATATAGTTCCCTGTGCTATACAGTAGGACCTTGTTATTTATCCATCCTATATATCAGGGGCCCCCAAACTCCAGGCCATGGACCAGTACTGGTCCACAGCCTGTTAGGAACCAGGATTCACAGAAGGAGGTGAGCAGCAGGAGAGCGAGCAAAGCTTCATCTGCCACTGTCCATTGCTCCCCGTTGCTCACATTACTGCCTGAACCATCCCCCTCCCCCCTCCCAATCCGTGGAAAAATTGTCTTCCACAAAACCAGTCCCTGGTGCCAAAAAGGTTGGGGACCACTGCTATATATAAAATACTTTGCCTCTGCTAATCCCAAACTCTTATTCCTTCCCCCGCAATCCCTCTCCCCCTTGGCAATCACAAGTCTGTTCTCTGTGAGTCTTTTTTCGTTTGCAGATAAGTTGATTTGTACTGTATTTTAGATTCCACATATAAGTGATATCATATGGTATTTCTCTTTCTCTTTCTGACTTAAGTTGCTTAGCATGATAATCTCTAGGTCCATCCATGTTGCTGCAAATGGCATTATTTCATTCTTTTTTTGTGGCTGAATTACAGTCCATTTTATATATATACCACATCTTCTTTATCCATTCATCTGTCAATGGACATTTAGGTTGTTTCCATGTCTTGGCTATCGTAAAAGTGCTGCTATGAACATAGGGGTGCATGTATCTTTTCCAATTATAGTTTTGTCTGGATATATACCCAGGAGTGGGATTGCTGGATCATATGATAGTTCTATTTTTAGTTTTTTGAGGAACCTCCATACTGTTTTCCATAGTGGCTGCACAAATTTACATTACCACCAACAGTGTAAGAGAGTTCCCTTTTCTCCATACCCTCTCCAGCACGTGTTATCTGTAAACATTTTAATGATGGCCATTCTGACTGTATGAGGTGGTACCTCATTGTAGTATTGATTTGCATTGCTCTAATAATTAGTGACGTTGAGCATCTTTTCATATGCCTATTGGCCATCTGTATGTCTTCTTTGGAGAAATGTCTCTTTAGGTTTTCTGCCCATTTTTTGATTGGGTTGTTTGTTTTGTTGTTGTTGAGTTGTTTGAACTGTTTGAGTATTTTGGAAATTAAGCCCTTGTTGGTCACATTGTTTGCAAATATTTTCTCCCAATAGTAGGTTGTCTTTTCATGTTGTTTATGGTTTCCTTTGCTGTGCAAAAGCTTGTAAATTTAATTAGGTCCCATTTATTTCTGGTTTTTTGTTTGTTTGTTTGTCTTTATTTCTATTGCCTTGGGAGACTAACCTAAGAAAACATTGGTACGATTTATGTTACAGAATGTTTTGCCTATGATTTCTTCTAGGAGTTTTATGGTGTCATATCTTATGTTTAAGTCTTTAAGCCATTTTGAGTTTATTTTTGTGCATGGTGTGAGGGTGTGTTCTAACTTCATTGATTTATGTGTGGCTGTCCAACTTTTCCAGCACCACTTGCTGAAGAGACTGTCTTTTTCCCATTTTATATTCTTGCCTCCTTTGTTGAAGATGGACCATAGGTGTGTGGTTTTTTTCTAGACTCTCTATTCTGTTCCATTGATCCATATGTCTGCTTTTGTGCCAGTACCACACTGTTTTGATTACTGTACCTTTATAGTATTGTCTGACATCTGGGAGGGTTATGCCTCCTGCTTTGTTCATTTTCCTGAGGATTGCTTTTGCAATTCTGGGTCTTTTGTGGTTCCATATGAATTTTAGGATTATTTGTTTTAGTTATGTGAAAAATGTCATGGCTAATTTGATAGGGATTGCATTAAACCTGTAGGTTGTTTTGAGCAGTATTGCCATTTTAACAATATTAATTCTCCCAACCCAAGAGCATGGGATATCTTTCCATTTCTTTGCATCATCTTTAATTTCCTTTATTAATGTTTTGTAGTTCTCAGCATGTAAATCTTTCACCTCCTTGGTGAGGCTTATTTCCAAGTATTTTTTTAATGCAATTTTAAAAAGGATTGTTTGTTTATAGTCCCTCTCTGATATTACATTGTTAGTGTAAACAAATGCATCTGGTATCTGTATGTTAATCTTGTATCCTACTACTTTGCTGAATTCATTTGATATGGGGCTAGTTTTAACTGAGATATGCTCTAAGTATAAAATACATATGAAATTTCCAAGACATTATACGAAAAAAAGAAAGTAAAATTTTTTAAATAACTTTTGTACTGATTACATGTTGAAATGGTCTGTTATGAAAAATTAATTTTCCTTGTTACTTTTTTAGTGCAAGCTATTGAAAATTTAATATTATACATATATATGTTTATATACATGTAGATATTTACATATTTTGGGGGGGACACAGTGGAAACTTTAATGAATTCTGAAAAGTAGAAATTTTACAAGCAACATATGCTGATCATAGGCCAATAAAACTAGAAGTCAACAAGAAAAAAATGACCCTCAAATTTTTCAACCATTTGAAAATTATGAAACATTTTTCTAAGATGATTCCTACATCATTGAGAAAATTTCAATTAAAGTAATATATTTTCTGGAAACTATTGTAGTAAAGAATTCATCTAAAACTTATGAATTATAGTAAACCTGTACTCAAAGGAAACCTTGTGACCTTAAATTCTCCTTTTTTTTTTAATGGAGACTGAAAACATGACTTTGTTCAATTTAAGAAATTCGAAAAAAAAGACCAGCCAAATATCTCCACCCATTCAGAAAGAGGAAGAGGATATTAACTTAAACTGACAAATCACATTATATTTTTAGTGGGCAGTGATTCTATTCTACTTCCTGGAATGCTGATATAATAGCTCCAGATGTTTTGGACCATGAAGACAAAAAACCACACCCTAAGGTTGGTTAAACCATAAGCTGGAAGGTCCTCTGTGCTGAATTCCTTGTAGAGTCAGGCCCTACTGTACTTCATTTTCATGAATAAAAATTAAATTCTATCCTATTTATGCCTCACTTATTTTAGACTTACTGTCACAGAATTATTTTATTTTTACAATTGTGTATGAATGTATGTATGTATTTGTAGCTAGGTAGGTAAAATATACTCATCATAATTCCATATTTGTGAGATGAGTTTTCCTTTTGAGTATTCATATTTTGCTTTAATAATGAATATTAGTTCATTTATTAAAGTTAAAAGTTGAATGTCAGTACTAAATTATTAAAATTTTGCAAATCATCTTAAAAAATTGGTCTGTCCAATTTATTTCAAACCTGTGAACTATCTATTAGTGTGATTTCAGTGTCAAAGACAAAGAACTGAGAGCAGTGTCAATAACAGAATGGGATAAAATAATAAAACTGTGAAGGTATTTTCAATATTTATTAAAATTCTCACTTACTAATGAACTCATTCCTTTTAAAATATTCTAAATATTCTAAAATCCCATAGTGTTATTTTAACACTTTGCTTTCTTAAGTAGTCTGACAGATATCGAAACTACATGCTGAAATTCAGTGTTAAAATAAGGGGTATATTATATTTTCTTAAGAGGAAAGCCACTGAAAAGCCCCATCAGTATTAACAAAATGTCTAGAGTTCAAAAGCTGTGCTATATTGAACAATTAATGGATGTTTATAAAATTTCATGTTTGGAGAAAGTGTTTTCTGCATAGCAAAATTTATGTCCAAATATATTTAGCACTATTACAAACCTGCTTGAGAATTCCTGCACAAAATTGACATTCATCCATGTTCTAACATTTAAGGTACTGGCAAGGTCTACAAAGATGCCACTAAAAATATATATATAGTGCATAATTTTCATTTCTTTGCTGTCAGGGTAATGTGTGCTTCAAATGTTTAGTGAAGTCTAGCAGTACAAATGTGTCAAAAAAATCATAAAAATTTGTCTTCTATGACTAACATATAGGATTTAGGACCCTAGTATTTGGGATATTTATCTCTAAGGAGAAAAAATGAATTTATTCTTGGACAAATATATATACCTTATGTTTAACATATTTTCCCTACAGAATTTAGTGAAACAATTTTAGATGAAGTAGACATATTCCTTGTATAGTTCTCCACTCCACACCTGATGTAATAGCCTGAAATTTAGCATCATACTTCATGTTCAGGGATTTCAGAAATGGTATTGAAAGGGGGGAAAAGTGCAATCATTAAACTTATGACTGTCAAAAGGAAATTATCTTCTATTAAATTTACCTTATAATTCTACTGAGGTGTTTGCCATGGGAGATAGATAAAATGAATTACTGTATTAGTCTAGATTATTTTATTGCAGGTAACAGAAACCATATCCAATTTAGTTGAAGTGAAAATTTAGTAACTTCATAAAAGTGGGAAGTTGAAGATGGAGGCTAGTATCAGTTAGAGTTGATAGGACTGGAATTCTGTTAGTTTCTCCATGTCACCGCTCTGCTTATTTCTTCTTGCTCTACCGGACTTCCCATTTCAGTCTTATTTTCTCCACGTGGTAGGAAATGGCTATGGCCATAAAATGCCACCAAGCTCAGAAGTTTAGTTGAAAGAGTCTATACTAATAAAAGATATGGCCTCATTTGTTTGCTGAATTATGAAGGCATCCACAATCATGATTTGTGGTGTGTTAGAGTGTGATACTTTGGCAATTAGTCCTCCCTCTAAAACTGGCAGCAAAAACACTGAAGCCCTGAAGTCACAGCTTACAGGACAAAGATTCTCTCAAGAAAAACTGACTTACTCATTTTTTTTTTTTCAGTTCTATGATTGAGTCCCCCTTGGTCTCAGGGACTTCTGTTGAGGTTCAGACCTCCCACCAAACTCCCATATCGTCTGTCCATGTTATTACATTTATGATTAGTAATATACTATAATATAAGCTACAAACATAAAATTAAACATTAATGTTACCTATTTCTACTTATTGAGAAAAATGTTAACTTAGAAAATCTTCATATAAAAGCATCATATGGGTTATTAAAGACTATTCTTTTTCACTTTTCTTTTGTTCCTATTATTTGATAATTTTGTTCTCATTCTTGCTTCTCTTGTCCACTCTTTTTTTGCTTTTTCCTCTTCCAAATTTTATCAAACCAACTCTAGGTTGTTCTTCCTTTTTGAAATAGATATTTTCCTTCAAACTCATTGTAAAGCATACTTCTATAAAATAAATACTGTTTCATACCCCTGCCTTATTTTTTACTAGATGATTAAGATATGTTTATCTGGAACAAAAAATGTCACCTGTAGTTAACATTAAATCACATTTAAATATGTAACAAATATTTTAATTCATGTATTAAAAAATATGAATTCATATTTTTTAAAATAACTGAGAAAAATCAAATAAGCTGTTTCCAGTTCTTTCAGTTTTTGTTATCGTAAAAGTGAATTTTGCATCACTGAATTAGTTCCTATGTTGAGCTAAATGTGGGGATATTTAACACTGTCATGGTAGCAGGTTTTTGAATTTTTTAAGCAATATACAGGATAGGTATGGAGTGTAGGAGAGAATGGACATGATAAAAAGAGATGGTTAGAATGAATAAAATACTAATTTTCTATTCAATCGTTCCATTAGGCTAGTGTTTCCAAAAGTGAGTTACCTTGAGACTCTTTCAGAGGATAGGTCTACAAGGTCAAAACTATTTTTATGATAATACTAAGATGTCATTTGTCTTTATCACTTTCCTTCTCTCATGGGTCTATAGTGGAGTATTCCAGAGACTACAAGATATGTGATGACATCATTGCTCTCATGACACAGAGCATGTGCATATATTCACGTGTTTTCTAAAATTTTCTAACATGCTAAATTTAAGGTATAAATATGTGCATTTTCAGAGATTAACTGATTGTTCTTGGAACTTGTCTTTTGATCTTACTAATTGTTTTTGCTTATATATCTTCTAATCTTTGTATCCTCCTATCATTCAAAAAAATCATAATTTTGAAATCTTGAAGTTTTCCTTACACTCATGTGAAATAAGTGCACTCATGTGTAAATAAGGGCACTTCATAGTTTTGCTGTAATATCAAAAATTTTTCCTAAAATTTTTCTGAATTTTTAGTTATCTAAAACTTTTATTTTGGAAATTTGAAATATTTTAAATAAAAGATTGCAATACATTTGTTTTATATTTAACAATGCATTATTTACTTAACACAGAGAGTTGGAAGACTCACTTTATCAACACAGAGATGCACTGACTACCTCTAAAGATGCTAAAAGAGATGAAACTTAAATGCCAGAGAATTATCTAACTCATGAGAGAGGGGAAATGATTCAAAAGAAACTGGCAAAACTATAAATAAGAAATAAAAATATGATGAAAGTTGTACTTCTGTGGGGATTATAGATGTCAATACTTTATTGTGTCTCATGCAACAGAACATGTTTGAAAAGTGTCATGGTGTCAGTTATGTGATGTAATATTGAGATCAACCATTCTTAATTTAAAGAAAAATATAATATTTTAAAGATAGGTATGATAAGCTCAGTATACAGTAATTAGAAATGAACTACAGAAGTATATTATAGAGTAAGCTATTAAATTTTGTTGGCTGGAGACAATTATACAACAGCTAAAAGACTAAAAAAAGCCTTGAACAATTGACATTACTGGATGGACAGTCAGTAAAAGAAATCACAGCAGTGCCACTTTCCAATGATTCATTAACTTATTGAATTAAAGATTCATCATCAAACATGGAGACTATTTAATATCTCACTTGGAGAATGGTACCTACAAAAGGATAAAAAATCCAGATATGGCTGGACTCTGTTACCAACACCAACTAATCAGAGAATATGATATTTTATGTAAATGTTTAATAAACATAAAAGGAGGTAAATAGTTGAAGTGTCAAATAACCTTTTTGAATATTATGGTTTATCCTGTCAAGTGTGTTGACACTTGAACTGATAGTACAAATGGGATGGTGGGTAAAACTACTGGTAATTCAGTGTAAATCAAGGCAGTAGCAACAACTATACTAGAATTGATTTTTTTCATCATTGCATGCTCACAGATAGAGAAGTGACTTTTCCTTAAGAATGTCCCTGTAAATTAGTTAGCTAGTGGGAAGCTGCCGCATAGCACAAGGAGATCACCTCTGTGCTTTGTGACCACCTAGAGGGGTGGGATAGGGAGGGTGGGAGAGAGGGTGACGCAAGAGGGGAAGAGATATGGGAACATATGTATATGTATAACTGATTCACTTTGTTGTAAAAGAAAAACTAACACACTATTGTAAAATAGTTATACTCCAATAAAGATGTTTAAAAAAAAAAAAGAATGTCCCTGATTAAGCACTAAAAATAATTTTGTTACATCTCAACCCTCAAGTACAGATCTTTTTATATCCCATTTGAGGAGATGGGAAGTATGTAAAGCACTTTGCTGCATTCAAAGTACAGTAGTTGTTTTGAAGAAAAGCCCTTGTATGATTGAGGTATGAGCTGTTGTAGTAGATACTTTTTTCATGAAACACCATTTTCATTTAAAAGACTGGCTGACAGAGGAACTAGGTGTATACATGTAAGAAAGGGTATCCTGCTTCTCAGGAAAAGACTGAGATAGAAAAGTCAACTTGTTCAAAGCCTCCTACATTTGCTGTCAGAAAAGACCAGATTTAATTTATGAAAATTACTTCTTCCAGAGGTCTTATAACTAATGTTATAACTAATTAGAATATCAGCAAATGAACAGTCGTTATGTGGACATTTAAAAGATGATGCATGAACATATGCTCTTACTCAGCTATTTTGGATTCTCCATAAACAAGAAATATATTCTTCTGGATTAAAAATATTATAGCAGAATGCTTTTAATAAACTCAGAATTGTCTGTGATTAATAATTTTGTTCAGTCTTCACACATTCAGGATTTATTTCCATTTTTGATTACAAGAAAAAGATACTTCTGATTAAAGGAATAAGGAAGAAAAAGGGAAAAAACAGTAGGAGAGGATGAGTGGTGAGTTAAAGGACAGATTGAGTGTATGTATTTTAATCTGGCAGTTGTCTCGTGTAATTTTTTTTGCCAAAAGACTGCTAATTTCATACAAAAATTTAAATATTGTAGCAGTCACCCAACTTAAACATTTGGCAAATAGTTATCCTATTTTAAAAATGGAAAATATTTCTCAAGTGCTTCTGTTTTCAAAATACTGTCTCACGCTATTCTTTATGTTTGCTTGATCATTCTTTGGGAGAAAATTCTCTAAATTTGGGATGCAGTATAGATACATTTCCTCCTATAGCATCTATTCAATAGGACCTTGGTTTATTCAATTAATTAAAAATGAGAGGGCCATATTTTTCATTTTTCCTCATTCTTCTTCTCCTTCTCTTCCTTCTTCTTTTTTGATAGAGTATATCTACATCTTTTAAAACACATACAAGGTATACTGAAAAGAAACATTACATTCCTGGAGTGTGAAATACATTTTTAACCTGAAAACTTGAGAAAAAATTTTCAAGTTTTTTTATATTTGCCTCAGTTTAAACAAAAAACAAACCGAAATCCACTTTTCACAGGAACATAGAAGCTCTCACTTTTAGATGTGAATCATCCCAAGGGAAAATTTACTGGATTCACAGGGCTTCAGGCACCATATTCTCAGACCCATGAGTGCCTTTTGTTATTTCTTCTGTCTGCATGCTGACATTAGAGGGAACTTTTTTTTTTTTTTTTACTGAAAAATGAAGTGAGAGTGTTGAAGTTATACAGTCTGCTCTGGTCCACTTGACCACGTTACTGTCAAATCTAACATAGTTTCTAGAATTCCTAAGAAAAAATTCTAATGTCCGTTCATATAGTTAATACGGACTAGCGTGTGTGTTTGTTGTTTTCTGTTTAAACAAAGGAACACATCTTCTAGTTTAGGAGTAAGGAAAATATTTATATAAAAGCTTACCAAAAGTTGGATTTGTTATACCTTTAGATATTAGGAAGAGGAAGTGATATAATAGGTTAACTACAGTAAATAAAAAAGCAGTTAGGTATTTTGCCATTCTGAATCTTATGCCTTTAACAAAATTCCTCTCACCACTAAAATATACTATTCTTGGCCAATTAACTCATTCATTAAGAGCACTAAATAAAGATAATATGTTCACAGAGTGTGCTAATAATATCAGTTAGTCATTTCACCAACACTAGTCAAAAGAATGGTTTTGCTGAAATTTTTCACCACACTAGGACAGCTCATCATAAATATCAACTGACCATAAATCTTTGAAAGAAAAATGACTATATTATAATCTAATGTTGTCAAAAATGATTTTACTATAAAGCAAATGATGCTTATTTCAGCTTCAAGGACGCTCATTCTCATTTACCCTTCCAAGGCCATCAGAGGAACACTATAACATGGTCACTTGGTCACGCTATTTTGTAAAATTAGGTAGGACAATTTAACTGTAATTAGTTAAGACTGCTGTCTCTTTTCACTCTGACTTTCCCTCTATAATAGTTGGTATTTAAGGATAAGCATTTGGGATATTTTGCTAGGAAAATGTTGAGTTGTAGACACATTTATTTTTGATTTAATGGGCTTATTTAAGTGGTTTGCAATCACTTCTGTGTATAGTTAAGCTTTTATTAATTGTTCCAAATATCATGACCCAAAGGCGTAGGGACCAGAGGTCATATGATAATATGAACAAGTTTCAGGCACCCAGCATCAAAAATATGTGGGTAGTAGAAGAAAAAAATTAAAAAGTCTCACATGTAGGGAAAAAGTAGTCTCTAGAAAAACATGCTAGATCATACAACTCATATACAAAAGAATGCTGATAAAGTTTTTCTACAATGTGATGGCAATCCAAAATATTCCTATTATATTACCAATTAGCTGTCAAACTGAAATAAACTTTTCTGGCCTAATAATAATAACAATAATTATAATAACAATAATAAAGTGATCTATCAAACATTCAAGGGAAAGTAGAAAATTATTCCTCTATCTCTCTAAAAATCATTATAACATTGCTTTCATACAAAGAAACAATCAAAGAACTTATAGCCAAATGAGTTTTAAAAAGGCTTATAGAGATATATCCAGGAGTTAATTAATAAGAATAATTGTGTATTTCTCAACTTCTTCCTCCTTCTTCAAAGCCAGGCATGGTGGGTGGAATTCTTTTTATGTTTCTATCTCTCTGACCTCCGTTCCTATTTCATCTTTGTTTTCCTCCTCCACTACACTTCACTGAAGGACTTTTCTGTTCTCCTTTTCTACATTTAAGGGCACATGTGATTACATTGAACCCATGTGAAACCAGGATCATCTCTCTATTTCATGGTCAGATGAAAAGTACCTTCATAGCAGTAGTACCTAAATTAGTGTTTGTTTGAATAACCAAGCAATGGAAGTCTGGAAGAGACATCTTTAGAATTCTGCCTACCCTAGAACTGATTTAGTCCAAATTTCTGATTTTAAAAATAGGGAAATTTAAGATGAGTTTTATCCAAGTACTTAGTCATAGTTTCTTTGCTGTATTAAAACATAGATGAGACTACATTTCTTATATTAAGATTGATAGATTATCTGCTTAAGAAAGAATATACACAAGCCTATCCAATTTTAATAATAAGTTGTAATTATGCTCCCCTATAACCAATAACAGAAAATACCCCTACTCCAAGGCTTAATAGAGAATTCAAACTATCTGCTATACTGCTTCTTCCAAAAATCTTATCCAGTGCTACTGAAGCTTGAAAGATGGACAGAGTATTGAGTTCTTTCCTCTGTATTGGTCAGCAATGTTTTTTAAAGGGCCCCATAGTAAATAGTTTAGACTTTTGGGACCTATGGTCTCTGTCACAACGATTCACCATACCACTGTAGAATGAAAAGAGGGATAGAACACAAGTAAATGAATGGGTGTGAATGTATTACAATAAAACTTTATTTATAGATTTGGTCTATGGGGGGAGAGGGAGACTGCTTAGTTTGCAAACTCCTGGTGTAAAGATTTGGTACTCTATGTCCATGATGAATTCTTATGGCCATCCCAGAGAGGGTGTCATTCATGTACATTTTATGCTATGCCCTTGACATTAACTGATATTTGATTTTAAAATTATATAGTCATATTTTTTAAATTGCTTTTGCTTATTCAAAACTCTTGTTGAAGTCAGTGTACAACATTATGTTGTTCAATGTCCTTTTATAAATTCTTCACATTACAAATTCCCTTCAAAATTTTGTCAGGAGTGTTTGGGTTTTTTTTTCCCCTCATGCTGAATTAGCATGTTTCATTTTATCAGAAAATTAAAATTACATATCTCATCACTTCCCTTTTTTACTTGGTTTACAGGAAATATAGATTTATAATGAATACTCATTTCTATCCTTCTATACGTAAGCTTTAGGGCACATTTATTTTCCCTTATTTTTTAAAACTTTTGGTCTTATAGTATATGTGATTTTAGTTGCAATCTTCCTAAATCCTTACCAATTAATATATAATAGTAGACTTGGGATTAAAATTCTGGTTTATGATTAGTCTTCCTCAAATATAAATATTTGCACTCACATTTCATTAACTTCAATTAATTTTCTGCAGGCCCTGTACACATTGTGTCTGTTGATGGAATTGGTCTTTTATGTATTTAAACTTCCACACAGAGTAAAGTCTATGTCTATGTAGTTAACTCTTTTTTATATTGAATTATATCACATATATCAGGTTTTCTCAAACTTAGCACTATGGATACATTTTGAACCAGAAATTTGTGTTGAGAGAGGCTGTCTTCTGCATTGTAGGATGTTTACCAGCATCTCTGGCCTCTGCCCACTAGATGCCAGTAGCACTCCTGCCAAGTTGTTTCAACCCAAATAGCTCCAGGCATTGTAGAATGTCCTCTGGGAATGTGTGTGTTGGAGGTGGGGGACATTGGTTGAGAACAATGATTTATTCAGAAATTGTACAAATTATGAGTTAACAAATTGATGAATTTTCATGATGTGAGCACACCAGCATAATGAAAAAATAGATCAAGAAATAAAGTATTACCAGCATCCCACAAAGCCCTTTCTTGCCTACTCACTATCTATTCCTTCCCGCAAAGTAAGTACCTTTATGACTTTTAAGACCACAGATTGGTTTTTTTCTTTTGAACTGTGTATAAATAGAGTTACACAGAATGTCCTTTGTTGCTTTCAATCAACATTACTTTTATGCGATTCATTCATATGGTACATAGCAATAGTTCTTCTATTATTGCCAAATTCTGTAATTTATTTTTAAATTTTACTGGTAAGGGACACTTGGTTTTCACAGCTTTATCTGTGGGAATGTTATAATTCAATTCAGTTACTTCTGTTTTGATTTTGTACTTTTTGATCATTTTTTTGGTCACTTTTTTAGATTGCTTTTTGAGGAATTTGTCCATTTTCTGTTATTTTCCAAATATATTGGCATAATTATTTTTTACAATATTATCTTGTTCCCTTTTTATTTGTTGTAGAATCTATAATCTCTCTCTTTTTATTCTTGGTATTGATAAATTGTGATTTCATCCTCTCTTGAACATTTGCGCCAAGGGTTATCACTTTATTACTCAAAAAAATCAACTTTTGGTTTTTTTTTTTTTTTTGAATCCCTCTAATATGTATTTATTATCTGTATTTTTCCATTCCTTCTTATGCTTATTGGAAATTTTTATCTGTTCTATCAGCTATTGAGTGAAGAATTAAATTCTGCCAGCTTCATTATAGATTGATTTATTACTCTTTAGTTCTGACACTTTTTGCTTTCTAGAATTTTTAGCTATGTTATTCAGTGCATATACATTTAACATAATTCTATCTAGCTAGTGAATTGATCTTTTAGTCATTACAAAATTACTCTTTAAACCTGGTAATACTCCTTTTCATCTACTTTTTCTGGCATTAATATGTCAGCAACCATTTTTCTTTTTTCTTTTTTTTTCTTGACAGTTTTATTTCAATGTGTTTTTATCCTTATATTTAGGATAGATCTCTTTAAATATCATGTAACTAGACTTTCTATTTTAATTGTCTGAAATTTTTGTTTTTCAATTGTAATATTTAGCCTATTTCTATTTGATGTAATTATTTATATATTTGATCTTAAATCTTACTACAGGCATACCTCATTTTACTGACTTCACTCTAATGCACTTTGCAGATATTGAATTTTTTCAAATGGAAGGTTTGTGGCAATCTTACATTGTGAAAGTATATCTGTGTCATTTTTCTAACAGCATTTGCTCACTTCGAATTTCTGCATCACATTTTGGTAATTCTCACAAAATGTCAAACTTTCCATTATTATTATATTTGTTATGGTGACCTGTGATCAGTGATTTCTGATGTTACTATTATAATTGTTTTGGGATGGCATGAACTGCGCCCATGTATGATAGCAAACTTAATTGATATGTGTTGTGTGTGTTCTGACTGCTCCACCAACTTGCTGTTCCCATCTCTCTTCCTTTCCTTGGGCCTCCCTATTCCCTGAGACAAAACAATATTGAAATTAAACCAGTTAATAACCCTACAAAGACCTCTAAATGTTCAAGTGAAAGGAAGAGTTGCACATCTCTCCCTTTAAATCAAAAGCTAGAAATGATTAGGCTCAGTGAGGGAAGGCATGTTGAAAGCTAAGATAGACCAAAAGCTAGGTCTCTTGTGCCAAACAGTTAACCAAGTTGTGAATGCGAAGGAGAAGTTCCTGAAGGAAGTTAAAAGTCCTACTCCAGTGAACACAAGAATGATAAGAAAGTGAAACAGCCTCATTGCTGATATGGAGAAAGTTGCAGTTGTCAGGAGAGAAGATCAAACTAACCACAGCAATCCCTTAAGCCAAAGCCTAATCCAGAGCAAGGCTCTAACTCTCTTCAATTCTATGAAGGTTGCAAGAGGTGAGGAAGCTGTAGAAGGAAAGTTTGAAGATAGCAGAGGTTGGTTCATGAGGTTGAAGAAAAGAAGCTCTCTCCATAAAAGTGCAAGGTGAGAGGCTTCCCTGGCGGTGCAGTGGTTAAGAATCCACCTGCCAATGCAGGGGACATGGGTTCGAGCCCTGGTCTGGGAAGATCCCACATGTTGCGGAGCAACTAAGCCCGTGCACCGCAACTACTGAGCCTGTGCTCTAGAGCCCACGAGCCACAACTACTGAAGCCCTCATGCCTAGAGCCCAAGCTCCTCAACAAGAGAAGCCACCGCAAAGAAAAGGCTGTGCACCACAACAAAGAGTAGCCCCCACTCAACGCAACTAGAGAAAGCCACATGCAGCAACAAAGACCCAAAGCAGCCAAAAATAAAAATAATAAATGAATGCATAAATAAATTCATTATATTAAAAAAGTGCAAGGTGAAGCAGCAAATGCCGATGTATGAGCTACAGCAAGTTATCCAGAAGATCTAGCTAAGATAATTAATGAAGCTGATTATACTCAACAACAGATTTTCCATGTAGAGGAAATAGCTTTCTATTGGAAGACTGTGCCATCTAGGACTTTCATAGCTAGAAAGGAGGTCAGTGCCTGGCTTCAAAGCTTCAAAGGGCTGCCTGACTCTTGTTAGGAGTTAATGTAATTGGTGACTTTAAGTTGAAGCCAATTTACCATTATGCTCATTTCCCATTATGAAAATTCTAGGATCCTTAAGAATTATCTAAATCTACTCTACCTGTGCTCTCTACATAGCACAACAAAGCCTGGATGATAGCACATCTGTTTACAACATGGTTTACTGAATATTTTAAGCCCAATGTTGAGACCTAAGGCTCAGAGAAAAAGATTCCTTTTAAAATATTACTACTCACTGACAATGCACCTAGTCACCCAAGAGCTCTGATGGAGCTGTACAACAAAATTCACATTGTTTTCATGTCTGCTAACATATCATCTATTCTGCAGCCCATGGATCAAGGAGTAATTTTGACACTCAAGTCATATTATTTAAGAAAAACATTTCATAAGACTATGGCTACCATAAATAGTGATTCCTCTGATGGACCCAAGCAAAGTAAATTGAAAGTCTTCTGGAAAGGATTCACTATTTTAGGTGCCATTAAGAACATTCATGGTTCATGGGAAAGGGTCAAAATATTAACATTAACAGAGATTGGAAAGAAGTCAATTCCAACCCTCATGGATGACTTTGAGGGGTTCAAGACTTCAGTGGAGGAAGTAACTGAAGATATGGTGGAAATAACAAGAGAACTAGAATTAGAAGTGGAACTTGGAGATGGGACTAAATTGCTGCAATCTCATGATCAAACTGTAACAGAGGAGGAGTTGCTTCTTACGAATGAGAGAAGAAAGTGGTTTCTTGAGATGGAATCTACTGCTGGAAAAATGCTATGAAGATTCTTGAGATGACAACAAAAGATTCAGGACATTACATAAACTTACTTGATAAAGCAACAGCAGGGTTTGAGAGGATTCCAATTTTGAAAGAAGTTCCACTGTGGGTAAAGTGCTATCAAAGAGCATGGCGTGCTACATAAAAATAGTTCATAAAGGTAAGAGGGAGTGGCCAAGATGGCAGAGTATGAAGACCCTAAGCTCACCTCCTCCCACGAGGACAGCAAAATTACAACTATTTACAGAGAAATTATTTATGTGACAAACCAGAGCACTAGCAGAAAAGATCTGCAACTAAAGATGTAAAGAAGGAATCACAACAAGATAGGTAGGAGGGGCAACTCACAAATGGGAGGATAATTACAATTGCAGAGGTTCTCCTCAAGGAGCAAGTGGTTGGAGCCGCGCATGTGGCTTCCCAGCCTGGGGGTCCTGCACACAGAAGATAAGCCCCAAGAATGACTGGCTGTGAAGGCCAGTGGGGTTTACTTTCAAAAGAGCCAGGGGACTGTGGGAAATAGAGACTCCACTCCTAAAGAGCACATGCAAAACTTCACATGCTCTGGGACCCAGGACAGAAGCAGTAATTTGAAAGGAGCCTGGGTAAGACATACCTGCTGATTTTGAAGAGCCTCGTGGAGGGGTAGAGGCAGCTGGGGTTGTCCTGGGAACATAGACACTAGCATCAGCTGTTTTGAGGCATTCCTTCTACCACATGGACACTGATGCTGGCAAGCACTATTTTGGAATCCTCCCTGTAGCTTATTTGTACCAGGACTCAGACCAACTCACCAGGCTATCAGTACAAGTACTGGGATGCCTCAGGCCAAGACACAACTCCACCCACCAGCAGGCCTGTTGCCCTGAAACCCCCTGAGTGCACAGCCACCTCAGGACCTGGCCCTGTCCAGCAGAGGGCCCAGGACCTGGCTCCATACACCAGCTCTAGCCACAGGATTTCCAGGGCCCTACAGCCAGAGATTTGGGACCTGACTCAGCCCACCAGTAGGCCAGGAGTAGCCCTGGGACCAGTCTCACCCACCAGTATGTAGGCACTGTCCCCAGGACCCCATGGGCCCACAAACAGGCCCAGATACCAATTCTGGGACCCCCAGGACCCTGCAGCCAGAAACCCTCGGACCCAGCTTTGCCTACCAGTGGGCTGGCAGTAACTCCAGGACCAGCCTTACTCACCAGTGGGTAGGCACCAGCTCCAGGAAATCCTGGGTCCTGGTCCCACCCACAAGCAGACCAAAACACCAATTCTGGGACCCACATGGCCCTGCAGCCAGGTAGGGCATGTAGCTCAAATGAGCAGAGAGTAGTGCGCTGCTGGGATACATAGGACATCTGCTACAAAAAGCTACTTCTTCAAGATCGGGAAACATAAGGAACCCACAAAATACATAGAAATAAAAATAGCAAATTAGGTAAAATGAGGGGACAGAGGAACATGGAAATGAAGGAATAAGATAAAATCCCAGAAGAAGAATGAAGTGAAATAGGGATAGGCAATCTACCCGCTAAAGAGTTTAAAGTAATAATCATAAAGATAATCAAAGTACTCAGGAGAAGAACGGATGAACACAGTGAGAAAATTAACAAAGAGAAGATATAGTCATTGACCTCGGGCGGCAGCAGCGGGAAGTGGCTGGGGCTGGGGCCATTGTCATCTCACCCTTCAGTCCAGAGGAACTCATCAAGCACCTGGCCTCGCTGCAGCAGAACAAGTTTGTAGGTCCAGCTGGAGACCTACAAACTCAAGTGCAAGGCACTGCAGGAGGAGAACCACGGCTTCCACAAAGCCAGCGTGACCATGCAAGCCCAGGCTGAGCAGAAAGAATTCATCAGTAACACTTTATTCAAGAAACTTCAGCCTTCACAGAAGTAGAAAGAAACCCTTGCTGTAAATTACGAGAAGGAAGAAGAGCTCACTAATGAGCTGTCCAGAAAATTGATGCAGTTGCAGCATGAGAAAGCTGAACTAGAACAGCATCTGGAGCAGGAATTCCAGGTCAACAAACTGATGAAGAAAATTTAAAAACTGGAGAACAATACCATTTGTAAGCAGCTTACATTAGAACAGTTGAGACGAGAGAAGATTGACCTTGAAAATACTTTGGAACAGGAACAAGAAGCACTAGTGAATCGTTTCTGGAAAAAGATGGAACTGGAAGCTGAAAAGCGAATCCTGCAGGAGAAATTAGACCAGCTGGTGTCTGCTCCTCCATTGCCTAGAGACATCTCCGTGTAGATCAACCCTCCAGAAAATGTGATGCGACACATCAGGTTTTTAAAGAATGAACTGGAGAAGCTGAAGAAGCAACTGAGTGCTGCCCAGTTACAGCATTCCGAGATAATGGCACGGTATTTGGAGGAGGAACTTCACATGAGGGAAGAGGACCTGAGAGGAAGCTGCAGAGGGAGATGGAGAGGAGAGAGGCCCTCTGTCGACAGCTCTCGGAGAGTGAGTCCAGCTTAGAGATGGATGATGAAAGGCATTTTAAGGAGCTGTCTGCACAAGGATTAAGACCTCACATTGTGTGCAGCCCGATCCCTTACACACCTTCTCCCAGTTCAAGCTGGCCGATATCACCCAGTCTCTCGTATGCAAGTCACACACTTGGTTTCACGCCACCAACTTCACTGACTAGAGCCGGAATGTCATTACAATTCCCCAGGTCTTCATGTGCAGCATATGGGAGCATTCCACGGTATCACAAGGCCTTCACTGCAGAGAAGCAAATCCTGATAAATTCAAATGGCCCACGCTGCCTCCGTCTCATAACACACAGACCCCTGTCCAGTCACTGCTACCTCCATCTCCACCACCCATGCAGCCCGCAGTCCCCTCAATAGCCACCTTGCAGCCTGCCCCCTCGCAACAGTCGGTTCACCACCCCCTCCAAGCCTTAATGCATGTGCTTAGTCCGAACCTCACATTGGCACGCATTCTTGTATAGTGGAGCCGAGCCTTCGACTTGACGCCAAAGGCTTCCTTCCCTGACATATGGGTGTGACTTATTTGCACTGAGGTTATCTAGGCTTCACTATTCATTATGTTGTAAATGTGTGTCGGAGACGCAGCCAGTGTTGTGGGTCTACAACACTACACGGATGACTTTTTCCTTCGGTGTTTTACTTGAATCTACATGTGCACACATTCCCTGGCTGGGACATCGGCTGTTCGACTGTTTGGTAGTTCAGCAGCAGTGTGCAATTTTCGCCTGGCCCCAGAGCTTCATTTTCCTGGCTTTAGGTTGGAAAATAAAAAGGGATATCTTTTTATATTTTTCTGTGAATTTGCAGAAAATTACTGAGCTGTTATTACCCCTCCCCTCCCATTATAATGGTGTTTACCCAGCATACCAATAATTCAGCACTACGATTCAGAACTTTGAAAATTTAGCACTCAGTATAAAATGGGAAGTTAGATGGATCAGTACCAAAGACAATGCTCAATAGAGCTTTCTACAGATACACTTTGTATGGAGTATTTTCAATATATCCCAACATCCATGTCTCTTGTAAAACAGATTGCCTAAAGTACTGGATCACATGGCTATATCTTTTCCACATGCATGGGATTGATAATTATTGTATATCCAGGTGTGATTCTTTCTTTATCCTTGATGTTAACCTCCTCAAACTGGACCCCTCTCACCTGAGTCGATAACTGTTGTCCTACCCACCAGTGGTTGCTATGACTGATTAGAAGGTGCTGTGTGATTTCTGCCACAGAAGACAGTGTGATTGTAACAAAAACAGATATTTCCCCTTTCCATTCTTTACTTGTGTTTCCCTAAAATAGAGTTCAAACAAATATTTTAAAGGTGCAAAATACTATTAGAAAATACTATTTGAAATAAACGTTATAGGAATATCTTGGCATAATGGCCACAAAATACTTTATTGCTGAGCACATTATCACTGAGGACTGCCTATTTCACCCAGTAAAATCGAGTGCAGTGTACAAAGAAGTATATCTTGAGTGCATTACTTCCATTCATTTAGCACAAATAAATTGTTTGTTTTCACTTTAAAATAGAAAAAAGAGTTAGAAGATATACAGAAAAAGCAAACAGAGATTAAGAATGCAATAACTGAAATAAAAAATACATTAAAAGGAATCAACAGTAGATTACATGATAGAGGAACTCCTCAGCAAGCTGGAAGACAGAGTAGTGGAAATCACTGAACCAGAACAGAAAATGGAAAAAAAGTAAAAAGAAATGAAGATAATTTAAGAGACCTCTGAGACAACATCAGGCATACTACCATTTGCATTATAGTAATCTCAGAGGGAGAATAGAGAGAGAAATGAGCAGAGAACATATTTGAAGACATAATGGCTAAAAACTCTACCAACCTGGGAAAGGAAACAAACATCCAGGTACAAGAAGTACAGAGAGTCCCAAACAGGTTCAACCCAAAGAGGATCACCCCAAGACACATTATAATTAAAATGCCAAAACTTAAAGAGAGAATATTAAAAGCAGTAAGGGAAAAGCAACAAATTACATACAAACTCCCACAAGGCTATCCGCTGACTATTCAGCAGTAACCCTGCAGGCTACAAGGGAATGGCACAATGTGTCTAAAGTGATGAAAGGAAAAAAATCTACTACCAAGAATATTGTAGCCATGAGGGCTGGCATTCAGATTTGATGTAGAGGTCAAAAGTTTTACAGATAAGCAAAGTTGAAAGAGCTCAGCACCACAAAACCAGTTTTATAAGAATTGTTAAAGGGACTTCTCTAAGTGAAAAAGAAAAATCCACAACTAGACACATGAGAATTATGAAAGGAAAAAGCTAACTGCTAAAGACAAATACATAGTAAGGGTAGTAAAGCAACCACATATAAAGTTACTAGGAAGGTTAAAAGACAAAGGCCACTTTTATTCAACATAGTCATGAAAGTCCTAACCACAGCAATTGGACAAGGAAAAGAAAGAAAAGGAATCAAAACTGGAAAGGAAGAAGTAAAACTGTCACTGTTTTCAGGTAACATGATACTATACATAGAGAATCCTCAAGTTGCCTCTCACTACGAGAGATCATCAACAAATTTGATAAAGTGGCAGGATATGAAATTAATATACAGAAACCTGTTACATTTCTATACACTAACAATGAACTATCAGAAAGATAAATTAAGAAAACAATTCCATTTATAATCATGTCAAAAGAAAAAATTACCTAGAAGTAAATCTAATTAAGAAAAAAAATCCTTCATGAAAAAAAAAGTCAATCAATGCAGCAAACTTTATTGTATTATTTTCAGAATTGCCACAGCCACCTTAGCCTTCAGCAACTGTCATCCATCAACATCGAGGCAAGACCCTCCACCAACAAAAAGATTATGATTGTTGAAGGCTCAGATGATGGTTAGCATATTTTAGCAGTATTTTTTTAATCAAGTTATGTACATGTTTTTTAGACATGCTACTGTACTGTGCACTTAATACACTACAGTGTCATGTAAACATACTTTTATATGCACTGGGAAACTAAAAAATTTGTGTGACTCACTTTATTGCCCACTTTATTGTGGTGGTCTAGATCCAAACCTGAGATACCTCTGAGGTATGCTTGTATTTATTTTCCATTTGTCAAGCTAGTCATAGTTTCTTTCCATTTTGTCTTACTCTGATTTTATTTTGGGGGGGGGGTCTCCCCTCATGCCTTGTGGGATCTTAGTTCCCTGATCAGGGATTGAACCCAGGCCTAGAGAGTGAAAGCACCAAGTCCTAACCATTGGACTGCCAGGAAATTCCCCATTTTGTCTTATTCTGGATTAAATAATGTTTATTATTTTATCCTTCATTAGCTTCTTATTTATATATTATTTTCACCACAGATTAAAACATGCATTAATGCTTCATTATTGTCTACTATAAATTAGTACATATGTATGAAAATATAATGAAATCAGAACACAATAACTCTGCTTCTCATCACTTCAATATTTGTGTATTGTTGTCATGAATTTAATTATGCATATAGTTTTGACCCAATATAAAATTTTTAATTTGTAAATCAATATCCATGTTTATTTACTTATATATTGACTCTCTACTTCTCTACATTGCTTTTTATCTCTTTCTGCATTACCATGTTTTTGTTCAGGATCATTTTCCTTCTGCTTGGAGATCTACACTTAGCATCTTTTAGTTTGGTTTTCTGGTGACAAATTATTCCAGTTTTTGTTTGTTAATGTCTTTGCTTTCATGTGTAAAGAATGGTGTAACAAGGTATAAAATTCTAGGTTGACAGCTATTTTCTTTTAGTACTTTAATTATGGCAGTCCTTTGTCTTCTGTCATCTGTCATTTCTCTTAAGTCACCTTAAGTCTTCAAACTAGGGGATGATAGAGAGTGTATTACATACATCCTCTCTTAACTTCTTTGGAAGTGCCACTTAAAACTTTCACTTTCAGCCCAGTAGCCAGAACTAGGCACATGATCCCATGATAAGTGCAAGGAAGGATAGAAAATATAAGGGAGTGCAACAGAATATTGGTGAGAATTGGCATGTTCTATAGTAATCATCTATAATGTACCAGTTTAGAACTACAAAAAACCTACATTGATCACATTTAGAAGAAGTATTACAATAACGATAAGGACTTTATTCTATGATCAATAAAAGTGACAATTCTAATGGATCAGATAAAACATCATAATAAATATGTGTGCTCATTTAATTTTAGAGAAAATATTATTTGCAAACCTAAGAACCTAAGAATATGTTCAAATATTAATTCTCTAAGATGTTTGTTGCTCAGACTGCAGATTGAGCATATACAATCTTTTGTATCCATAGAAATTGGAGTCCAGGAGCAGAAAGTCATTCTTAGGCAAGTGGCAAATGAAATACCTCTGGCTCTTCTACTTTCCTATCACATTTTTTTTTTTTTCCATATGCTAGGGAGAAAAAGCTGGAATTTTTTAAAGTTTCTTCAACATCCATAATACCTAAAATTTTTACTGATAAATTATTATAGGTTGAAAAAATGGAAACATTTCTTCTTAATTTTCCTGATGGAAAATTAGGTTAATTTTTTAAAAAAATTTTTGTAGGGAGGACATTTAAGGAGAGTAAAGTGCAAGTTGAAAAAAATGGCATGGAGTTATTGGTAGTCTTCAAAGTGATCTTGAGAAAAACAATTTGGATAACCAATAGTCTAATGGAATACCAAAATAAAAAGTTTGCAAAGCCAGTATACAAATAAGTTCTTGATTTTTAAAGTTTCATATGACATGAGCTTCAGGAGTTGCTAAGTAGTTAAAAACATGCCATTCATTGAAAGATACTAATAAATGTTTAAAAGAAAAGGAAAATAATAATGAATGCAATCATTCATACACTGCAGTTATTTTATTCATAAATAAATACAATGCTTAATTGTTAGTAGATAGGACTTGTGGCTTATGTTTTGAATTGTTTTCAAATGTTGGTGATAATTTTTACTAATTTACTTGTATTGGCACCCTGTAATTCCCCTTATTAACAGCAGAATATATTTCTAACCTAACTCTTGGTTCAGGGATGTGTGTTTTGAATTATGATAGGGCAAAGTTATCTAATGCACATAGAGATAAAGTATATAATCTTTGTTACATTAATATCATATTCTAGCTTAAATTTGTTGGATTAGTCACATGCTTCTACTTTTATGTTATGTTTAGCTATATTCTTGCCACTTAGCAAAGGGATGGAATATATAGCATTTTAAAACTTTTCCCAGAGTCCTTCAATGTGAATATATTTATGACATACATAGATATTTTCTGGGTGAATCATATTATAGAGCTCTTTTAACTTAAAATCATTCATCCATTGCATCTCCCTTTCTATTCGGTGGACAAAAGAGCTTTAATTGCAATCACATAAGTTTATTGGAATAATAATGCTTCTTTTAAGGAGAGTGTTAAAAATGATAACCTTAGAGAATCTTTAAAACACTTACATACTGATCAGTTATTTATCAAATATATATGTGTATACATATACATATATAACCAAGAGTAAGCATACTTTACTCTTGAAATAGAGGCATTAGATATATATATGTGAGAAATTTGGGAATTCTGGTTTACTAACAAAGTTGTAGTTGAATAACAATTTCTTTGCAAAGTCTGTATGCTACGTGCACATGTGTGCACACATAAGTATGTTTTCAGCCCCCAAAACAAATCTACAAATGTTAAAACAGTATGAAAACTTTCTTATACATCATTTTATGAAAACTGTGAAAATCTTTTTTTAGAACTCACAAGAATAAATCTGTTAAGCATGAGACTGGCACCATAAAATGTAAAGGATGACCAGGGTCATAATTGAAGTGTGTAATAAAAGTGACATGTCACTTTTTATGCCATATTATGGGTTCCTAAATACCCCTACTCCCACAAAAACATAAAACTCACTTAGTTCAGAACGTTCTACCATTTCTTAATTGTTACTCTAGTCACATTTCCTGCCTTTAATCCTATTCTTTGAATCTTTTAAAAAAAACCTCCTGAACACTAATTATTTAACCTTGCCTCCTACCTACTTTCCCTCTTTATTCTGAGGTTTCTTAAGGGCTATAATGAGCTGTCCCCACACAAACAGGCCAAATTAGTGGATAATTACTGCTGGGCCTGTGAATGTTCTCACTCCTCCTTTCTTACAGTTTCACAACATTACCACAATGGTCTGTCGCCTCCCTACCAATTAGGAACAATTACTACTTTATAACGTTAGTGGTGGCAGGCTTATTACATTCGGGGATATGTAAAAGTAAGGTGGGTGTAGGGAGAGAAATGCAAGGCCAAAAGAGGTCATTGTTATATGAGGAACTTCAGTAGTTTATATTCATCGTTTTCATTTCATTTCTTCAGGATAACAGCCACAAAGATTTATATTAACTCTATTAGATGAAAGTGAACATCATATATATCCAAGGTTGTGTTTTTCTCCTTTTACACAGGATAATATCTCATTTTGATGGCTTTAGTTTTCAAACTCATGGAAATGGCTTTGGTTCATTCTTTAGGATGAAAAACAAGGTTTTTTGGGTTTTTTTGTTTTTGTTTTGGTTTCCTTGTAAAGATGATTTTTTTTGTTGTTTGTTTTGTGTAGAGTATATTTCTGACAAGTGAATTTAGTTTCTTAAGTGATCTTGAGCTAACACTGCAAAAGGAGGTACTGTGACCCAGAAGAGTATCAAAACACTCCCTTCCAATCTGTATTTAAATAGAGTTTAGGTCAAGATAAATCTATATCAAATATTCAGGATGAAACACTTTGAAAGCTTTCAAGACTGGTATATATGCAGTTAACTTTTGTCTTTCTAGGAGAAAAGAGTTGTAACAGACTCATCTACTTTAATTTTTCTGTTCTCAAATTCTTCTTTTTTTCTAGTGCTACAAAAAAGTCTTATTTGATGTTTTCATTCAGGGTATATTCTAGGAATTCAATAAAGTATAACATATTTTAATGAATGTGGCCTTACTGTCCCTTTTGGTGCTTTGTTCGTTGTAAGGCCCTTATCCCATGGTCACAGAACACAAGCCTAACTTTCCTTTGAATGGCATCTTAATTAGACTACCTCATTTGTGTTTTAAAACATATGTTGAGAAAGGAGTTTAGAGGTTCATGGAGATGAATGGAGATGGAGAAGAAACAGTACAACCTTAATATGTCTTTGAAGTAAAACAACAAACTTTTCTAGATACCACTGAGGGGAAAATTTTTTGGATGGAATCAGTAACCATTGCTGACAGTGGTGTCAGGCAGCCTGAGCATAGAGATGCTCATGGTGTTGATGGTGATGGTAATGATGGTGATGATGATTTTGGAATAAGGAGACGGTGGTTATCAAATATGGAATCATCATTTTAGCCTGAGTGTTGAGAATGAAAAATCCATTTCATTAAAAAAAAAAATTAGATGGAAAGAAAGTGAAACTTGAGGCTGTGGACCACACATGTAAGAAATCTGATAAATAAAAGAGAGATAAAGGCTAAAAATACTAAATAAAATAAATTTGTAGAATGAGGTTTTTATATATTTGAAGGCAGAAAAGGAGAAACTGAATGAAGAAGGAGAGCAAAGAATAATAAAGGTATGGAATCTAAGGCATGGATTACCTTCCAAAATTGGAAGAAAAAAAAATGTAACTTTTTCTTGTTGGTTAAGAAGTCATAGAAAATAAGAATCAAAATAAAAGTGTAGTGAGTTAAAGGGATTTACATTGAGTGGGTTCATTCTTTTCAGTAAATTGGAAGCAAAGATTGTGTCTCAGTAGGAAATTGCCTCAGACATTCCTCAGGAAAAAAAAATGTGGCATAAAGGATCTAGCCTTGGCTGACAAGCTTCTCAAAAATCATCAAGATCAGCAATAATTCTCTGGCTGTTTGCAACTAATAGACAATTCACTTGTTCAATAAAAAGGTCAAAAAACTGTGTTCTTTAGAATGCATAGCAAATAATTAGATTAACTGCATTTCTCAATTTGTGGCTGTGTGTTCAGCAAATAGCCATGATCACAATATTGTCTCTCTAAATAGAATCAAAGTTGATCAACTCAAATGTTTATTATGAAGTAGTTGTTGAACAACTTCTATGCTTTATGCCATAGGAAATAAATTATGATGAATACCAAAACAAATTATGAATTTCAGCAAGAAGAACCATAAGACTGATTTAACGAAAGAGAGAGAGAGAAAGAAAGAAAGAGAGAAAGAAAGAAAATTGTGCAAGGCTTTTGTATCCTAGTCAGGTGTTAAATTAATTTACTTGATGTCCAAACGTTGAGCATATTTTATTACCAAATACTGAATTATTTATGGATCATTGGTGCAGTTAGCCTTGTCTTGGTAATCTTTTATAATATGAGGTTAAATTTTTTTCATGACTGAGAAAAAATAAAAAACAGAAAAGTTTCAGAATAAAAGAACATATTTTTTCACTTAAGAGAAAACACTACATGGGGCCTCCCTGGTGGCGCAGTGGTTGAGAGTCCGCCTGCCGATGCAGGGAACGCGGGCTCGTGCCCCGATCCAGGAAGATCCCACAGGCCGCGGAGCGGCTGGGCCCGTGAGCCACGGCCGCTGAGCCTGTGCGTCCGGAGCCTGTGCTCCACAATGGGAGAGACCACAACAGTGAGAGGCCTGCGTACACGCCCCCCCCCCCCCCCAAAAAAAAAACACTACAATACCTATTTCTCACAGCTGCTCAGTTCCTTAGAGACTTTAAGTTTCCATTTCCAAAAGCATTTAATAATCTTTTATTAGTTCCTTAACTTTACAATGTTTTTGCTTATGGCATTTATTCCAAAGAAATAAAAACGTATATTTACACAAAAACCTGTACATGAATTTTCAGAGCAGTTTAGTTGTAAGAGCCAAAAAATGGAAACAACCCAGACATCCTTCAATACATGAGTGAGTAAACAAATGGTGGCATATTCATACCATGGAATATTACTCAGCTATAAAAAGAACTACTAGTGACACACAACTTTGATGGATTTCAAAGGAATTACACTGAATGAGGAAAGCTGATCCGAAATGGGTACCTACTGTATGATTTCCTTTGTATAACATTCTTGAAATGACAGAATTACAGAGATGGAGACCAGGTTAGTGGTTACCAGGGACTGATGATGTAGAAAGAGAAAATTTTGATTTTGACTATAAGATGTAGGACAAGGGGTCCTCGTGATGGAACTGTTGTGCATCTTGACTGTGCTGGTGTTCACAGGAATCTACAAATGTGGTGAAATTAAAGTCAAATATACACACAAACCCAAAAGAGTGGATATGAAACTGGTGAGATCTGAATACAGTTGGTGGATTGTATCAGTGCCTACTTCCTGGTTGTGATATTGTGCTATATTTAGGCAAGACATCACCATTGATGGAACTGGGTGTAGGGTGCATGATATTTATTTATGTTATCTCTTAAAACTGTATGAAATTCTACAATTATCCCAAAATAATTTTTAAAACAAAGATATTGTTCATGTTCAAGGGAGAAAGAGCTCAGTTTTAGCTGAGAAATTGGGTAAGAGTAATCAAGGAGGCATCATTTGAGTTAGCTTTTAGAAGTTGAATATGATCTTTTTAGGTGGAGATTTCCTGGGACAAAATATTCC
Source organism: Kogia breviceps (assembly GCF_026419965.1). Taxonomy (NCBI): domain Eukaryota; kingdom Metazoa; phylum Chordata; class Mammalia; order Artiodactyla; family Physeteridae; genus Kogia; species Kogia breviceps. The sequence goes on along the minus strand of NC_081313.1, from coordinate 73,930,280 downwards.
AGGTTGGGAGAAGAGAACAGGCAAAAGCATCAACTATATTTGTTCATTTTTTTTCCATGCCCCTAAAAGTACAGGAGCAAAAAAGGTTTTTGGTAAATCTGAAAGAAAAATGAACTCAACATTATTTAGTTATAGTATTTATACTGCTATTAACCTTTAATCTTACAGCACATTAGTGGAGGAAGAGAAGAACTATCACTGCGCCATCCAAAATTATATTTTTCTTTGTGCAGTACTAAACACCTGTGGCTTCTTGGAAGTACTATTGGTTTTATTCCAGAGACATTCATGGTTTAAAACAGAATTTAAACTGTCATTAATGTTTCCCTTCTCTTCAAAGCACCATTTAAATCAGAAGTTACTGAATTCCTAAATGTTTGTGTAAGGGCATCTTGTGACTCTGGTTTTTATGATGCCTGCATCCCTTCTGAAGTGAGATACAGTGTTTCTAAAAAATATAAAGGGAAGTAGGTTTGTAACTGACTTGTTCTGCAAGGACACAAATCTTACTAACCCCTTAAATTAGATACTCTTTAGCTTATTTTAGATGACTTCAAAGACCTGTGTGTAGGAATATAGAAGGTAGTGAATTTCTTCTTCAGTCAAGGAATCTGCTCAAATATTTTCTCATAGATACTTTTCCCAGTGGCAAAATAATAATAATAATAATACTTTGGACAACAATACGTCACCTAGGTAAGCTCCCTTCTTTTACCTTTTATTATAATTTCACTTGTTAATTTACTACTTTTTATATTTATTTTCTTTATTTTTATGGTTGCGTCAGGCCTTAGGTGGGGCATGCGAGATCTTCGTTGAAGCATGAGGATCTTTCGTTGCAGCACGCGGGCTTCTCTCTAGTTGTGGCCTGCAAGTTTTCTCTTTCTGGTTGTGGCACACAGGCACCAGCGTGTGTGGGCTCTACAGTTTGCCATACGTGGGCTCTCTAATTGAGGCGCGTGAGCTCAGTAGTTGTGGCACTTGGGCTTAGTGGCCCCGTGGCATGTAAGATCTTAGTTCCCCAACCAGGGATCAAACCCACATCCCCTGCATTGGAAGGTGGATTCTTTACCACTGGACCACCTGGGAAGTCCCTAATTTATTTTTATATAATCAGAGTAGTGACTGATTGTACAGCAACTATGTACATTCCCTTTATGAAAGATTATTTCTTCATTCTGAGATTAAAAGATACAAGAAAATAGGTAAGAGAAAGGAAAACACGTTTGGTTCTTGAGCATTAGGTTAATTCTTGCTTTTCCAAAGAAATATGATATAATATTCTAGGAGGTAATAGAGCAAAATTTGACAGGCAGTAGGTAATTTCTTTTAGGAAAAATCATGGTGAAGTTCCCTCTCATTTTTTGATCTCCAGATAATTCTGTGATGCAGTTATGTGGAACACAAATTTCTTTAGTGTGTTAGATGAATTTATTCTTGTTTTTTGTTAACTCTGAGAATGAATGTTGAAATGGACTTGTGGGAATGTCAGCTGTGTAGTAGTTATGCCTAGAGCTTAGTTGTAGTGTACGAAGACATACCTTTATCTAAGACAAAATTGGAATTGCTTAGAATTAGGTTCATGTCACACATTTCTGAATAGTTAGGATAACCTAAATTATATAAATAAAACCATAAGTTAAATGTACCTGGAAGACTGGCTATGTAAAATTATCTCTGAAAAGGAAGGAATTCCTTTACAATAACCCATGTTTTCATTTTGTATATAGATATAGATAGATGGACAATTGAGGGGTGCTTTGGCTTTTTCAGGGTGGGACAGGCATGAATCTGGAAGTTAATACAGAATGTTCCCTATTATTGTATAATAGTATACTATACTACAGTAGTGAAATGTCTCTCACAATCAAAAATTTACATGTCAATACTGATTAACAGTAGGGGAAAAAAAGCCAAAAATAAAACTACATTTTCTTTCTTTTTTTTTCTTTTTTAATCAGTAGTTGCACTCCAGTGGACTTTGAGAATTGACCTGGAGACATGTCTTGCCCTGCCCTAAACTAGTATAGCCTCCATTCACAATCCCCTTGATTTCTGATCTGGTTTTAGACTATTTCCCTACCCTTCCCCAAATTCCTGCTGGGCTAGGTTTTTAAAAATCTATTATTGAGTTTATTTAAACTAAAAACAAGAATCAAATAACAGTTCACCCATTTCCCCTATATCCTACCCCCTGCTTCTTTCAACCACCAAACTTTTCTCTGTTTCTACGAGCTTGCATTTTTAAATTTATTATTATTATTATTTTCAGATTCCACATATAAGAGTGATCATATGGTATTTGTCTTTCTCTGTCCAACTTACTTAACTTAGCATGATGCCCTTGAGGTCTATTCATCTTGTCACAAATGGCAAGATTTCATTCTTTTTTATGACTAAATAATATTCCATTGTATATATGTACAGTATCATCTTTATCCATTCATCCATCGATGGACACAGTTATTTCCATGTCTTGGCTATTGTCAATAATGCTGCAGTGAATATGGGGGTATAGATATCTCTTCAGATAGTGATTTTGTTTCCTATGGATATACACCCAGAAGTGGAATTGCTGGATCATATGGTAGTTCTAGTTCTAATTTTTTGAGGGAACTTCATACTTTTTTTCCAAAAGGTTGCACCAATTTACATTCCCACTAAGAGTTCACAAGGGTTCCCTTTTCTACACACCCTCACCAATACTTGTTATTTCTCACCTTTTTGATAATAACCAATCTCACAAGTGTGAGGTGGTACCTCATTGGGGTTTTGAGCTTCATTTCCTTGATGATTAATGATGTTGAGCATCTTTTCATGTACCTGTTGGATGTATGTCTTCTTTGGAAAAATGTCTATTCTGATCTTCTACCTATTTTATAATCAAATTGTTGGGGTTTTTTGTTTTGTTTTTTGTTTTTACTATCGAGTTGTATAAGTTCTTCGTATATTTTGGATATTAACCCCTTATCAGAAAAGTGATTTGCAAATATTTTCTCTCATTACCTAGGTTGCCTTTTCATTTTATTGATGGTGTCCTCTGCTGTGCAGAAGCTTTTTAGTTTGATATAGTCCCACTTGTTTATTTTTGCTTTTGTTGCTTTTGCTTTTGGTGTCACATTAAAAAAATCATTGCCAAGACTTATGTGAAGAATCTTCCCACCTATGTTTTATTCTAGGAGTTTTAGAATTTCAGGTCCTATGTTCAAGTCTATTCCATTTTGAGTTAATTTTTGTGTATAGTGCATGATGGTAGTCCAGTTTCATTCATTTGCATGTGGCTGACCAATTTTCCCAAGACTATTTATTGAAGAGACTGTTCTTTTCTCATTGCATATTCTTGGCTCCTTTGTCATAAATTAATTGAACACATATATGTGGGTTTATTTCTGGGTTCTCTATTCTGCTCGATTGAAAAAAAGTCTGTTTTTATGTCAATACTATACTGGTTTAATTACTATAGCTTTGTAATATAGTTTTAAATCAGTGTGTATTATGCTTCTTATTCATTATTTAAGAACTATTTATTGAGCATTTTTAGATATCAGGCACTGTGCAGAATGTTAGAAATAAAAAGCAAGCAAAATACATCACTTGTGTAAATTGCGTATTGCTGGAGTGAAATTAAATGTAATCAAATTTTGTACAAATTTATCTATGATTTTTACTCTGGGTGCTATGGAGAACAAATCAGAAGGGGAAAGTTTTTAAAGATGTGCAATCAATTATTACATACTAATATTCCAAGTGAGAGGAACTGATGTATGACATGTTTGGATATTTAAAAAATAATAATTTTAATAAAACAAATGCTATGTGAAATAAAGATAAAGTCATGGATTAATGTCAGAACTTTATGCATCTGGCACACTGTTTATATCAGGCACTGTACTAAATACTGAGCAGTGATCAGCATGCTGTTTCATAAACTTATATCCTAGTAGATGGAGAAAGAGCGAAACTAAACACAATGATTATTGGATATGATAAATCTTTGCAAGAAAACAAAACTGGATGACATGCTAAAGTTATTGATCATAGTGCTAATCAGGGGTAGGGGGGCTCAATAAAGCATTCAAAGGAATACTAAGACAAAGCCTCTCAGAACGAATTACCTTTTAGCTGAAACCTGGAAGAATGTAGCCAGCCATTGGAAATAGGAATGGGAAGACATTCTAGGCAGGATTAAACCAAATGAAAGGGCTTATGATATAAAATGCCTCGACATATTAGAGGAAAAGAGCCTACACAGAGCTTAGTGAACAAGGGGGAGAGTGATACCAGATGAAGATAGAGGAGAGCAGGGCCAGATGTTGCAGGACATTTTCAGCCATGGTAGGAGTTTAGAGTTCTAACAGAAGAGTTTAAAGGTCACTGTAATGTAAGTGGGAAGTAATAAATTACAGATAAATTACATAATGTTTTATCTTTTTAAAGATTATTCTGACCTTCTTAAGGAAAATTGATTGGGAAGGCAAGAAGATAAACAGGAAAACAAGTTTAGGAGTCTAAAATAGTGTCCAGATGAGAGGAGATTATTTAGATTTGAGTGGTGACAATGGTATTAAGAGAAATTTAAAATTCTCTCTATATATATGTATTTGAAGGTAGGTTTAACAGGATTTGCTGATGGACTGTTGGACTGTGGACTGGATTTAGATGATGAAGGAAAGGGAAGAACCAGAAATATTCTTGGGAATTTATCCTAAAAAAATGAGTTGGAAGTTTGTACCTTTTTCTAATAGGGAGAATAGTGTGAAAGGGACCTTCTATGAGGAGAGTTTACTATTAGACATCCAAGTGTTAAAGTTGAATAGGCTATTGGACCCATTAGACTGGAACTCAGGAGAGATACTAGGTGCAGAGTTGTTACTCATCAGCATAGAAGTGACACTTAAAATTTACAGGCACCTGAGATTATCTAAGGAGAGAGTGTAGATGAAAAACAAAAGAGGTTCCAGGTAGAGATGGGTAGAAAAGAGCAAGAGGGCAAAGGAAACTGAGAAGAAAGCAGTGTAGTAGGAGGAAAGCCAAGGGAGTGAGACGATAGCTGAGCCAATAGAGGAGAGAGAAGCCAAGCAGAGCAGGGTCCACACGTCTGAACTATCAAGTAAAAGGGGAAGGGAGAAGTATCCATTGGATTTGGTATAATGGAGGTTACTGGTCATGTTGACAAAGCAGTTTTACAGTGATAGAAAAAAACAGAAGCAAGACTGTGAGGACTGTGTAGTTAGTAGGAAGTGAGGAAGCAGAATATTTATTAAAAGGGAAACAGAAATGAGGGGACCATTTTAAGCACAGGAGATATTAGAGTGCATATATTGGATAGTATGTATGTAACTGTTGTAGCTGTTGATAGATAATGATGCCAAGAGAAGGAGAAAAATGAAAGAGCAAATAGGGGCTGGGATACAAAGTGTAAGTAGAAGGAAGAATTAGTTTCCTTTCATTTCAGTGGGGAAGGAGAACATGTTTGAGGCAAGGTAAGTCTTGTTTTTCTGTGAAGTTTGCGTCAAGGTCATCAGCAAGGGAATAAGTGAGACTGGAGCATGGAGGCTATGAAAAACAGAGGTTATAAAAACAGTCACCATAGACAATGGGATAGCGAATTTATTAAGGAAAATAGAGTAGAATCTCTGGGTAGTTCTTAGCATCCATTTGAGAATTAAGGTCATGAATATAACCAGTCAACCTCGTGTGGTGTTCTTTCAGCTATGGTGAGTGGCAGGCAGCCATAGTGGAGAAGGGAGATTTCTGGGGTCAGCCAGCACTGTGAAATGAGCATAATGAAGGGAGAAAAAGGGCAAGATAGTTTAACGTATTTACACCAGGTAATTGTAATAATTAACAATGGAATACAAGCTGGTAAATTAAGGACAGGAAGGGAGTGATAGAGAGTGACAAAATTAGGTCTGGCAAATTGCTGCTGATGACAAGTCTAAGTGATGATCTTGAGAGAGAGCATCTGAGTTAAGAATATGAGAAAATATTGTGAAAGGGTAGGTAGTCAAGAAGCCAAGAGGTGAGACTTCTGAGGCAAGTCATCCACATGTAAAGTTAACACCGAGGAATATAAAGCAACCTTGTAGGATAAGTGTCTTGCACATCTTTCTGATACCAAGCCCCCTGAGGGTTGGTAATAAAAACTTACCTCGGAGGCCAGTAAGTTATTGCCTTTTTTATGTGGACATTGTCAGGTTTTGCTGATAAATATGGAATACAGAAGCATTTATCCCTAATGTAATATGTCTTCCAAAGCCCTGACTTGTTCCATAAGTTCTGTTATCCTTTATCTTTTACAAATGTGGGTGCAAATGAGTAGCAGGGAGCCTAATGTTCCAGAATGAATTATATCTAACGCAGTTCTGATCTACACATTGCCACCTATCTCCTGGTGATGTGTTTTGCCTGCCAGTTTGGAGCTCCTGATACAGTGGGATCTATTTTCACATACAAGAGGGATACATTTATTTCCCATAACCCTTCTCCTTGTACCATTTGGTCAGTTAGTCTTTGGAGCATCTATTACGTTATGAAAATTACATTGGTTGATTTACAGAAAAAAAACACAAAACTTTTGAGTTCTAAAACCTAGGCTTTAAAATTGAACTGAAGTTTGTCAGGACACAGAACAACACGTGATGTCAGAATACGCTTTTCTACCCCCTGAAATTAGATCAGGTATTCTGGCTGCTACTACATCTCTGGAGGGTCCTGCCTATCAGCACTGGTTCAGACTCCCATGTGCTTGGTCAAGTGATGCACCCTCATTTATTTGACAGATTTGTACCCCCCAGTATTACTGATGATTGTCTGAAGCATACCTGTATTTGTTATGTACTTTGGAGGCAAAATCTAGGCCAGCTCCGGTACCCTGTCACCTATAGCCAATTTGTTTCCCCAACACAGGCTGTGCTGTCTAGCGAGCGGTTCTTGGTTCAGTCACAGATTTTTCTATCTTCCTGTTCTGCTTCTATTGATTTGACTGCAGTGTGTCTCTTGACAGACATAGCCTATGTCAAAGTGCTGCACACAAAACTCATGTATAAGAAGATGGAGTTTTCCTTTGAAAAATGTGTCACTTATTTGGGGAAAGGAAATGGGCAAGGCTTGGGAGTGAGGGAAATTCCTCTGCTCTGGGGCCAAGCATGAAAGTGTGAAAGAGGAGTCTGGAAACAAATATAGCTGAGAATGGACACTGTCTTAATCCTACCTACTCTGGTACTAAGGGCCTACTTTGGGAAAAATAGCTCAGCAAGGCTGACTCTGGGTTGTCAACATCTGAAGTGCTGCATGCCTGAGCTGAGGTCACACGGAGGAAGGTGAATGGTTTATGACTTCATTCACTTTGTCGTGTAACTTTAAGCAGGTGATTATAGAAACATTTAATGCACTAAATGAGAAGAAAAATGATTGCTAACATAAATGGTATATGTTACAAATATAACCTATCTTATAAAAAATTTATGAGGTAGGTATTCTATTATTACTCTCAGTTTACCTGGGAAGAATATGAAGTCTGGAGATGTTAGGCACCTTGCCCAAATTTGCCAGCAAATACTTGCCAGGGCCAGTGCATGAATTTTGTTTTTCCCATTCTAAATCACCCATTAGTAACATTTGTAAAGTTCACCTGCTACCCAAGGCAAGTGACAATGGACTTCAATTTCCACATCTGTCAAAGGGTGGGTTGGATTTGAAGTGTCTAGCATCTCTAGCACTAAACATGCTATCATTTTCCTGGAGATTTATAAGCAACATTATTCCCATCTAAAACACCTGCAAAAGCACTATTTGTGAATTTGCCATATGTTTTCAGCAGAGAGATTACACTTATTTCCCCACGGAGTAATGTGATAAGAATTTTTGTAGGGTTGGTGTTTATGATGAAGTATTTCAAACGATTTTACATTTTTAATATGTCACATTAAATCTTTGGAAAGTAGTGGATAAAAAGAGAATGAATATGTTTGTAAGTGGAATAAATCTACTCACCTTCTGTCTTGGGTTCTGCACATGGCAAAAAAGAAAACTGTAATGATTATTAGAACTCATGAGGATCCAAGAAGATTTTTAAGCACCTGAATTATTTATGTTAATGATTAAATTATCATGACTATATACTATATTATTATCAAGACAACTCAAATTCACAAAAGTTTTAAAAAACAGATTTGTAAATGTTCAAATTTTCAGTCCTATAAAAATGTTAATTTTACAATATTTAAGTAATACTTTTATTTTTTAAATTTAGAACGAATATTTAGAACATTACAAATGTCTTTTTTTTTTTTTTTTTTTTTTTTTGCGGTACGCCGGCCTCTCACTGTTGTGGCCTCTCCCGTTGCGGAGCACAGGCTCCGGACGCACAGGCTCAGGGGCCATGGCTCACGGGCCCAGCCGTTCCGCGGCACGTGGGATCTTCCCGGACCGGGGCACGAACCCGTGTCCCCTGCATCGGCAGGCGGACTCTCAACCACTGCGCCACCAGGGAAGCCCATACAAATGTCATTATTTTATTTGGTTTAAATGCCTTTTCTGGCTGTTTAATATTCTTTTCTCATATTACCTAAAATTTTCCAAGAAACAAAATGAATATGGAAGAAGATAGACTCACAGGCACTACACTTGAACTTTATTATTCCAAATGATGACTGATACTTTAAAATAGGGCAGGGAGTTTTGCCTACATATATAACTGATAACTGAAGAGCTATAACACAGAGTACAATCCAAAGATCAACTACTCTTCTCCACTCCTAGCCATTTAACTCTACTCTGTGAAATCAGGCTACCTGCTTACACTCAGATAATAACAAATATCTCCTGATGACTTTTAGTAACAAACAAATAAGCAGAATCCTCAGTTCAGTAATTAGTATATCTAGAGCCAGTGCTATTAGAAGTGTTCTATGTTTGTGCTGTCCAGTAAAGTAGCCACCTGTAGTTATCAAGCACTTGAAATGTGGAATAGTGTGACTAATACACTGAATATTTAATCTTATTTAATTCTAATTATTTTAAATTTAAATAGTCAAGCGTGGCTAGTGGCTACTGTATTGGCTAGCACAGGAGTAGACCAGGGTGATCTTCAAAACCTCCAAACTTTATTTAAAAAAAGCCTCTTTCTCTTACCCAGCCCATGGTCCTTTGAGGTCAGAAGCCTATGACAAGGATAGAAAGTTCAGTCAGCTTCTCCCTTTACCCTGTCATTTGGCCAGATTCCCCCCACCTGCACCCCACGCACCCTTCCCAAGGGTCTCTGTGATGGGAGAGGAGGAGGCATTAAGGTCAGGATGGTGGGGAAGCAGCACATGAGTAAGGACAGACAGCCTTTGAGAACTGGCCACCTCTGGCTCTGTCCAGTGTGTACAGCTGATTCTTTCTTGGCTGGGTGATCCAGGTTGCCTCCTTTTCTTGGAGCCTTTGAAACGACTGGAAACTTTCTGCCGTGACCCCATGAAATAAGCAATACATTTTCCTTCAGCTACACGTTTATATTCCTTCTCTCTCCCTTTTGAATCCAGTAGTTTCTCCTTTTTTTTCCTGGAGGGAGTCACTGTGCCTCTCCATGCAGACTTCTTACAGAAGATTTGAGTTGGCTCTGGACCTTCTCTCACAGTCTTCACTATTGTCCGTGAGAAACAGTTATGTAGCCTTTCCTCTTGCAGGTGGAATACAGCTAGAGTCTACTGCTCTCCAGCCCACTCTGTTCCACTTGTTCACTTCTGGTTCATGAGAAACACTCATGTATCCTTGTCCTTATGTCAAATGGGAACATAGAAAGCTTCTGAAACAACCTGGTTCTCTCTGTCCTCTCCCCATGGACGAGTAACCATACTTCTCACATACACACTTTTTTAAAGCATGGATTGAGTCTGAGCTTTGAGCCCCACAGACGCCAGGGGACCTCAAGGTAAACTCTCCTTCTATGAGGGAGAGGATACATCATTCCTACTATGGAGGGTGACGTTGGGCATCATTTCAAAATGACAGCTCCTTGAGGACACTCTGCCACTAATAACCAATGACTATTTGAGTCCTGTTCACCTCTTTGTAGGTTGGGGGTGAGTGGTCAGCTCAGCTAAGGACCTAGGCTGCTTCCTTTGCAAGTCCCACCTAAGTGATTCAGATTTTCACTTCACAATGTTGGAAGAGCTGACAGTTAATATCTTAAAGGGCTCAGCTGAAACAGGAAGAAAAAGGGTCTAATTCTAAAATTGTATTACTTACATGTGCAATTATATAAGCCATTCTTTATCCTAAACATTTTATAATACATGCATTATTTTATATCAATCCTATCTGGAGTAAGTATTGTTAATATACTCATTTTACAAATGAGAAAACTAGATGAGATAAATTAAATAACTTGCCAAGGTCACATAGATTAGGAAAAAATGGCAGGCTTAGAATAAAATATGGAACTCAAATTTTTATTCCCTTAAATTCACTCTATTGTACTCCTTTCCCTAGTTTAGTTACTTTAGGCATCAGTTTCTGCAGCCACAAAGTAATACGTTGTATTCGAGTGTATAAACAAAATGTGTGTGTTCATCTACAGAGCAAAGTATTTTATATGAATATATATTAATAAATATATATATATGTCCTATTTTTCTAAGTCACAGTTTTTCCTCTTATATTTTCATATACTATACATTTTAGTGCTTCTTAGAATCAGTGTACAAGCTCGCTTTACTAAGGTAGTGCCTTTTTCTCCAGAAAAGTCATTAATAAATGAATGTTATATTTAACAGTTTGGCATTCTTATAATCAAACACATACCAGAATAACTGAGTCATTCAAAGAGAGACTCTGACAATACAAGTATGCATTGACTCATTCCTAACACAGAAAAAATATCAAGGATCAACAGGAAATAACTAACATGTAAGCAAACTCTGATCAGAGTCCAAGACCAATGAGATATATTCTTAAGATTTGATCAGTAAACAAAACAGTTAGAAAATGCAGTTTGGGAGAGTTTTAAAAGAAAATAAAACTAGCTCTTATTGGGGTAAAAATAAGTTATTCTGTCATTAGTCTATTGATATATACGACACATAGTTAAATGTATGATATTGTACTAGTCAGAATTAATGGTTCTAAAGAATGTAAAACGAAAAAGTATTCAGGCTTTTTGTTTGATCAGGAAAGAGATACGTGAACAACCTCTTACAATTTTGTAATATGTATTTTAATTTTACCTTGAATACAGTTACCAGTTCATTAGCTTTATTTAACCTAAGCCTTTTTAGAATGCGCAAACTTCTCTATTTTAAAGGCATGGGTACTATGCTACTGTTGCTACAAAAATAAATATATCTGCATACACGTACTTAAAGGTTGATACTGTAAACATGTCAGGATGTATGAGGCTAATTTCACATCTCTATCATGAACACATACATCCTATGAGCATGATAAATTTATCAGATGTGTGCACACAGGACTTTATAAGTGAAATAATGAAGTGCTTCATTTATATATGAGATCTAAGGAAGTTATGTTATTCTCCCACGTGCTAGAGCCAGTTCTTAGCAATGCCAGAACAGATGCATTTAGGATTCCTCTTACATGTACAGCGAAAGAATGTTTTTTGTTTGTTTGGTTGGTTTGGTTTGGTTTTTTGCGGTACGTGGGCCTCTCGCTGTTGTTGCCTCTCCCGTTGCGGAGCACAGGCTCCAGACGTGCAGGCTCAGCGGCCATGGCTCACAGGCCTAGCCGCTCCGCGGCATGTGGGATCTTCCCAGACCGGGGCACGAACCCGTGTCCCCTGCATTGGCAGTCAGACTCTCAACCACTGTGTCACCAGGGAAGCCCCAGAAAGAATGTTTTGAGATGTCTAGGAAGAGAAACGATTCTTAGTTTCTGGATTATTCTCAATCTATAACATTATATTATTAAATTTATATTTTCTTTTAGCAGAATATAACTTCAGTACTTAGCGTAGCCAAACACATACAAATACAGTTTGGTAGTGAACAAAAAGTTGCATCCTGGGAATAAATATGATTGATGGTATTTATAAATAAACATCTATATATATCAGATGCTTTCATATATGAGGAATATATGCTCAATAGCACAAAAAAAACATAATTTTCCTTGTCACATTCCTACTTCCTCCCTTCTAGTCCAATTGATATTTATTCTAATATCAGCTTATTCTTATCTCCTGATCTAACAAAACCCCAGTTTCATCCAGTGTCCTAACTTCTTAGAACACCCTTAACAAGTCATTTCATTTATTCTTTAGAGTGACCCTCTGTTTCCTTCATGAATAGAAGTCACTGTGAATATGTGGAAATGTGAGCTTTATTACAGTGATGTGTATCTTTCCTTCCTGAATTTTGCAGCAGAGGGAGATTTCAGCCTACTTCGTGCATAGCAGTTGAGGGTGGAGGGCAACTGGGAGTAGTCACAATTTTATCTATCACTTTTGTCAGCTAAATAGAACAATTTCCTTTCTACTCAAAGGAAAGAAAAAAAAATGGGATCTCCTATAGTCAGAAAAAGTTATCTTCTGAGATTTGAAGACATTTCCAGTTGAGATGGTAGAGGAAAGAAGAGGTTGGTAAGACTTGAATGTGCCCCATATCACATGTTTTTAAAAAATGATTATTTAGTTAATTTACTTATTTACTTGCTAAAGTTAGGATAGTGTTGAATCTAGTGTTTCACAATGCATTAAAGTTTCACTTAAAAGTACAGTTGCCCCCTGAAAAATATGGGTTTCAACTGCATGAGTCTACTCATACATGTGTTTTTTCAATAAATTTACAACTGGCCCTCCTTCAAGCATTTCACATCTCTGGATTCAACCGAGGACCATCCGCAGTTGTTTGAATCCACAGATGATGTATCTGTGAATATGGAGGGCCAAGTGCACTATGCCATTTTATAAGGGGCTTCAGCATCCATGGATTTTGGTATCTTCAGGGACTCCTGGAACCAATACCCTGCAGATACCAAGGGACAACTGTAATTGTAATTTCTTAAAATTTAAAATGATAGATTTTTGGAAAATACCGTATTTCCTACTTTGTATGTTTAATGTTTATTCATCTGATAAAGACTGAGTATCTATGGGTGGCAAGCGGCTGGGAATACAGAGATGAATAAGAAATGATCACTGACTAATGTATAAAAGAAACAGTACAGGAGAAAGATGTGAGGTCAAGAACTGTCTATTCAGTTTATGAACCTAAGATATCTATGGATAAAATCTCTACCACAGAATCAGAGAATTTTAAAACTGAGAGAGCATTCAAATCTAATCTATTACACTAATTTATTCATCTTAAAATAGAGAAAATATGTCCCAGAAATTATAATTTCCATATATTAATTACTGATCCTATTTTATATGCCAGGAACAGAGGAAACAGCAGAGAAAAATATAAATTAGGTCCTGCTTCACTACTCTTAGTCATTTCAAAATATGTGGTGAATGCTCTGACAAAACAAGTCAAGAAAACTAAAGGAGCACAGAGGGACAACTTGCCTAGATTCTGAGGGTTTAGGGATACTTACTGGTGGAAGTGACATTTAAGCTGAATCCTGAGAGTTGAATAGGAGTTTTCCATCAAAGGAAATAAAAGGTAATGGTGAGATTTCAGGCCAAGGGACTAGTAAATGTAGAGACTCCAGAGGCAAAAAGAATTTGGCGCATTGGAGAAATGGAAAGAAGTTCTTCATTGCTGCATAGTAAAGGGCATTCCTGAGATGAGGTAGGGAGATCAGCTTCAGGTCAGAGCTCATATTATTCAGGGCAGTTAAGGACTTTTGAAAGGTTTTAATCAAGAGGGTGACATGTTCATATTTGCCCTTTAAAATGTTCCTCTGTCTTCCTAAAATGGATGGAGGAGTGGTAACACTGAAGGAAGAGAGGCCTACTGGCAGATAACTGCAGCCATCCAAGTAAAGGATGGATTTGAAAGACCCTTGGGAGGTCAAATTGGCAGTATTCTATTTGGTTTTGTTTTTTGTTTTTGTGCTAGGCGGGTCTCTCACTGTTGTGGCCTCTCCCGTTGCGGAGCACAGGCTCCGGACGCGCAGGCTCAGCGGCCATGGCTCACGGGCCCAGCTGCTCCGCGGCATGTGGGATCTTCCCGGACCGGGGCATGAACCCGTGTCCCCTGAATCGGCAGGCGGATTCTCAACCACTGTGCCACCAGAGAAGCCCGGCAGTATTCTATTTGGTAGCTAAATAGTAGTAGGATATGTGAGGGAAGGAGTCAAGGATAACCCTAGATGTCTAGGTTGCTCAAGAGAGTAGCAAGAGACATTCAAATTTCAATAAATAGGAGGTCATCGGTTCAGTTACATATGTTAAGTTTGAAGAAACTCCAGAACATCTAAAAAATGTGGAGAAGGCAATTTGATAATTGACTCTAAGCCTCAGAAGAGATTTGAGTTGGCTTCTCTGTATAGGATACCTTTCTTGGGCTTCTTTGCCCAGCTAATGCTTAATCATCATTGAAAATTTAAATCATGAATTCTCTCTTTAATGCCTGAACTGACCCCATCTGAAATATTTCCATAGCAGGGCTATTTGTCACAGCACTTATTACCTTTTTCAATTTTTTCTTTTCTTTTATTACAAAATAAATATCCTCCAGGAAATGAGAAAGATTTGCTTCTCCATCTACCTCCATTCCTTGAAGATAGTAAACAATACCTCCTTTCTGGGACCAATCTTACTGTCTGGAATAATTCAAGATATATAGTAGGCAACTGTAGTAAATATGTGTTGGATTTGAATTTACTGACTAAATAAAACAAAGCTATGTGTTGCTACATAAGCAATAGAATTTTGGTCAGATCCAGATCATTCAGGGTCTTGTATGCTAAGTCAAGACTTTGGATTTATCGTTTTCATTTTGACTACCACTCTAATTGTTAGTGTCTAAAAGAGTTATTCTATAATGATTTATGTGCAGTTTAGTGGACATTTATTCCCATCCTTGTGAATGTCAGATATGAATTATGGGTAACCTTGGAAGTTATGATTTCCTTATTCAAATGGTTAATGATAAGATAAGGCATTGGATTCTATTTGCTTTTGCTAAGCTAATGTCACCTTTTTTCAGCTCTTTAACATGCATACAAAAAGGAAAGAGCCTTGCCCTTGTCTTGGTATTCTGGAAAACTGGGCTCTATTTTGGGTCTGCCACTTAATTTATATATATATATATATATATATATATATATATATATATGCATTTTTATCACTTCATCTGTAAAATTTGGTGGTTGGATTAAATTATACCTAAATACACTAGGGCTTAAATATGTAGTGAAATTATACCTAAAGCACACTAGGGCTAAATTGCTGATAGCTCCTTCCTCAATCAAATCCTGTTATCTTTTTGGTCCTACGTTAGGTTTCATATGTTTAGACTTTGCTTATTATGAATCTACCCATTTTAGATGGGCTTCTTTGATTAAGAGGCAAACTGAATTCCTCTAATAAAATCTTCACCAAAAGCACTAATTATAATAATTACTTATCAAACTTAATACAGATGTGTTTTAAAAGATCCACTGTATACTTTTGTTTCAAAATTTCTGTTAATATTATTCTGAGTAAGGCAAGGGTTTACAGTTCTAATTGAGAAATTCACAAAGATTATGAGATAATTTGATAGACTGCCAAATGCATATTAATTTTTATAAACTTGTGAAATGTATTATTTCCATGTTTAGTTGAAGGAATGATAACAGACCATTGTAGCAATTCTCTTATTGTAGGTTGTAAGCATTGTGAATTAATCACATGGATGACAATAACTTGTTACTATCTACAACTCCATTTTGATGTGTAAAATGCCTATCAAAATGGTTTCATTTCAGCAGCCCTAAACTAAAAAGAAATTTAGTAGTTATCATGTTCATGCACACCACACACAAATGTAAATATAGATACTAATATCTTCAGGGTTTTATTATTGTGATTTCTCAAATTATTTTAAGATTTATTTTGTATGAGTGTATACCAGTGCTGTGATGGAGAGATCTAAAACAGTAGCACCTGTCCATACCTGAAATGTGGGCAGTGTTGTGGAAAAACTAAATTTCTGATTTTATATAATTTTAATTATTTTAAATATAATTTTAAAGAGCCACCTATGTCTAGTGGTGACTGTACTGGACAGCACAGGCCCATAGATTTAAAACCATATTTTTAAAATATAACCATTTTCATGGCATTTGTTTCATAGAAAAATTTAAAAATTCTTATTTTTTTAGTGAAATTTTTCAAGTAATAAGTATGTTTTTAAACTTAAGTAATGGCAATATACATTTTTTAGTTTTTAATTTCATAATAACAATACATTCTTAAAATATTATGTCTTAATTGTAGTCAGCACCTAAAAGATAAAGAATAACTTTGATTTATGATCTTTCATTTGCATTTATCCCCTTTTAGCAGCATCAAAATGCCAATTCATTACAAGTTTAGCATGTTCATTTCTTGGTATTTAAAGGCTTTCCAAGCTTGCTAGTTCTTTGCCAGAGTACCTTTAATTTTCACACACACACACACACACACACACACACACACACACACACACACACTGCCCTTTCTTTTACACTGAGAATACCTTATATTTTATAGTGACCTGAAACAGGCTGAAATCCCTCCAAAAAGAAAGCTGGGTGAATTTCCATAACACTGTGCCTTTAGGCAGCCTTCTCAGGAACTAAAGAACACTGCTAGCTCCCTCCCCTACCCAGAATGAAGCACAAGATGTAGTTTGGTAGTTTACTCCACAGGCAAATGCCCAATTATCCTCTGTAGTTCTCAGGGCCTGAATTCTAATGCCTGCATAAATGGTGTAAATGTCTGTTCTTGATATTTTGTACTAATGAAATAATAGTCCAAATTATTTGCCCTTCAAAATGATCTCAAATGGCCACTTAGTACAGAATCATCCTTTTGCACCATATAGAGGTAGGAGAGACTATGACAATTGGATGTAGTGAAAAATAAGACTTTTAAGGATCGACTCATTCTGTGTCCCTGGGGTAGTGATACTTGGGACAACTCTACATGTAGACACTGGGAGAGTCTTCATAAATCACGGTTGTGACCCTGTTACTCCTTTGTTTAAGAAATTGCAATTACCTCTGCCCCATTTGCTTAGAACAATAATCTCTAGAACTTTTAATCATGCAATTCTGGTTACGAAAATATATTGAACATACACTCATATGCATATTTATATTATACTCATGTAGCTATTAGATATGTATACAATATTGTAAGTTTTGTATATCATATGATTTTTATGTTTTGGAAAATACATTTTAAAAACCTGTTTTTATATTTGCTCCCTCACGATTCATCATTTGCAAATGGGACACACCTCGTTCAGAGATCACTAGCTTAGGGAATCACTAAGCTAGTGATCACTTTCTAGGACCAGGTGATGGCTCTTCCCTTTCTTTCCTACTAATTTTCCATTACTTCTCTCCACAATCCTTCTGTACCAACCATTTCCAAATTCATTTTGAGTTGATCGTTGATTTACAGTGTTGTGTTAGTTTCTGGTGTACAGCAAAAAGATTATACATATTATTTTTCATATTCTTTTCCATTATGGTTTATTATAGGATTTTGAATATAGTTCCCTGTGCTATACATTGGGACCTTGTTGTTTATCTATTTTATATATAGTAGTTTGTATCTGCTAATTCCAAACTCCTAATTTAACCCTCCCCAACCCCCTTTCCCCATTGGTAACCATAAGTTTGTTTTCTACGTTTGTGAGTCTGTTTCTGTTTTGTAAATAACTTTATTTGTATCATATTTTAGATTCCACATACAAGTGATATCATATGGTATTTGTCTTTTTCTGACGTACTTCACTTGGTATGATAATCTCTAGGTCCATCCACGCTACTGCAAATGGCATTATTTTATTCTTTTCTATGGTTGAGTAAATTTTTTGTGTGTAGTTTTTTTAAACGTTTTAATTATTCACATAATTTTATATATATATTTAAATAGAACAATATTGATATCTTCAACAATCGTGTTGCAAGTATAATTCAGATCTCTGTATAGAGTTTCCTTGGCTCCCTCTATAGATGTAGTTGAAGTTCTTCTAAATATGTTCTTTGAGAATTTTGCAATCTGAACTTTTTCAAGAATTGTAAATATATTCTTCCTGTTTCTCCCACTAATCCTCCTCTCTCCCCTTCCTCTCCTCTTCCTCCATCTGCCATTCCTTAATTCAGATGTATGCACATCCACTCATTTAAATTTAAAAGTAAATATTCTGTTGACTAGTGCACACATAAGTCATGGACAATGAAATGCCAGATAGATTAGCTTGGCATATTCTCACACCATAGAATCACAGAAATTTGCACCATGACGAGTGAAAGTTATGTGCTGTATTCTGAGAATATTGTGATACAGACATTGTATTGTAAGTTCTGTTTGCTTACTATATGATTTTTATGTTTAGAAAAAGAAATGTGAACAGTTGTTGGATATTTCCGTGATTTAACTTTAAAACAAATGATCTCCTCCTAAAAATAATGTAAAAGTTCTTGATCACTTTATAATAATTTAGGAAAATCCTATAATTTTCAGGTCAGTCATTAGAATTATCAGCTTTATAACTAAGTTATTTGTGATTCATGATTAACTTTATTTCCTCTCTCTTTCCGTCCCCCACCCCCTTACCTCTCTCCCTCTCTCTGTGTCTCTCTCTTTCCATAAAACAAATGCAGAAATAAATCAGGGATTTCTGCAAACCAGCCATGGTAGAACAAGAGGGACAAAATTTACCCTCTCATCTTAAATAACTAGAAACCTCAACAAAATATATGAAACAATGATTTTCAGACATTGGACAATAGGCAGCTGAGTACAGTAGTCCCTGAGAAAAGGAAAGCAAATGAGAGGAACCCTAGACATACCTCAGCTCACTGTCTAGATAGAGTTCCCAGCCATGTTATTGGACAGGAGAACCCATTAAGAAACTGGCGGTTTCTCCAAGTTTAGCAGTCAAGAGTTCAGCATTCAGGAGGGGCTAATTTGCAGGATAAAATATTAGAGAGAAAGACTGAGAGAGAGAGAGAGAGAGAGAACACTCCAAAGGTCTTCAGAAGAGTCCCTTTGAGTTTTTTTGCAAAGTACTTATTTGCACTTGCAAGTGGGGTAACTACTGAAGATAGGGAAATAACCCCTAGAAAAGATTTGAAAGATTAAACTCCAGAGATCACATCAGGCTGGGCGTGGTCTGTGTTTCAGCAATCCAGAATGGACCAAACTCCTAATGCACAGAGCGTGGGTTAGAGTCTTCAGAGTAGTATTTCAGTATTAGAGACACATTAGCTATAGATTGAAAGGTGTTCTGGACCTACCCCCTGCTCCCTGAAATAGGAAGCTCTATTGCTACCAAAGGCAGCAACTGGAAAAGAGATTCAATACTTGATTTGAATGACCTCATATTGGCTTAAGAAAAAAATGACTGGAGACTGACCACTGATCTCTCTACTATACTTTGAAGACTTTCAAGTAATATATGACTCAATCTTCTGAGTATCCATAATATCTGGCTCTAAATGAATAAATAATTTGATGAATGAATAAATGAAGAATGAATAGGCAATACTATAAAAATGCTATGGAATTTTTGTTTCTATAGGGTCATTTCCAGTTTCTATTTTGTATCCTCTCAACCTGAAGAGAAATTTTAAGTAGCATGTTAAAAGTAAATGCTAGCTGTACTTCCATCATCTCAGCTTCAGATGGAAACTCTATGTGTCACATACCATTATATTATGTGGGTATACATGAAGTACTAGAGAGACATTTGCCCCAAGAGAAATTTCTTGGATTGTTGAATCACAGCCTTACAAGTATTCAACTATTTGTGCACATTGAAATGAGAGTCAAAGAAGATAATAGTCGTACTTGTAATATTTTAGATTTTTTTAGGAGAAGATATTGTTGTATTCCTTAAGTAATTAATATTCATGAAAAGTAATTTAAAATGAGAATCACTAGCAGAAAGAAAAAATATAATAAAGCTGACAAAATTCAGGTGTGGAAGAGAAGAGGTGGCAGGTTTGAGGTAAACTCCTTAATTTTTCCTAGAGGAGAGCAAGTTGATTTGGTGTAACAATGATAAACCAAGATATAGAGGGATAGGCCTGTTATTTACAACTGTCATGGGACTAGCAATGTTACCCTTGGGAATGAAACTAGAGGTGAGGTGAGAGAATTTCAATTTCTATTATACTTCCATTGTCATTTGAATGTCCCCTTTCCTCACCAATATATTTTAAACCATTAAACTATTGATAGTTTTTACACAATTTTACTGAGATGCATGCCCCTAGAGGTAGCCAAAAGGTTTTGAATTACAGGTTTTAATTAATAAACAAAAGCTTTTCATCCATTGATAAAATCTTTAAATAGCATGCAAAGTCACCCAGGTTTGGACAAACCTCAGAAAGTTGGCATTCAGCTCCCCTCTCTTTCCACCTATAAACAGCATAAAACATAAAGGAAGCATCACTGGACAACACACTAGCACAGCTCTTCCTGAAACACATCTTTATTATCATTTTCTCAAGTAATTTTAAAAAGTCTGGTTCTTAATGCAGAATCCTATTTAAGATAAACAAAATGAAGCAAAAGAATTTAACATATTTTACACCACTTCCCTTAATTCTACCTGCCAAGATCTTCGTTCTTGGGACGACTTGTTATCATTCTGGATGTATTACTTATCCAATGTGATTTTTAAATCAGCTGTTATATGTAAAGCTAGGCATTTTGGAGGCTTGAGGGGGGTATAGACACGGAAATATATAGTACATAGAATTCTAAGTATGTAAGTTCATTAATATATTTTCTTCAACTTCCAGCTAACAATACCATGACAATTTATTGTGGATCCAAACAATTACTCTAAGGAATGAGAACACCAACTTTGAGCTCATTCAATAAACAGGGGTTTAGCATCTAAATGAGAGTCTTTTTCCTGCCAGTTTGTTTCTCTGCCGTCATCACTCTACCTCCTTCAGCAAGTCTTTTTAAAGAATCAATGACCCATTGATAGGCGCACTCATGGTGTGTGCAGCCCTATTGTTTAACGCTGTGAAATTCTGTCTGCCAGACGGTGCCATAGGGAAACGTTGTCACTGGCAGGTGGCTGGTTTGCCTTGATGTTGCAATACCTATTTCTGGCGAAGATGCTTTGCCCTCCTTATTTTGCGATTCCATCTCCCTTACAAAAAGCTGTCTTCCCAAGAGGCTTCCCCCGTGTCATGGACCAGAGTTCATTTCTATCAGGCCTCAGGTTGATAGCCATCACAAGAGTAATGTCCACACATAAGAAATTGTGATAATTAAACATTTTTTTCTTTGCACAGAATAACTAATTGTAAAAATTGGCAGTCAGCCTGCCATTTGAAAGTGAAGAAAACATCTTGTTTTAACATCTGAGCAGGGATTTTTTTTTTGTAATCTGTAAACAATTGGACCATATGTAGTGTGATGGGAAACATGAAGGCGGTGGTAGAACATCACTGAAGGAACCTTGTGTTTAATCACTGTTCTTTGATTCACTGAAATAGAAATTAGCTTTTTAAGTTCTGGATTTTATCATGATTTTAAAGAGACAGTTCTTTTTCTTAAAATAGCAGACAACACCAACAGTTTACCAAGTCATTACTGTGAGACAGGCAAAGGAATTCCAATTTTAAAAATGTAAATACTTTTTTAAGACACCTAAACAGGTAACAGATGTAGCCATGGGCTTTTATAGGCTTTGTTTTGGCCCACAATCCACTTTAGTGATACAAAGAATCTCTACACAATATGGTTCATCTTAGGGGGTAAGTTTTTTCTAAATAAATCCTGTTGTTAAAATTAAGTTACAAAAAAGATCATCTCTGATTAAGTTAAAATTTTTTAAAAACGAAGTGATATCCTGTCCTAATTTTTGCTATATTTTCCAGCTTACTATATAGAGCATCTGCAACTTAACTATGATGTTAAAAAAAGTTAACTGTTGGCTTTCAATGCATAACTGTTTAAATCCTTATATTTTACGAATGGTTTTTATATGCTATGATTACATTTCTTTATATTCAGTTGATGATACCTAAAGAAAAATAAAATGATCAAGAGAATTTTGAAATCATGACAATAGCAACAATCTGTAACACTGTATAAAATAAACATGTGTCTGAAGAAAGGAGAGAGCTAGGTTCTCTGCCTGGCTTGCCGTTCGTTAGCTAGATTTCAGTTTTTATATGAATAACTTTGTCTTTCTGTGCCTTAGTGCCCCTCTTCCCAAAAAATAGATGGTTAGATCAGATCAGTGATTTACAAAGGCAGAGGGGATAGGGCAAGTCAGAACCACCTGAAGAACTTTTGCAAAACACTCCTGGGAGAAAAGTCTTCTTTCACTTCCTCTTATCCTAACTTGGCCCACCCATCACTATGTGGTAAGTCACTTGCCATTTCTGAGAACTGTTGACCTATAGTATCACTCAATAATGGTCTACTTAACATTACTGAAGATTTAAAAGCATCTCATTGTTGAAGGTTCTGTATCATATTTTTCACCCTAGACTCAAATGTTTTTGACTTGATAAAGTTTTGACTGTTTTAATTTTTATCTTTTTGTATATCTTATTGGGTCATTTCCCCACAGTCAATTTAAATAGGAAGAACATGGGTACTGATGCTTTGCCACACACCCCTCTATGCCTCAACTGGCTTCCAACTTCAGTGTTTTTTGGAAAGCTGCACTCACAGGTCTCAGCCAGAAAGTCGACAAGAGTGTTCCATTTCTCTTCTGTAAAAGTTGTACTTACCTTGTTTTTGTGAAACCAATCTCCGTTTCCAAGGAAACAAGAACAAAAAGGCAGTTGGCAGCTAGCATCTGGGACTTAGAACTCTCACATGTCAATTTCAACTACTGGCTGCCGGCTTAAACCCAAAAATGCGGAATATTAAAATCACCTTCAGATTTTTAACACAAAAAAGAATATCGAATCAATTTTTTCTTAATTTTTAAATAATTGGATTTAGTAGCCAATCATTTTAAATCTCCTTCAAAATAATATAACTAATTAAATCTCTTTTAATTGCTAGAAATAACTCAATACAACTCAAGTTTTATTTTAAAACAGTAGGCACACATATATAGCAGAGATTTTTTTTTCATTTTACACCATTTGTTTTTGAAAGTTTCCTCTTTTTACATAAATTATGTTGTGGTTTTCTTCTTATGACTTTCTATATTCCCAATTCCTAACTTCTTTTCTTTAATTTTTATTTTTTGCTCTCTTGTCTTTTGTTTTAGCCATTCAGCTTTGTGGTCATTTTA
Organism: Kogia breviceps; assembly: GCF_026419965.1. Taxonomy (NCBI): domain Eukaryota; kingdom Metazoa; phylum Chordata; class Mammalia; order Artiodactyla; family Physeteridae; genus Kogia; species Kogia breviceps. Next base: position 73,906,905 of record NC_081313.1, on the reverse strand, counting down.
CTGTTTTCATAAAGCTTTTTAGTTATGTGGCATCTTAAAGATGTAATTCCATAATCTTAGTCCTGTATATCCACATTAATACAATTTGCTTCTTCTGAGTAGCACCTGCTTGCCTCCCATGGCTCTGTCCCTCACAGTTGACCAGTCCTCACAATTCTGCAGTCTCCAGGCCTTCTTACTTCATGGCTCCTGGATTTATTTGAGTTTTTAGACTCCTGCTAACAGACAAATCTAGCTGGAATGCAAGATTTTCATAGGGAAGCAGCAAGAGATGAGTTTTTTTTTTTTTTGCATGGAAGGCAGAAACTTGTGAAAATACTTTAGGCATTTAGACATTCATAGGAAGTGATTAATTGCCAAGAAAATAGAGTTTCAAATTGATACCTACACTCCATATTGGGTCATATTATTATTATTTTTTTCTACGACTTGGTTACCATCTGCCAGTTAAAAATGTAGGTCTTTTAGAATTTCTCTTTTGATTGTTTTGTTATAGTATACCAGGTCCTCTGATGTTTGTGGATGGATATTAGTAGGTAAAACTTTGCAGAATATTATACATGCAGTTATTTTTCAGATCTGCAATGCGGATTCATCATTTTATTTTTATCAGTAGCCTATTTGTAATGAACTATGGGATAATTTTGTATACTTCAGAAATTGTCTCCATGCTAGACTTTTGTGAATAAATATGCTTCCTTTTCTACAAAATAGAAATATAGGAGATATAGAGAAAACAAAATTAGGAAAGAGCATTATTTATTGTATAAAATAAAAATTTCTAATTTTTATATCCTGGAATATGTATATTTACAATTCTTTAATTTGTTTTCTTGGTACAACATCCTAGAAATTATACTTTTCATTTGCAAATTCAGATAATGTTTAATGTTTTCACTTTTTTTGGGGGGGAGGGGTGGGAAACACATGGAATTCTCATGTTCAAGATCTTTGGCTATTGTTAGAAATCCAACATTTCATAAGGAAGGAAATAAGCATACTTGCTTACAGAACATAATAAAGGTTATGCAAGCAACACTTTGTAAAGAATAAATATATAATGTTATGAATGATAACATTAATCCCCTAAGTTTGAGAAATCCCCAAAGTAAGGAAAATATTGCAAATTTTATTCCAAAATTCAGTCAAATTAAACAATAAGACTAATCTCAAATATTATTGTTTTTAGAATATTTTTAGTTTGAAATATAATTCACATACCATAAAATTTACTATTATAAAGAATACATATCCGTGGTCTTCATATACACACAATGTTGTAAAACGATCACCACCATCTAATTCCAGAATATTTTTGTCACCCTACAAAGAAATTCTATACCTGTTAGTAGCCACTGCTCAATCCCTCCCTCTATTCTCCGACAGTAGCTAAGCTAACCTATTTTCTCTCTATGAATTTGCCTATTCTGGACATTTCATATAATAGAATCATGTAATATGTAACCTTTTTGTGTTTGGCTTCTTTCATTAAGCATGATATTTTCAAGGTTCATCCAAGTTGCAGCATAAATCAGTGCTTTATTCCTTTTAACTTTCCATTGCATGAATATAATTACCCAATATATTTATCCATTCATTAGCTGATGGAAATTTGTGTTCTTTATTTATTTATTTATTTTTTTCCTGTGGTACGCGGGCCTCTCACTGTTGTGGCCTCTTCCGTTGTGGAGCACAGACTCCGGACGCACAGGCTTAGCGGCCATGGCTCACGGGCCCAGCCGCTCCGCGGCATGTGGAATCCTCCTGGACCAGGGCACGGACCCACGTCCCCTGCATTGGCAGGCGGACTCTCAACCACTGTGCCACCAGGGAAGCCCTACATTTTTTGACTATTATGAATCTTGCTGCTGTAAACACCCATGTACAGTTTTGCACGAGTGTGTTTTCGGTTCTCTTGGGTATATACATAGGAAGGGAATAGCTGATTCATATGGTAATTCCAAAATATTAGTTTAATTGAAATAATACAAATAATTTCTTTATAATGTTGGAAATGGGACCAAAAAAACAGAAGAGTATGCAATTTTACGCAGCTACAGTTTTTTTTTTTAAAACTTTATCAACAACAACAAACAGCAAGCAAACACAGGTCAAGTTAATTCATTGTTGGCAGAGTGGTAGTTCTGTTTGTGTTTTTGTTTTTATTTCTATAATGAGATTTTAGTAACAAAGGATTTAGTGCAACATATTACTCAGATATTGGTTATATTAATTCCATTTTAAATTTCAAGAAAACATCCAGATGTAGACTCAGAATATGTGGGTAAATTAGATATTCTATAACCTAGTAATCATAATGTATCAATATCTGAGAACAAAGGTTTTAATTCATATTCAACATAAGAGAGAAAATCATTTTATTTTAAATAAATAAACTGATGTACAAAGAGTTCAGTAAGAAAATGTCTCTATGTTCTCGTAATCATTCTTAACCTACTCAGTTATTGTTGAAATGCTTCAAATGTACTCTTATTTCATTGAAAGAACTACACTTGACCTTTGAACAACAAGGGTTTGAACCACGTGGGTCCACTTATACTTGATGTTTTTTCAATAGTAAATACCACAGTACTACATGATCTGCAGTTTGTTGAATCTGCAGATGCGAATACGAAGAAACCTCAGATAAGGAGGAACCACGTATATCAGGGAGGGCCAACTATAACTTACAGGCAGGATTTTTGACTGTGTGGATGATCGGCACCCCTAAGCCCCACATTGTTCAGGGATCAACTGTAGTTTAGCCTAGTTTTTCACTCATTGGCTTATAATAAAGACATGTTACTGAGTTTGGAGTTTCAGACTTACCAACCTTTTACTTCATTCTCTTCTCTTTTTATATGTATGCATTTGTGTGTGTGTGTCTTTTCAAAGTATGAATATATATTTAAAGTGTATACATATATACACTTTATAAAGTACATATACTATATAAAGTATATATTTGCATTTTATAAAGTCTATATATATGTGTGTGTATACATATACACACACATGTATGCATGTGTGTGCATGTACTCTGTCTCTCCCCCTCTCTCATTATAATCAGGAAGACTTTATAAAAATGAGCATCTCCATTTTGTAGTGATATTTACCAGTGCTCAGCAATTTACTTCCATTTTTACAAAAAGAAACTGTCAATGACCTCTTACAAAGAATCTTATTTTAACTTAATTTTCTTTCTTGAAAAGGAATAATAATAAAGTCATATTTACAAAATTATCCCAACTGGCCTTTTGTTTGTAAAAAAACTTTTATTCAAACATTTCTTATCATTTATTGAGCATAGTCTATGTAAGTCAAAGAAGTTTAAAATAATAGGCTGGAAAAAGCTGCTCTGTTTTAAAAACAGAAATAACAAGGAGGTACATGGACTATCTAATGCTACATCATCCTCTGGGAAATATTGCCCTTTATTAAGAGAACTTCTTCTTTCTAAATGTCTTTTATTCCCTTTTCTCCTCCCGATAATGCTCACTTCCCCTCTGTCAACCTCCCCCACAGACTTTCACTTGCTACTTCCTTTTTTTTTTTTTTTTTGTGGTACGCGGGCCTCTCACTGCTGTGGCCTCTCCCGTTGCGGAGCACAGGCTCCGGACGCGCAGGCTCAGTGGCCATGGCTCACGGGCCCAGCCGCTCCGCGGCATGCGGCATCTTCGCGGACAGGGACACGAACCCAAGTCCCCTGCATCGGCAGGCAGACTCTCAACCACTGCGCCACCAGGGAAGCCCCGCTACTTCCTTTTTAGTTATCCAATTATTTATCAAGGTACTTTTCCATCTAAGTACTTTCATACCTAGTCGGGGTCAGACCCCTCAGTGATTCTCATTCAAGATTCTCATTCAATCAATTCAACTAATATTTATTAAATGTCTACTAGGTTCCTAACTCTTTGTGAGAAGTTCCTGGATACAGAAAAGTAGAGTACTAAGGAAATCCAAATAAGACATCATTCTTGCCTTAGTGTAAATATGATGTATATACACACAAAATGAGAGAAGATAAGGATATGAGACAACATGTATTTCTGAAGACAAACAAGATAGATGAACTGGATTAGGAAGAGACAATTTCAGAGAAGAATGAGGATAGCACTGGATAAGTAAACCACAGAAGGGTGACTACCTTAATGTGTCTTTAAGTATATCCTGGGAGAGATCTCATTTTATCAAATTTTATGAACTAACACCTTACCAAGAGAAAAGGGCACCAAAAATCCCACAACACAAAAAGGGTTAGTGGAGTGGGAAGTAAGAAAACATCTAACTTGGGTTAGTCCTTTATGGAAAGTAAGACTCTCTGATGACAAAAGAATGGTCCACTAAGATTCAAGATAAGTTGGTCACAAAATGTTTGAGCAGTAGATCCCCCAAATGCTATGAGTTCAATGTTGGCCATTATATAAATCAAGTTTCTGTAAGTTGAGATAATACAGACAAAAAGAGGCAAGTGACCCATTGTCTAGAGGTAGACATAGGAATATGATGTGTGGACATGAGGGTGAGGGCTTGGAACGGGAGAAAGTATTTTAAAATATATTAATGGGGTTGCAGAGTAATAAAATTGTGTGAAGTGGAGTTAGTGAATTGGGAGATGGCCAGTTTATACTATACCTAATGAGTTTGCATCTGATACTATGTTGGATCGTGACACTTCCTTAGGCCCTGGTGATCAGGTATCTGGCATGTGGAAAATCAGATATGAGATTGAATATGCAAGTGGCTTCATGCTATAACTAATTGCAAATTACAATATGACAAAAATGGGAGAGACGGATTTGAGTTTTGTCCTTGGTAAGTCTTAATTGGAATCATTATGATAGATGCATTCCTAAGGCTTTGCTTTGCTAAGCTTCTCCACCTCTCCACTCATGCCCTAGTCTTATTAAACTGCCTAGATTCCTGAAGTAGCAAGTCAGTACCATCTTTGTCTTCTTAGAATTTATTGCTATCTTTGTCTCTTTAGTGTTCACAACTTTCTAGAAGCTTATAGAATGGAATCTAAACTGCTTTATATAGATTGTTCTCCTTTGTAATACTAATATTTCCACTTTAATATCCTTTGATGGATTACAAAACACTTTCAGTGACATGATATCATATAACTTTGTTATATTGCAGGGTAGGTATGACCAGTTTTGGAGGTCTGAGAAGGCGAATGCTTTAGTCACAGTTACATACAGTTCATTCAAGCATAGGCAAAACTAGAACTCAGGTATTTAGACTCTGGCCCTTTAAAGTGTAGAAGATTCCTCATACTGCTGAATTGCAGTAAGGAGTAAGCCCTATACATAGTACAAGTAGAATATACAGCCCTCAGGAGATTGTTAGAGTGACAAATATGTGATAGGGAAAGTAGCACTGAGGTACAAATTCTCACCCTGAAACCATAGCAAACGTAAGTAAACACACACATATACCTATATAATCTTAATAATATAAGATGCTATCTGTTGACTGTTTATTATGCCCTAGGCATTGGCGCAATACATGATCTACAGGTTCTCACTTAAATCTCACAGTAACTTTATTGGAAACTGAAGCTTACATAAGTGAAGTCACTTGGGCTTGGGCTTGTTTTCTTAATTTTAATTTACAATTATTAATTTTCTGAAGAAGAATCAATACCAAATTAAGTGTAAGTGTCTGCTCATCTTAATTAAAAATATATATTTGAAAAAATATGACTCAAAATATGAGAAAATATATATGCAAATAGTATATAAATGACCTACAAATATGTGAGGAAATATGTTGGACAAAACACTATATGACATACAGATATACCACATAGTTATTTATGTAATATATTATTATAAATATATACTTATATAAATATATACTTATATATGTGTATAATATTACAGTTTAAATGATTCAATTTGCTTATTAGACTATTCATTTACTCTGAACGAAAGCCATTAAGAAGATAGGGGATTACTGGTGATGTAAGGCAGATTTTTAAATTTAATGCAGCGTGCTCTTTCCATGATTTTAATCCAGCACATTCTACGTCTGTCGTGTCTACATTATGCAGTAAGCCAGTGAACCCTGGGTAATTACGTAAGAAAGAGAAGAGAGGTGATTTCAAAAACAAACAAAAAAAATCCTAAAAAAAATACTTAGTTATGCCAAGTCAATGTAATCAATTTGAGTGTTTCCGATGACAGAAAATTATTATTTGAAATTCAGAAGAGTCTTTTCAATTCCATTTTAGGTATTCATTTCAATAGGATATCTCATCAAAATTGTAGTCCCAGTGATACAAAACTGTAAAATTGACTGATCTGAGTCATGTCTGTATTCTTCACTTACCGATTAGATGTTGAAGGTGCTAATGAACTGTGAAATGGCCAAAGGCAGGCGGCCATGGGGAAAAAAGAGAGAAGTCACAGACCTGGATCACCACAAAAGGAGTAATTAGTCACTGAATAATGGGGAATCCAACTACATTAAACCTCTATCTGCTGCATGTATTTTCTATCAAAACTTGCTAGAAATGTAGTTCAAGATCCATTTTCTGAGGTTCTAAAGACTGTGTGCATTACATTGACTACAGCTGAAAGTATCTACTCAGAGTCCTCAAAGTGGATTGAGGATAGAGAACACAGCCATTTTTCCCATGAAAGGTGGATCATTAGATGATAGAACAAATATATTTTTGCAGGTTATCCTGTTCCAAATTGTAGAATATATTCTCTCTATATTAATGGATATATGTCTGTTCTGCAACAAGATTATAGATGTTTTAGCCCAGCTCCTCTCATCAGTGTAGAATTTTTATTGTACTAATTTTGATTATTTTCTGTGACCCTACTGATATATGTAGCAAGTTTTGTTGTAGATTTATTGGTCCATGATTGATTTCAACATTATCAAGCTTGTGTTTGGAAGATAGCAAAACATAATTTGGAGCTATGTATGTGTGAGTGTGTTTGTGTGCACATGCCAATGCATATGAACAGATTTTATTTCACGGTACCAAGAACCACTAAGGCCAAAGAGGAGAACCTGGACGATGGCTTATAACTTTTAATCTACTAATGACTATAAATATGGGTATATAAAATGACTCTTAGGCAATGAGTTCTTTCTAGTTTACTGAGGCAGGAATCATTCTCACTAAACTAATAACATAATTTTTAGATAGAATTTAGATTCTGAAAACATACTTTGCAAACATTTTAGTTCTCATTGTTTCCCACCCTTTTCTTTTCTGGCTTTCGAACAGAATACTTTTTCTTTTCTTTATTCTTTTTGGCTTGAGTAGGAGGAAAAGGTGTGTTCTGCATATCTCTTTATCATCTTGGATCTCATGGAAAAGAAATAAAACATGTCTTCTCTTTCTGTTTTGTTTCTAGGATTTCAGGGTTTTTTCCCCAGACACTTGACAATATAACTGGTAACTGTATTTATACCATTTCCTTATCAAGATCTTTAGGAGCAAAAGAAATAGGATATGCAACTTTAATTGGAGATGATCTTAACTTTCTAGTCCAATATCACAGGTGTGTGTCATTATAGGAATATAAACAGATTATTTCATCAGCTGTTGCAGGCAGTGTCAAAAATCTGTCATGAATTTAAGTTTGATTGTCCAGGAACTCACCTTTAAACATTAATGTTTTATTTGCATTGTCAATGCCATGCAATAAAATGGTGGTTATTTCTATTGCGTTTAAGTAAATTACAATAAATTAGGGTAAGAATTTATCTCCAAAACATCTTCCAGGGAATCTGTAAGACTTCCTCAATGCTCAAGATTCTAAATATTGGCTAGCTTATTTTGGAATTGGTCGCTATTACTGGAATCCTTTTTTTTTCCCTTTTAGTTTTTCTTTAATAGAGTCTCTCACTTTTCCTGGCTCTGATAGTTCCTTTCTTGTTTGAGATATTATCTCACTGGACTTTGATAGCTATGATCCTTAGTATCTTTTTAAAATAAAGCATGTTCTTCACTTTGGAATCTTGGTATTGCTATTGTTGTGATTAATATTATTCTTACTATTACTACACTTCTTTCTGACACGTCACTGCAAAGAAGTGGGAGACCAACAAAACCATCTATACCCTCTAAAATAAGTAACTCTGTGTATCATATGATTCACCTCCCTGGCCACATCTAATTTTTTTCTTGGACTTTGGGACCTGAGTTTGTGCATGTTAGTTCCATGTGGGTGCAGAGTCTGTGATATCATATGGACACAGGGATTGAGGGCGCCCTTCTTAGAGCCGCCATGACCACAGGGTGAGCAAAGATAAGAGATTATGCAGACTAGGAGAAGGAGATGGAGTGAGTAGTGGAGTTCCTGTGGGTAGTGATACTTTATTTCACTTATGTAAGACCCTCCTGTATTCATTAACAGGGACTGTATCCCATGTTTTTGTTTGTTTGTTTTACTTTAAGCTACTTTGCACTGATTTCTTTGTCTTAAAGCTAAAATATGCCTTAAGATTACACTTACAGAACTTAATTATAGTTTTATAAGTTGAGTCACTTGGGTTGTTCTTATGCTGTTTGTTTTCTTTGAGAAAATCCAAAGCTTACCAAAAGCTTGCTTTTATAAGGGATTTTTGGGGGATGATAAAACTGTATCTTGATTATTGTGTGGTTATATAGCTGTATGCATTTTTCGAAACTCATAGAACTGTTCACTAAAAAGAGTGAATTTTACTATACATAAATTAAAAATAAATTTTTAAAACATGCTTTTCAAGATTCTGGCTATACCACCATATAATTTTGATGATTTTATCTATCTGATAAGAGCAATATGAAATCAGAATTATCAGTCTCCCCCTTTTGCTTTGGAATATGAGTTTCAGGAAGACAGACATTGTCCTATTTAAGGCTTTATCCTGATACCTAGCATATTATAGTCATTTAAGAAATGTTGTTGCATAAATGAATGAATGAAAGAATACTTGTATATTATATGATGCAGAATCATAGCCAGAATATATTGAATGCCCAATTTCACTAGTCAAATACCAAACACGTCTGAAGAATGTATATGGTTTATACAATTTGTATATTGTAAACTTTGAAGATACGCAGTAGGTATAGATATGTCTTTCTTCTCTCTTTCCTTCTTTTCTTCTTTCCTCTTCCTTCCTCCTTCCTTCCTTCCTTTTTCTTCCTTTCTGTTTTTCTTTCTTTTCTTCCTCCTTCCTTCCTTCCTTCCTTCCTTCCTTCCTTCCTTCCTTCCTTCCTTCTTTCTTTCTTTCTTTCTTTCTTTCTTTCTTTCTTTCTTTCTTTCTTTCTTTCTTTCTTTCTTTCTTTCTTTCTTTCTTTCTTTCTTTCTTTCTTTCTTCTCTCTCTCTCTCTCTCTCTCTCTCTCTCTCTCTCTCTCTCTTTCTTTCTTTCTTTCTTTCTTTCTTTCTTTCTTTCTCATTCTGTCTCTCTCTTTCCCTCCCTCCCTTCCTTCTTTTTTCCCATTCCTTCCTTCCTTCCTTCCTTTCTTTTGAGCTTATCATAATCCTTCATAATATGGCTCTCATCCATTATGTATTTTCTTGTCTCCACATTTTCCTGTTTACTCATTCCACACATATTTCCTAGCTTCTATCACTTGTCCCATAGGATCTGGACTACAATGGAATGTCAGGTTTGTGCTTCAGAAATCTTGATTCTGTTAGTGAAATTTTGTCTGTGAACTTTCAGTTATACTCACTTCATATTCATGTCCACCTAGTTCCTACCTCACCATAAATGAAGAAGTAGAGGCACTGATTGGTTGAGACATAAATTAACTTGCCAAGATTACAAAACTATTAAGAGACTAAGAGACAGCTCTGGATTCAAACCCATCCTTGTAATTGAAAACTGTCCACTTTTGTTATCCCCCATGTTCACATAACACATGATCCGCTCCCCCACTCTTCTATTACAAATGTGCTCACTCAACATGTCTCTGGCTATGATCTGTTATTATTGTTTTGTTAATATGAGCTCTTCCAAATAATTTCCTCTTATCTTCATCTAAACTTCCACTTTACTTATTCTTTAGTTTAATCAAACACTGCACTGTATCTACTAAATTCCTACCATGTGCAGGAACACACATGCCTTATATAGGCATGGATCTGACATTATCAATTCATTGAATAATGAGTCATCTGATTGGCTCAGCATGGTTTAGAGCTGTCATCTATTTTTTCAGAATTAAGCCTACTTTAAATATTATAACTGTTAGTATAGTCAGACTTACATTTTTTAAAATACTTTTTTTTAAAAGCCGTCTTGGGTTCATAGCAAAATTGAGCAGAACATCCACAGATTTCTCATACATCCCTTGTTCCCACACATGCCTCCCTTCCTGTCAACATCTCCTAACAGAGTGCTTTATTTATTGTAATAGATGAGCCTACTTTGACACATCATTCTCACCCAGAGTCCAGAGCTTAAGGTTCACTGTAAGCGGTGTACATTTCGTGGGTTCAGACAAATGTATGTCATGTATCCACCGTTACAGTATCAAACAGCCTAGTTTCACTGCCCTCAAAGCCCTCTGTGCCCCACCTACTTATTTCTCCCTCTCCCTTAATCCCTGGCAACCACTGATCTTTTTACTGTCTCCATAGTTTTGCCTTTTACAGAATGTCATATAGTTGGAATCATCCAGTATATCGCCTTTTATATTGGCTTCTTTCACTTAATAGTATGCATTTAAGTTTCCTTGATGTCTTTTCAAAGCTTGATAGCTCCATTATTTTTAGCACTGAGTTGTATTCCATTATCTGATTGTACCACAGTTTATCCATTCTACTGAAGGACACCTTGGTTGCTTCCAAGTTTTGGCAATTATGAATAAAGCTACCATAAGGTTTATATTTTCAAAGTGAACATTTACTCCCATTGCCCTAAACAAATGGGTACATATGTGTGCGTGTGTGTGTATATATATGTATGTGTGTATATATATATGTATATAAATATTTCAGTATATAGACAGAATATAATTTCAACTTCCATATATGTAGTAAATAGGTGTGTTTTTAGAACAAGAAGAAATAGAATCTGAATAGCAGTCCATCAGAAAGCTTACAATATGAGCTATTTGAAGAACAATCGTGCTCAATCATTATCAACTTCTTTGCATTTGAATTGACAAAGGATAAAAGAATATGAAGATTCATGGACACACTCTTACATTCACATGCTGTTATGTCAACCAGCATTCCCTGCTTAGTAACTTCTTGGCATCCACATGAGTTACTAAGGTCATTTATTTTGGTATATTAAGTGGAAAAAGAAAAAACGAGTCTCTGAGCAAAGAAACTTCAATTAATTTAAAACATAAATAGGCTCAAGAGCGATGTAGAGAACAAACATATGGACACCAAGGGCGGAAAGCTGGGGGTGGTGGTGGCGGTGGGACAAATTGAGAGGTTGGTATTGACATGTATACACTATTATGTATAAAATAATAACCTGCTGTATAAAAAAATAAAATTTAAAAATTTAAAAGAAAAAAATAAAACATAAAATAATGTGCTCTAAAATAACAACTGCATTTTAACAAGTTCATTAAACATATTCTCAAACTCATAACCATTATTTTGCTTAGTCGATGTTTTCTCAAAGGAGAGTTCATTCATTTTAACTGCTTAAAATACATGATGAAGAAAGAAATTTGCTTTTTTATTTACATTTTACCACTGATAATTTTTTATTAAACACACTAGCACAAAAGAGCACATTGTGACTTTAATCAGTGCTAACATTCCAGGGCAATGCTTTGTTTTACATTTAAAACTTTAGAGTTATGTTTATGAATAAACAAAATAAGATGTCCCTAGAAATTACTGGAATACTGTTACAAAATTAATATATGTCCACTGTTTAACATAAACATAAGCAAAGATACAGATTAATGATCTCTGTTTTATAATAATGATCTTTGTGGAGGTATCAATAGATAAGAAATGTGATATTTAGAATAAAGAGAAATTATACTGTATTAAAATGATTTATTATAGTAGTGATTTTAAAAAATTTATTTCAAGTTTGTTTGAGAGCAGATAAATCGAAACTGACCGTCCAAGATTTCTAAAACACCATTATCATCATCACTCGTATTTTTCCATTCCAAAATAACAATACCCATAGATTTTCTTCTTTTTTTTTTTTTTCAGTATGTGAAATGTGTTTCAGAACGTGTTTTAAAACCAATTCATTACTGGCATTATCTCCTAATCAATTAATATGCACAAGCAATTTCTTACTACTCACAAAACCCATAAGATCTGGAAAATACACATTATTATTATTATTACTTACAAATTAATCTTTTTTAAAAACGATTAAGTGAATAACTAAAAAGAAAACCAGGGTGTTGGGAATAGGGTAAAATTTTATTTTGGGTATAGCTCATATTAGATTGTTTGGTAGATTGTAGTATTTTCCTTAAATTTCTATTAATTATAATAGTGTTTTAAAGATGACTTTCTTGGATTTTCCAAGTAATCTTATAATGTATAATAATGACAGTCACATCATTCTGAGTATTATACCTCTGATTTCTTTAACCTCTCTTACTCCATGGGCTAAACCCTTTAGTACAGTCTCAAAGAGTAACTTTAAAGTGAGAAGTCCTATCTTGTTACTGCATTGAATAGTAATACTTATAATGTATCTTAATTAAAATGACACATGCTAGAGATTTCTGTTGAATAGCTTATAAATCAAAGAAATTTTCTTCCTAGTTTGCTAAGAGTTTTTTTTTTAAATAAAGAATAAATGTGCTTTATCAACTTCTTTTGCAAGATTTATTGAGGCCATCATAATTGTTCTTTAATCTGTTTATGTAATTATGTTAAAAATTTTTCTTCTATTAAACTGAGATAATTCTATGATAATGGTCATAAGGCATTATTCTTTTAATATTTTTATAAAGAATAGCATCATTTTAATAACACTATTTTACTTGATAATCTTGTATTAAGGATTTTCACATCTTTCTTGTATAAAATTAGGTTTTCTTGAGTATTATCCTTTCCCAGCTTTTAAAAAATTAGCATTATGATAATCTCATAAAATTTGCTAAATAACTTCCTCTCCCTTTTCCTTTCCCTCCCTTCCTCTCCTTCTCTCTCTCTCTCTCTCTCTCTCTCTCTCTCCCCCACCCCACCCTTTCTCTCTGCACTAGAACATTTACTTAACAAAGAAATGTTTGTTCATTGCCATTTTTGTTAGAATTAAACTATTGGGCTTTGGTCCTTGATAGGAAAGTATCTGTCTTCTATGTAATATGTTCTACAGTTATTGGTCTACTAGGGATCTGTATTTCTTGAATCTGGTGATTTAAGTTTTCCTAGAAAATATTTTAATCTATCTGTTCAAACATATTTTTATAAATATTTATATATATATATAAAGTTATACATACTAATCTCACACTTCTTAAAATCTCTGAATATATACATACATACCCCAGTTTTTTAATATTAATTTTTGCCTCTCTCTCTCCTCTAAACCAGTTGATCAGGTAGGTTTTCCAAAGGTTTGTCATGTTCACCACTCTTTTCAGAAAACTGCATTTTAGTTTTCTTAATTCTGATTTGTATTGTTTCTAATTTATTTGACTAATATTTTGTTCTTTTAGCTTTGATAACAGAAAATTTAGTTTATTTAAAAGGAATTTTATAGCTTTTAAATATTTTAAAAATTATATATTTTCCTTATGCCCTGCTTTAGTCACATATGACAGGTTTTAAATCATAATGTTCTCAAGTGTCATTTATTTCAATAGTTTGTCATTTGTTTTAATTTTTTGTATAATTCACAACTAATTTAGATTATTTCCCTTAATGTGGAAATATCTATGGAAACAGAGATCTATGATCTATATATATACAAGTACACATAACACAAGTGTATGTGTAGGTATATATGTGTATATATATATATATATATATATATATATATATATATATATATATATACATACATTTACTTACTGGGGAACGTTTTCTTCAGTACCTATTAACTCAAGCATGTCATTTACCTTATGTCAATACATAATGTAGTTACTTTTTTCTATTCAAATTGTCAATTTCTCTTTTTGTGGTGACTTGTGAACTTTTTAATATTTTTAAATTTTTATTATTTTCTATTGAGTTATAGTAGACATAACTTCGTAAAAGTTTAAGGTATTAAAAATTATTGAATTGATACATTACTATATTGCAGTATGATTTACACCATGCTGTTAGCTAACACCTTTATCATGTCACACAATTATCATTTCATTTTTGTGGTGAGAACATTTGTGATCTAATTTCTCAGCAACTTTGAAGTGTATAGTACAGTATTGTTGACTATTCACTGTGCTGTGCATTAGATCTTCAGAACTTTTATCTTGTAGTTGCAGGTTTGTACCCTTTGACCAACATCTCTCCAATCCTCCCAGCAATCAGCCCCTGACAACAAGTGTTCTACGCTGTTTCTCAACTCTGAGTTCAACTTTTTGGAGTCTACATATTAGTGATTTCACACAGTAGTAGTCTTCTTGCTCTGGCTTATCTCACTTGGCATAATGCTCTCTCATGTTCCATCCATGTTGTCACAAATGGCAGAATTTCCTTCTTTCTCTTGGATGAATAATATTTCATTCTGTGTGTGTGTGTTTGTGTGTGTCAGTGTGTATAGTGTAATAAACATGAGAGTGCAGGTATCTTTTCGAGATCCTGCTTTCATTTCCTTTGAATATATACACAGAAGTGGGATTACTGGATCATATGGTAGTTCTATATTTAATATTTTTTGAAGAATCTCCACACAGTTTTCCACAGTAGCTGCACCTATTTACATTCCCATCAGATTATCAGTTTCTGACAAGTATGTCCTGTCATTGTGGATTCATCATTGTCTTCTTACAGCCTTGTGGGGTCTGAGTTTTATATTTGAAGGTATTGTTAGTACATAAAGTTTTCTTTATTTTCATATATTCTTGCTGGATTAAAACTTTTATAAATATCAAATATTCATCTTTATTTTTATGTATTTTGCCTTTAGTTCTTGGAAACTAATATTTGGCATCATACTGACCTTTGTTAGCATATTGCCCAATAGGTCTTTTCTTACCTGTTTTTACCCAACTCTCCAGTTTTATTTTGTTTAACATGCACGTGTGTCCATTGTGACTAGCATATGTTTGGAGTGTTTGCCCTTGCCTCTGAGTCCCTTTTAATTTTGAGGCTGGATGATGCTTTAGTTTGAATGTCCCAGCTTGTCCACTGTGCCCATTTTTGTTCCTATCAATGGACATTATGTCATAATCCAAACTTATCTTCTAAAATGTCTAGCTGTTGATCCCATATGTATGTATGTTATGTGTTCCTGCAATTCTCTGGAGATTGATTATACTTTAATCTTTCTATACTGATTTTGTTTCATTGAACTTGGGATCTTTATTCATGGGCTGGATTTTAAAATGATGTTATTTGTTTTAGAGATCATCTTTATACTTCAGATTTCCTGCTAGCTTATGTGTGCAATTGTGTTAAGATATTCTGTTTCTGGTGAGTGTGGCTACCCTGGGGAGATTCCTGGGCAAAGGCACCCTGACTTCATCCTGGCTCTTACTGACGTTCCTAAGGTCATCCCTAGTTAGACTATGAGTGTTGAATGGCCTGGCTATCATTATTGTGATTCTCACAAAGTCACGCTGGTCACCATGCCAGCTCTCACTTTTTATATCTACTACCTCACAGTGAGTAGATTGCCTCTGTAACTACTATCTTCTCTCATAGAAGTTCTCTCCGAGATAAGTTTTGGACTTTGGTTTTGTCCTTCAGTCTGGTTATGCCCACCTTCTACCTTTTGCAACTTTCACATCATTTCTGATATTTTGTGAAAATTTTTTGTTTTCTATCACTAATGTGGGAGAAATCACATCCCTCACATGATACAGGGTTGTCACTGAGAAACAGCTGCCAGCAGAGAACTCTATTCCCAAGCCATTTTGTATCTAGATAAGACCATGCCATTCTCCAAAGGAATGTGAACAGAAATGATGTGCTACAATGACAGTTATGAAGCAAGTGTATCTTTCCCATCGTTTCTTTCTGCACATAACAGCTGGTTGCAGAGGACAACATGGTTCCAGGGAATGGCAGAGCCACAGGGTAGAAGGAGCCAAGTTACCTGACTTATCTAATGGGGCAGTGTCACTAATGAACCCAGAACATGTGCAACAGCACTCTACTGTTACATAAGCAAGAAGCAAAACAATTGTATGAAGCCACTGAAATATTGCTTATTTTATATCATAGCTGCTAAAATTATGCTAAATCATATCAGTGATATAAGTTTGATTTCTATAAAAATACATGTCCAATATTTCCTGTGGACTTTCAATTGGAACATGTACTTAATTTTATATTTTGATCTAATATATCTCTATTCTCTTTTACATACAGATTCACTTTAAATGTTTAAGCAATGTTTTTCATAATGTTGAACCTTGAATATTGTCATGTATTACTCAAAAGTTCTGATGGATTTTCAAGTATCTGGTGGTCAGTCACTTTTGAGATAATGGAAGAAATATAATTTGTCCAAGAACACTGGTGTGTTTAACACATAAGGTTTTAATAAGAATATACATTCTAAGATTTATATGGTCATGATAGATACTTATAAACATCTTAGAAAGCTAAGTCAAACAAATGATACAACCCCCTACACATACATATACATACAATCTAGATATACACAACATTGTTTAAAGAGGCTTACATTTGTTTTGTAAACACATCAACATACTTGCTTCATTTATGAAAGCCAAAATAAATCTCATAAGATATTGTATATGACCACTTCTTTTTTTATTGAGGTATAATTGACATATAATATTGTATCAGTCCCAGGTATACAAATAGTGATTCAATATTTGCATATATTACAAAATCATCACCACGATAAGTCTAGGTAACATCTATCACCATACACATACAATTTTTCTCTTGTGATGAGAACTTTACAGATTTATTCTCTTAGCAACTTTCAAATATACAATACAGTATGACGAGCTATAGTCACCTTGCTGTACATTACATCCTGTGACTTACTTATTTTATAACTGGAAGTTTGTACCTTTTGATTCCCTTCAGCCTTTTTGTCCAACCTACACCCTACCTCTGGGCAAGTACCAAACTGTTCCTTGTGTCTATGCATTTGTGTTTGTTTTCTTTTCTTTTTTCTAAGACTCCATTACAATGAGATCATATGGTTTTTGGCTTTCTCAGTCTGATGCATTTCACTTGGCATAATGCCCTCAAGGTCTGCCCATGTTATAGCAAATGGCAAGATTTTCTTCATTGGTATGGCTGAATAATATTCCATTACATATCAGTTTCACATTATATACCACATTTTCTTTATTCATTCATCCGTCTGTGGACACTTAGGTTGCTTCCATGTCTTAGATACTGTAAGCACTGCTGCAATGAACATGTGGGTGCAGATATCAAGGTAGTATGTTTGTTTTCTCAGATAAATACCCAGCAGTGAAATTGTTGGATCATATGTTAGTTCTATTTTAAATTTTTTGAGAAACCTCTATACTGTTCTCCGTAGTAACTGCACCAATTTATATTCCCACAAACAGGGCACAAGTATTTGTTTTCACCACATACTGACCAGCATTTATTTCTTGTCTTTTTGATAATAGTCCTTCCAACAGGTAGGTGATATCTCATTGTGGTTTGATTTGCATTTCCCTTATGATTAATGATGTTGAGCATCTTTTCATATATATGTGTTGGCCATCTGTCTGTCTTTGGAAAAATATTCAGATCCTCTGTCCATTTTTTAATTGGATTGTTTGGTTTTTTGCTATAGAATTGTATGAGTTCTTTATCTATTTTGGATATTAACCCCTCATATATATGATTTGCAAATATTTTCTTCCATTCTATATGTTGCCTTTTCATTCTGTTGGTTTCCTTTGCTGTACAGAAGATTTTTAGTTTGATATAGTCCCACTTATTAATTATTGTTTCTGTTGCCTTTGCTTTTGAAGTCAGCGCCAAAAATCATCACCGTGACTGACGTCAAGTAGCTTACTATGTTTTATTTCTGACAGTTTTATAGTTTCAGGTCTTTACATTCAAGTCTTTAATCCATTTTGAGTTAATTTTTGTATAATTTTTGACCGTATTTGGGTGGATTTATTTCTGGGCTTTCTGTCTGGATGATCTATCCATTGATGTAAGTGGGGGTATCACAGTGGGATATCCCTGTTATTATTAGATTGCTGTCTATTTCTACCTTTAGGTCTGTTGATATTTGCTTTATATATTTAGATGCTTAAATACTTACAAATGTTATATCCTCTTGTTGGATTGACTGCTTTATCATTATTATAATGACCTTCTTGGTCTCTTATTATGGTCTTTAAATCTATTTTGTCTAATATAAGTATGGCAACCCTAGCTTTCTTTTGGTTTCCATTTTTATGGAATATCTTTTGCCATTCCTTCACTTTCAGTCTGTGTGTGGCCTTACACCTGAAGTGAATCTCTTGTAGGCAGCATATAGATAGTCTTGTTTTTGTGTCTATTCAGCCACTCTGTCTTTTGATTGGAGAATTTAGTTCACTTACACGTAAAGTAATTGTTGTAGGTATGGACTTATTACCATTGTTTAGTTGTTTTCTGGCTGTTTTGTAGTCCCTTTTTTGTTTCTTCTGCTTTCTGCCTTTTGATTTTATGATTTTCTGTAGTGGTATGCTTAGATTTCTTCCTCTTTGTCTTTTGTGTATATAATATAAGCATACCTCATTCTACTGCAGTTTATTGTGCTTAACAGATACTGCTTTTTTTTACAAGCAATAAAAATTTGTGGCAACCCTGCATCTGGCAAGTCTATTGGTACCATTTTTCAAGCAGCATTTGCTCACTTCATATTTCTGTGCCACATTTTGGTAATTCTTGCAAAATTTCAAACTTCTTCATTATATTTTTATGGTGATCTTTGATCTATGATGTCACTATTGTAATACTTTTTGTTTTGTATTTTTAATTAAGGCATATAAAATTTTTTAAAAACATACTGCTATTGCACACTTAATAGAACACAGTATAGTATAAATATAACTTTAATACACACTGGGAAACCAAAAAAATTGTGTGACTAGCTTTCTTGCGGTGATCTTGAATATCTGTGAGGTATGCCTGTGTAGGTTTTTACTTTGTGGTTACCCCGAAACTTACATAAAATAAAATAGATAGGTTTAAATGTATTCTAAAGCTCTACATTTTACTCCCCCACCAAGCTTTATGTTTTTGGTGTTATAATTTACATCTTTTTATCTTGTATACAGATTAACAAATAATTGTAGTTATAGTTATTTTTACTACTTTTGCCTTGTAACCTTAACACTAGCTTTATAAGTGATTAACCCACCAGCTTTACATCAGATTATGCTTAACTTTACCATATATTTACCTCTACCAGTGAGATTTATACCTATTACTAATCAGCACCCTTTCATTTCACCTTAGAGAAGCTCCTTTATTATTTCTTGTAAGGCCAATCTAGTTGTGAGGAACTCCTTTAGTTTTTGCTTGTCTGAAAACTCCTTTTCTTCAATTCTAAAAACAATTTTGCTGGGTAGAGTATTCTTTGTTTGAAGGTTTTTCTTTCAGCACTTTGAATATATCATGTCACTCTCTTCTCATCTTCAAAGTTCCTGCTGAAAAGTCTGCTGATAGCCTTTCCTGCTGAAAAGTCTGCTGACAGCCTTGTGATACTTCCTTTGTATGTAATAAGTTGATTTTCTCCTGCTGCTTTTAAGATTCCTAGTTGTTAACTTTTCACAATTTATTCATAATGTGCTTTGGTGTGGGTTTCTTTGAGTTCTTTTTATCTGGAACTTCATTGGCTTTCTGGATCTAGATGTCTGTTTCCCTCCCCAAGTTAGGGAAGTTTCCAGCCATTATTTAGTCAAATAAGTTTTCTGACCCTTTCTCTCACCTCCTTCTGGGTAAATGTATCATTCCATCTGATGTTGTTGCATAAGTAAGTCCCTTAAGCTATCTTCAGTCTTTTTCATTCTTTTTTCTTTTTCCTACTCTGACTGGATGAGTTCCTCTGCCCTGCCTTTGAGTTCACTGATATTTTCTTCTGCTTCATCTAGCCTCCTGATGAACCCCCTCTATTGTATTTTTCAGTTCAGTTATTGTGTTCTTTAGCTCTGTGATTTCTGTTTGGTACTTTCTTATCTTTTCTATCCTGTTGTTAAAATTCTCACTTTATTCATACATTGTTCTCTTGACCTCAGTGATATCTTTACAATCCTTATTTTGAACCCTTTATCAGGTAAATCACTCATCTCCATTTCATTAAGGCTTTTTTCTGAGGTTTTATCATTTTCTTTAGCTTGGAACATATTCCTCAGTTTCTTCACTCTTTGTGTTGGTTTCTATAAATTAGATAAAATACCCACCTCTCCCAGTCTTACAGGCATAGCCTCATGTAGGAGATGAACTTTATTATACAACCCTGCCCTAGTTCCTGGTTGTCTCAAACTTTTATTACTGTCCTAGCACCCTACTTTTTTCTTAGTGGCTCCTTGCAGTAAATGGAAGATCTCAATATGCACCTAAATTCAAGCTGATTGGAAATCAGACTCCCAGGCAGCAGCTTCTAAGATATGCAAATATACTCCTTTCAGGGGAAGACTGGGAGATGAGTATTTCTGTTTATCCCTCTTCACTGAGCCCTGGAGTGATAGCCAGTTAAGAATGGCTTGTTTACTACTATCCTGTTGAACCTGTGAACACAAGCCCCACTGGCCAGGCTCTCAAGGGATGTCTCTTCTGGGCAGCATCCACAAAAGCTGGAGTACCACATATCCTTTCTCAAAGATACTGGTAACCTGAGGAGAGGCAAAGGGGGATTGGGAAGATGGTACCCACTGGCCTCCTTGGTCTCTGAAGAGGATTGTAGTTGACTCCTCAGGTCACAGCTAATAAGCTAATAGGCCTCTTTCTTGGGTGTTTCTGTGTGTGTGTCTACACTGTCCTCCATTTGTTACTGACCTATGAGACTCGAGAATGTAAGCCCAGCTGTCTACCAGAGCCACATGATCAAGGGGAGTCCTCTGGGTAGCAGCCACAAAACCCAGGACACCAGACAGGTTCAGAAGCTCCTTTCTGTGAGGTAGCAGTGACTTGGAGTGAGGCAGAGGGAGAGTGTAAAAATGCCTCCTGGCAGTCTCTGCCTTCTTCAGAGAAGAAGGGCCCTTGATATGTGTAAAATTAGATGCCTGCCTCTCAGGCTGAAGCTTTTAAGATAGCTTCAGTGGGTCTTTTTCATGAAAAGAATAATTTCAGTCAGTTGCCTCTGCAGCTTCATAGTGATGATGATTCCATGCAAGCCCTTTAAGAACTGTTGCTCAGTTCACTAGAGCCTTGTGGGTCTTATGGACCCAAGCCCTACTGGCTTTGTTTTGGGGGCTCATCTCTCAGATGCAAGTCTTAAAAGGTGGGGTGCCAGATGTGGGATTCAAACCCTTCACTCCTCAGGGAGAAGCTCAGAATTATGAGGAGTTCCCTCTTGATTATGGGTTGCCAGAACAGTGGTAAGGTTTATGGTGAGATTGTGTCTCAGCCTCTCTCCTGTTTCAATGTGGGTTTTTCTTATTTGCCTAATGTGTAGGAGTTGCTCAGCTAGTTTGGCGGTTTTTTTCACAGGACATTGTTCCATACATAGGTATAGATTTGTGTGTCTATGGCAGGAGGTGAGTTCCGGATCCTCCTGCATCACTATCTTGAACCAGAACTGCAAATGCTTTTTTAAAAAAATGTTATAACTATAATGTATATGGCTTAATTTTGGATTTTCAGAAGGGAGAAACAACTCAAGATATTACTATCATTTATCTCAGAAGAAAGTAGGCCAAATGAACTGGAAAAAAATCCCATTATATTTTCATGTAGTTTTCAAGCAGAAATGTAGAAAGGTGAAAACAGGTTCTCTTTTAAGTTATAAATGATAAAAGTGCATCCCAAAGAATGCTTGTTACTTCTCTATCCAGATTTTTACTTTTACCAACACATCTTCTCCAGTCTCTGCACATAGAATGCAAATGAGCACTGAAACCAACCTGTTTCTCCAATCCCAATTCCTGACGGAAGAAGGAAGGACACCACAGCAGCCATGGTTACAGATAGATTACTTTGCCTTAGGATCTGGAGTTTTCATACAATTATTTTTTTTCACTGCCCAAGGGTTATGTAATATTCAGATGATACAGAGATGGTATGTAATAATCTAGTGTTTACAACTCATAATGAACTCTACTTGAAAGGTCATGGTAACTTCTATTTGTGGTTATAATTATGTCTATTCAATATTTTTTTGACAAAGTTTGCTGGTATGATCATACTTTCTTCACGAGGACACACATCTAGTGTTGCCTTTTCATAGAGTGATTTCTATTTATTTTTATAAGTGAGCAATATAAAACTCAGAAATGTACTCTTTTATCTGTTCATTACTTCATTTACTTAGTCACGTGTATTAGTTAAGGTAATGAGTGGTGCTATAATAGAAAAACCCTGAAACCCCTATAACTTACCACAGTAGAAATTTATTTTTTCTTCAGTAATTCTCATGTGAGCATTCAGAGGAAAGCCTTCCTTCTGATATTAATTTCCATGTCACCTATCACCTGACTACTAAACCAATGCAACATATTTTAGGTTTTTGTTCTAAGTTAAGATACCATTTTCAATAATAATAATAAGGAGGGCAGAGAGCAGAAGCAAGAAGAACTACAACCCTGCAGCCTGTGGAACAAAAACCACATTTACAGAAAGATAGACAAGATGAAAATGCAGAGGGCTATGTACCAGATGAAGGAACAAGATAAAACCCCAGAAAAACAACTAAATGAAGTGGAAATAGGCAACCTTCCAGAAAAAGAATTCAGAATAATGATAGTGAAGATGATCCAGGACCTCAGAAAAAGAATGAAGGCAAAGATTCATAAGATGCAAGAAATGTTTAACAAAGACCTAGAAAAATTAAAGAACAAACAGATGAACAATACAATAACTGAAATGAAAACTACACTAGAAGGAATCAATAGCAGAATAACCTAGGCAGAAGAACGGATAAGTGACCTGGAAGACAGAATGATGGAATTCACTGCTGCAGAACAGAATAAAGAAAGAAGAATGAAAAGAAATGAAGACAGCCTAAGAGACCAGACAACATTAAACGCAACATCATTTGCATTATAGGGGTCCCAGAAGAAGAAGAGACAGAGAAATGACCAGAGAAAATATTTGAAGAGATTATAGTCGAAAACTTCCCTAACATGGGAAAGGAAATAGCCACCGAAGTTCAGGAAGCACAGAGAGTCCATACAGGATAAACCCAAGGAGAAACATGCTGAGACACATAGTAATCAAATTGGCAAAAATTAAAAGACAAAGAAAAATTATTGAAAGCAGCAAGGGAAAAATGACAAATAACATACAAGGGAACTCCCATAAGGTTAACAGCTGATTTCTCAGCAGAAACTCTACAAGCCAGAAAGGAGTGGCAGGATATATTTAAAGTGATGAAAGGGAAGAACCCACAACCAAGATTACTCTAACCAGCAAGGATCTCATTCAGATTCGATGGAGAAATTAAAACCTTTACAGACAAGCAAAAGCTGAGAGAGTTCAGCACCACCAAACCAGCTTTACAACAAATGCTGAAGGAACTTCTCTAAGTGGAAAACACAAGAGAAGAAAAAGACCTACAAAAACAAACCCAAAACAATTAATTACCTTAAACGTGAATGGATTAAATGCTCCAACCAAAAGACAAGGTTTGCCGAATGGATACAAAAACAAGACCCATCTATACGCTGTCTACAAGAGACCCACTTCAGACCAAGGGACACATACAGACTGAAAGTGAGGGGATGGAAAAAGATATTCCATGCAAATGGAAATCAAAAGAAAGCTGGTGTAGCTATACTCATGTGAGATAAAATAGACTTTAAAATAAAGAATGTTACAAGAGACAAGGAAGGACACTCCATAATGATCAAGGGACCAATCCAAGAAGAAGATATAACAATTGTAAATATATATGCACCCAACATAGGAGCACTTCAATACATAAGGCAACTGCTAACAGCTAAAAAAGAGGAAATCCACAGTAACACAATAATAGTGGGGGACTTTAACACCTCACTTACACCAATGGACAGATCATCCAAAATGAAAATAAATAGGAAACACAAGCTTTAAATGACACAATAGACCAGATAGATTTAATTGATATTTATAGGACATTCCATCCAAAAACAGCAGATTACACTTTCTTCTCAAGTGCACATGGAACATTCTCCAGGATAGATCACATCTTGGGTCACAAATCAAGCCTCAGTAAATTTAAGAAAATTGGAATCGTATCAAGCATCTTTTCTGACCACAATGCTATGAGATTAGAAATGAATTACAGGGAAAAAATCGTAAAAAAACACAAACACGTAGAGGCCAAACAATACATTACTAAATAACCAAGAGATCACTGAAGAAATCAAAGAGGAAATCAAAAAATACCTAGAGACAAATGACAATGAAAACACAATGATCCAAAACCTATGGGTTGCAGCAAAAGCAGGTCTAAAAAGGAAGTTTATAGCTCTACAAGCCTACCTCAAGAACAAGAAAAATCTCAATCTAACCTTACACCTAAAGGAACTATAGAAAGAAGAACAAACAAAACCCAAAGTTAGCAGAAGGAAAGAAATCATAAAGATCAGAGCAGAAATAAATGAAAAAGAAATGAAACAATAGCAAAGATCAATAAAACTAAAAGCTGGTTCTTTGAGAAGATAATTAAAATGTATAAACCATTAGCCAGACTCATCAAGAAAAAAAGGGAGAAGACTCAAATCAATAAAATTAGAAATGAAAAAGGAGACGTTACAAAAGACACTGCAGAAATACAAAGCATCCTAAGAGACTACTACAAGCAACTCTATGCCAATAAAATGGACAACATGGAAGAAATGGAAAAATTCTTAGAAAGGTATGACTTTCCAAGACTGAACCAGGAAGAAACAGAAAATATGAACAGACCAATCACAAGTAATGAGATTGAAACTGTGATTAAAAATCTTCCAACAAACAAAATTCCAGGACCAGATGGCTTCACAGGCGAATTCTATCAAACATTTAGAGAGGAGCTAACACCCATCCTTCTCAAACTCTTCCAAAATATTGCAGAGGAAGGAACACTCCCATACTCATTCTATGAGGCCACCACCACCCTGATACCAAAAGCAGACAAAGACGTCACAAAGAAAGAAAACTACAGGCCAATATCACTGATGAACACAGATGCAACAATCCTCAACAAAATACTAGCAAAGTGAATCCAACAACACATTAAAAGGATCATACACCATGATCAAGTGGGATTTATCCCAGGGATGCAAGGATTCTTCAATATATGCAAATCAATCAATATGATACCCCATTTTAAAAATTGAAGAATAAAAACCATATGATCATCTCAATAGATACAGAAAAAGCTTTTGACAAAATTCAACACCCATTTATGATAAAAACTCTCCAGAAAGTGGACACACAGGGAAGCTACCTCAACATTATAAAGGCCGAATACGACAAACCCACAGCAAACATCATTCTCAATGGTGAAAAACTGAAAGCATTTCCTCTAAGATCAGGAACGAGACAAGGATGTCAACTCTCACCACCATTATTCAGCATAGTTTTGGAAGTCTTAGCCACAGCAATCAGAGAAGAAAAAGAAATAAAAGGAATCCAAATTGGAAAAGAAGAAGTAAAGCTGTCACTGTTTGCAGATGCCATAATTCTATACATAGAGAATCCGAAAAATGCCACCAGAAAACTACTAGAGCTAATCAATGAATTTGGTAAAGTTGCAGGATACAAAATTAATGCACACAAATCTCTTGCATGCCTATACACTAATGATGAAAAATCTGAAAGAGAAATTATGGAAACACCCCCATTTACCATTGCAACAAAAATAATAAAATACCTAGGAATAAACTTAACCTAGGGAGACAAAAGACCTGTATGCAGAAAACTATAAAAACTGATGAAAGAAATTAAAAATGATACCAACAGATGGAGAGATATACCATGTTCTTGGACTGGAAGAATCAATATTGTGAAAATGACTATACTTCCCGAAGCAATCTACAGATTCAATGCAATCCACATCAAATTACCAATGGGATATTTTATGGAACTAGAACAAATCATCTTAAAATTTGTATGGAGAAACAAAAGACCCCAAATAGCCAAAGCAGTCTTGAGAGAAAAAAGCGGAGCTGGAGGATTCAGACTCCCTGACTTCAGACTGTACTACAAACCTACAGTAATCAAGGCAGTATGGTACTGGCACAAAAACAGAAACATAGATCAATGGAACAAGATAGAGATAAACCCATGCCCCTACAGTCAACTAATCTATGACAAAGGAGGCAAAGATATACAATGGAGAAAAGACAGCCTCTTCAATGAGTGGTGCTGGGAAAACTGGATAGCTACATGAAGAAGAATGAAATTAGAACACTCCCTAACACTGTACACAAAAATAAACTCAAAATGGATTAGAAACCTAAATGTAAGACCGGACACTATAAAACTCTTAGAGGAAAACAGGCAGAACACTCTATGACATAAATCACCACAAGATCCTTTATGACCCACTTCCTAGAGAAATGGAAACAAAAACAAAAACAAACAAATGGGACCCAATGAAAATTAAAAGCTTTTGCACAGCAAAGGAAACCATAATCAAGACGAAAAGACAACCCTCAAAAGGGGAGAAAATATTTGTAAATGAAACAACTGACAAAGGATTAATCTCCAAAATATATAAACAGCTCATGCAGCTCAATATTAAAGAAACAAACAACCCAATCCAAAAATGGGCAGAAGGCCTGAACAGACAATTCTCCACAGAAGACATATAGACGGCCGAGAATTACAGGAAAAACTGTAATTACAGGAAAAACTGCTCAACATCACTAATCATTAGAGAAATGCAAATCAAAACTACAATGAGGTATCACCTCACACCAGTCATAATGGCCATCATCAAAAAATGTACCAACAATAAATGCTGGAGAGGCTATGGAGAAAAGGGAACCCTTGTGCACTGTTGGTGGGAATGTAAATTGATACAGCCACTATGGAGAACAGTATGGAGGTTCCTTAAAAAACTAAAAATAGAGTTACCATACGATCCAGCAATCCCACTACTGGGAATATACCCAGAGAAAACCATAATTCAAAAAGACACCTTCACCCCAATGTTCATTGTGGCACTATTTACAATAGCCAGGTCATGGAAGCCACCTAAATGCCCATCAACAGACGAATGGATAAAGAAGATGTGGCACATATATACAATAGAATATTACTCAGCCAGAAAAAGGAACAAAATTGAGTCATTTGTTGAGACATGGATGGATCTAGAGACTGTCATACAGAGTGAAGTAAGTCAGAAAGAGAAAAACAAATACGTATATTAACACATGTATGTGGAACCTAGAAAAATGGTACAGATGAACCAGTCAGTGGAATTTTGTGTTCTAAGAATTTTTCATTTGCTCTAAGTTACCAAGTTTGTTGATATACAGTTGTTGATAGTACTCTCTTATGCTTCTTTGCATTTCTGTGGTATCAGTTGTAATGTCTCCTTTTCCATTTATAATATTGTTGATTTGGGTCCTTTCTCTTTTTTCCTTGGTTACCCTATCTAAAGAGTTGTCAACTTTGTTCATCTTTTCAAAGAACTAACTTTTGGTTGATCTTTTCTATTATTTTCCTGTTCTCTATTTTATTTATTTCTGCTTTAAACTCTATTATTTCCCTCCTGCTACCTTCATGCTCAGTTCATTCATTTTTTTTTTTTTTCTGAAGGCGTAGAATTAGGTTGTTTATTTGTGATTTTCTTGTTTCTTAATATGGTGTCTGTCACTATGAACTTTTCTCTTACAACTGCATTTGCTGCATTTTATAAATTTTGGTATGTTTGTTTCAAGATACTTTTTAAAATTTCCCCTTTAACTTCTTCTTGATCCATTGGTTTTTCAGCAGAGTGTTGTTTAATTTCCATGTACATTCAGCCTCTGTATTTGTGGGGTTTGCATCTGCAGATACAGAGGGCCAGCATAGTACTATGCTATTTTATATAAAGGATTTGAGCATCCTCAGATTTTGGCATCCACAGGGGCTCCGGGAACCAATCCCAAGGGATGACTATTTGGGAATTTTCCAGCTTTCCTCTTGTTATTGATTTCTAGTTTCAGACCAGTGTGGTCAGAGATCATACTTGGTATGATTTAAATCTTGAATTTTCTAAGACTTGTTTGTGTCCAACATATGGTTTATCCTAGAAAATTTTCCATGTGCACTTGAATGTGTACTTTTTTGTTGGATAGAATATTCTTTATATATCTCTATTAGGTCTGTTTGGTCTATATTGTTCAACTTTGTTGTTTCCTTGTTCAGTCTCTGTCTTGATAATCTATCCATTTTTTGGAGTAAAGTATCAAAGTCCCCAACAATTATTCTATTGCTGTTTATTTCTCTTAGGTTTTGCTTTATGAATTTAGGTACTGCCATAATGGGTGCATAAATATTTACTATAGGTATATGTTCTTGGTACTGCCATAATGGGTGCATAAATATTTACTATAGGTATATGTTCTTGATGGATTGACCCCTTTATCATTGTGTAATACAATTCTTTGTCTCTTTATTTTTAGTTTAAAGTTTCTTTTGTCTGATATAAGTGTGGCTATCCCTGCTTATTTTTGGTTATCATTTGCTTGAAATATACTTTTCCATCCCTTCAGTCGATATGTGCCTTTAAAGCTAAAGTGGGTCTCCTGTAGACAGCATATCATTGGATAATTTAATCCATTTACATTTAAAGTAGTTATTGATAAGTAAGGACTTACTATTGCCTTATTTTCTGGTGTTTCGTAGACCCATTGTTCCTTGTGCTTTGATGTCTTGTGGTATCAGCATGCATTGATATTTAGCATGCTCTTTTGTGTAATTACTCCAGGTTTTTCCCTTGTGGTTATCATGAGGCTTACATAAAATATCTTTAACACCCTACTTTAAACTAGTAACAACTTAACCTTCAATAGAATTCCAAAACCTTATACTTTTATTTATCTTCACCCTAACATTTCAGGTTATTGATGTTACAGTATATCTAGTATTCTTGGTTAACAGATATTTCCCTTCAATATTTTGAATATGTCATCCCATTCTCTTCTGGCCTGAAAAGATTCTGTTGAGAAATCCTCTGATACTCTTAGGGGGTTCAGTTGTATGTAACTTCTCTCTTACTGCTTTTAATATTCTTTGTCTTTTACTTTTGATGCTTTGGTGTAGCCCTATTTGGGGTCTTTTGGGCCTCTTGGATTTAGATGTCTATTTCTCTCCCTGGATTTAGGAAGTTTTAAGCCATTATTGCTTTAAATATACTTTCTGTCCCTTTCTCTTTCTCCTATCCCTCTGGAATTCTCATAATGTGAATGAATATTTTTTTGTTTTATTGTGTACTATAGGTCCCATAATCTTTCTTCAGTCTTTTTCTTTTTTTGCCCCACTGACTGGATAATTTCAAATGTCCTGTCTTCCAGATCACGGATTCTTTTGCTTTCAAAGAGTCCACTTTTGAAGCTCCCTATTGAATTTTTCCTCTTGATTATTGTATTTTCAGCTCTAGAATTCTAGGGGCTTTTTTTTAATGATTTCTCTTTCTTTCTTGAATTTTTAATTTTGTCTATATGCTCCTGTAGTTCACTAAATTTCTTTAAGAAGATTATTCTGAAATTTTCTTATAGCTTATAGATATACATTCCTTTAGAATTAGTTATTAGACCTTTATTAGTTTCCTTTTGTTGTATCATATTTACCTGATTTTTCATGATCCTAATTCCTTATGTTGGTATCTGCACATTTGAATAAGTGGTCTCCATTTCCAGATTTTGTAGATTCACTTTGTAGAGACAGTTCTTCACTAGTCAGCTCAGTTTGGATTTCTGGATGTGTCTGTTGCTAACATCCTTGAGAAGGCTGGGCCAGCTGTTAGGATCTCTTTTTGGACATGGCAACTGTTTGAGCTCTGAGGCCAGCTGAAAGGTGGGTGAGGAGACTGTGTCACTGGCTTGGTTCTCTGCTCAACTGAGTATGTAGGATAGGGTTCACAGTTGCCTGGATTCTCTGGTAAGGCTTGCTAGACTTTCAAGACTGGGTGTTATATGTAGCAGTAAGTGAAGCTATGAATTAGCTTCCCTGACCTGGCAGAGCAGCAGTAGAGGGCCTACACCGATCATTGTTTGGGGACCTGAATCAAGCAAGAGTATACATTGAATATCCTGGTCAGGTGAGGCCACTGGTTTTACTTGGAAGACAGGAAAAGCCACGGGCTGTGGCTTTTTCCAGCCCTGTATGCAGGGCTGTTGGATGGGATATGCAGCTTCTCATGTGCTCTTGTAAGGTTCCCTGGTCAGGAGGGCTAAAGGTTCTGTTCAGCAATAAATTAGAATCCCTGCCTGATCACAGTAAGAGATAGAGCTCCAAGGCCTCAAGCTGACACATGCCCCTAGTTCCTGCCCAAACAGAGCCATGGACTTTGGGGGCAATCAGCTGTGTGCCTGCCTCTTACCTTGGTAGTTATTCAGCTATACAGCTTCCCGGTGTTCTAGCCAGCCTTCTGTCAGATGGGGCTGGGGTCATGTTCTGCTGTGTGTGAAGCTATGACTCTAGATGGCTTCTGCCCACCTCAGGCAACTCCCAAATTTTCTGGTGATGGGGGAGGAGCCAAGATTCACAAAAGATGGAGCTATGACTCAGCTCTTTCACCAGGCCTGGAGCCTGTTCCGCCCACAGAACTCCTTGTTTGAAAACCTGAAGTAGGCAGACCTGAGACCTGCTGAGTTCCCTGGTCAGACTGCCTCTCCAACTTGGTTCTGCAGATGAGAAAAGGTGCTGGTTGGGATTACTCCTTGGGCTCTGCAAATAGGAACTTGGTCAGTAAAAATCTGAGTGGTGGTTGTTGGGAGCCTCTCCCCATCTTCTGTGCCACAATCAGATTTCTAGGGGTTGAACTTCACAAATTACCCTGCAATCTCTGTGGGGCAAATCCAGAGTAAGGGCTCTCATGAAGTGACCCACAATGCTGGGATAGCTGGATGTAAACCAGCAAGAACATGAATTTAGAAAGCTCAAATTATGATTTTGTTAACTACAACAAAAAGTTTTTAAATTTGTATGAAAACACAAAAGACGCTGAAGAGCCAAAACAATCTTAAGAAAGTTTGAGGAATCAGACTCCCTGACTTCAGATTATTCTACAAAAGCTACAGTCATCAAAACTGCATGGTACTGGCACAAAAACAGAAATATAGATCAATGAAACAGGATAGAAAGCCCAGAAATAAGCCCATACCCCTTTGGTCAGTTAATCTACAACAAAGGAGGCAAGAATATATAATGAGAAAAAGACAGTCTCTTCAATAAGTGGTTCTGGGAAAACTAGACAGCTAAATGTAAAAAGAATGAAATTAGAACACTCCCTAACACCATACACAAACCCCAAATGGATTAAAGACCTAAATGTAAGACCGGACACTATAAAACTCTTAGAGGAAAACATAGGAAGAACACTCTTTGACATAAGTCACAGCAAGGTCTTTTTGAATCCACCTCCTAGAGTAATGGAAATAAAAATAAACAAATGGGACCTAATGAAACTCAAAAGCTTTTGCACAGCAAAGGAAACCATAAACCAAAATGAAAAGACAACCACAGAATGGCAGAAAATATTTGCAAACAATGCATCTGATGAGGGATTAATATCCAAAATATACCAACAACTCATGTAGCTCAAAAATCACAAAAAGAAACAACCCAATCCAAAAATAGGCAGAAGACCTAAATAGACATTTCCCCAAGGAAGACATACAGATGGCCAAAAGGCATATGAAAAGAAGCTCTACATAGCTAATTAATAGAGAACTGAAAATCAAAACTACAATGAGGTACCAGTCAGAATGGCCATCATCAAAAGGTCTACAAATAATAAATGCTGGAGAGGGTGTGGAGAAAAGGGAACACTCCAGCACAGTTGGTGGGAATGTAAATTGGTGCTGCCACCATGGAAAACAGTATGGAGATTCCTTAAAAAACTAAAAATGGAGCTACCATATGATCCTACCATCCCACTCCTGGACATATATCTGGAAAAGACAGATATAATTCAAAGATACATGCACCCAATGTTCATTGTAGTACTATTTACAATAGCCAAGATGTGGAAGCCACCTAAATGTCCTTGACAGATGAATGGATAAAGAAGATGTGGTACATATATAGAATGAAATATTGCTCAGCCATAAAAATAATGAAATAATGCCATTTACAGCAACATGAATGTACTTAGAGATTGTCATACTGAGTGAAGTAAGTCAGACAGAGAACGACAAATATCAGATGATATCACTTATATGTGGAATCTAAAAAAAAAGATAAAATTAAGTTATATACAAAACAGAAATAGACCCACAGGCACAGAAAACAAATGCATCGTTACCAAAGGTAGAGAGGGATACATTAGTAATTTGGGATTAACATATACACACTCCTATATATAAAATAGATAACCCAACAAGGACCTACTGTATAGCACAGGGAACTCTACTCAATATTTTATAATAATGTATAAAGGAAAAGAATCTGAAAAAGAATAGATATGTGTATATAACTGAATCACTTTGCTATACACCTGAAACTAGTGCAACATTGTAAATCAGATACACTTCAATAAAAAAAAATTCTGATTCTGTTGTATTAGACAAGTCAATGATCAAACATAGTAAGTTCACATGCCTCTACTGTGAATTACAGATCATAATATCTATTTTATAAGGATATTGTGAAGACAAAATAAATATACACAGGAGGTAGTAAATATTAGTGTACAGCTATAATAGGGAGGGCTAGTGGCTAAAACAATGCCCAAATTGCAATATTTAAACCATTATATATTTATACATATTTTCATTTTAGTCTGATGTTTCCAGAGCTCTCCTTTCAAAGAGGTAACTCAGAAACTGAAGCCACTTACATACTGTGGCCATACTTTTGTGATTGGAAAGTCACTTCAGTTTTATCTATCTGGCAGAAATGAGGAGACCTCAGAGTACCATCATGTCAGCCCAGAAGTGATGTATATCAATTCAATTTATGTTACTTTGGCCAAAACTAGTCACATGACTAAGTCCAGAAGCAAAATCTGGGAAAATTTCTGGTTTAGTGACTAAGCATCAATCAATTGGTGGGAATCAGCTAACTGCCACAACTTAACACCTCCTTTTACTGAGGCCTAGTTTTCTTAGCCATGGAATTAGAAGAATATTGGGTTGGGAATTAGAAAAGTAAAGTATTATTTTGTTTAAATAGGAAAGGTTATTATTTACTCCATTTCTTTTTTCAGTATTTTTATTTAAAAAAATTTTTTTTCTTTCCAGTCCCTGGAGCCAGACTGCTTTCTCTGGATATTCATGGAGGCTAATTATTAATTAATCCATTCACAAATATCAGAAAGCATACAAGAATCTAAAAGTCTTAGTTATTTTAGAATCAAAGGCATTTATATTCAAAGATGTGTTCTATTTAGCTATAAAAGGGCTAACACTTATTGGGAGCTTATTCATAGAAAGCAGAGTGAATCTAAATAATTTTAATTAAAACCAAGTAAATAACCATCAGTCCCAAAGATGAACCTTAATCAAAATACCCTTGGGAGGGAAGAGAAAAGATGGTAGAGTAGAAGGACTCATTTCTCTCACAAAAATACGAAAATCACAGCTAACTGCTGAAGAACCATCAGCAAAAAAGACTGGAACCTACCAAAAAAGATATTCTACATCCAAAGACAAAGAGGAAGCCACAATGAGATGGTAGGAGGGTCACTTTCCTGATATAATCATATCTCACACCTGCCAGTCGGGCAGTCCACAAACAGGAAAATAGTTACATTGTAGAGGTTCTCCCACAGGAGTGAGTCCTGAGCCCCCACATCATGCTCCACAGGCTGGGGGTCTGGCATCAGGAGGAGGAGGCCCCAGAGTATTTGTCTTTGAAGGCCAGAGGCTGGAATGCAGGAGCTGCAAGGGCCGGGGGAAAGAGACTCCACTCTTTGAGGACACACACAAGTTTTCATGTGCACTGGGACCCAGGGAAAAACAGTGACTCCATAGAAGCCTGGCCCAGACCTACCTGTGGGTCATGGAGGGTCTCCTGGGGATCTAGGGGCTGTGGCTGTGGCTCGTTGTTGGGATAAAGACACTGGTGGTGGAGACCCCAGGAAATATTCATTGGCGTGAGCTCTCCTGGAGGTCACTATTTTGGCACCACCCAACAGCCTGCAGGCTCCAGTGCTGGGACACCTCAGGCCAAACAACCAACAGGATTGGAACACAGTCCCCCCCATCCCCATCAGCGGACAGGCCGCCAAGTCATCCTGAGCCCACGGAGCTGTCTCTTAACACACCCCTTAACACAGCCCTGCCCAACAGAGGGGAAAGACCCAGCTCCACCCACTAGTGGACTGACAAGCACTAGTTCTGCCCAATAGGAAGCCTGCACAAGTCTCTGGACCAGCCTTAGCCACCAGGGGGCAGACACCAGAAGCAAGAGAAACTATGACCCTACAGCCTGCAGAAAAGAGACCACAAACAGAAAAAGTTAGACAAAATGAGACAGCAGAGAAATATGTTCCATATGAAGGAACAAGATAAAACCCCAGAAGAACAGCTAAGTGAAGTGGAGATAAGCAATCTGCCTGATAAAGAACAAAAGAAGAAGAAAAAAGACCTACAAAAAAAAAATCCTAAACAATTAACAAAATGGCAATAAGAACATACATATTGTGGTACATTGCAGCACTATTTACAATAGGCAGGACATGGAACCAACCTAAATGTCCATCGACAGTTGAATGGATAAAGAAGATGTGGCACATGTATACAATGGACTATTACTCAGCCATAAAAAGAAACAAAATTGAGTTATTTGTAGTGAGGTGAATGGACCTGGAGTCTGTCACACAGAGTGAAGTAAGGCAGAAAGAGAAAAACAAATACCATATGCTAACACATATATATGGAATCTAAGAAAAAAAAAAAAGTAATCATGAACCTAGTTGTAGGGCAGGAATAAAGATGTAAACATAGAGAATGGAGTTGAGGACACAGGGTGGGAGGGGGAAGCTGGGGTGAAGTGAAACTAGCATCGACATATATACACACTACCGAATGTAAAATAGGTAGTGAGAAGCAGCAGCATAGCACGGGGAGATCAGCTCCATGCTTTGCGATGACCTAGAGGGATAGGGAGTATGGGAGGGAGGCTCAAGAGAGGAGATATGGGGACAAATGTATGCATATGGCTGATTCACTTTTGTGTACAACAGAAACTAACACAGTATTGTGAAGCAATTATACTCCAGTAAAGATCTATTTAAAAATACATATTGATAATTACCTAAACATAAACAAATGCTCCAACCAAAAGACATAGACTGGCTGAATGGATACAAAAATAAGGCCTGTATATATGCTGTCTACAAGAGATCCACTTCAGATCTTGGGACACATACAGACTGAAAGGGAATGGATGGAAAAAGCTATTCCATGCAAATGAAAATCAAAAGAAAGCTGGAGTAGCAATTCTCATATCAGACAAAATAGACTTTCAAATAAAGACTGTTGTTACCAGAGACAAAGAAGGATACTACATAATGATCAAGGGATCAATCCAAGAAGAAGGTATAACAATTGTAAATATATATGCACCCAACATATAAGCACCTCAATATATATGGCAGATGCTAACAGCCATAAAAGGGGAAATCGACAATAACCCAATAAGAGTGGGGGACTTTAACACCCCACTTACATCAATGGACAAATCATCCAGACAGAATATCAATAACGAAACACAGGCCTTAAAGGACATATTGGACCAGATGGACTTAATTGATATTTATAGAGCATTCCACCCAAAAGCAGCAGAATACACATTCCTCTCAAACGTACATGGAACATTCTCCTGGATAGATCACATGCTGGGCCACAAAGCAAACCTTGGTAAATTTAAGAAAACTGAAATCATATTAATCATATTTTCTGACCACAACACTATGAGGTTAGAAATCCATGACAAGAAAAATACTGTAAAAAAACACACACATGTGGAGGTTAAACAATATGCTAGTAAACAATCAATGGATCACTGAAGAAACCAAAGATGATATCAAAAAATACCTAGAGACAAACAAAAATGAAAACACAATGAACTATCCAAAACCTATGGGACACAATAAAAGCAGTTCTAAGAGGGAAGTTTTTAGCAGTACAATCTTACCTCAGGAAACAAACAAACAAAAATCTCAAATAAACCACGCAAACTTAGACCTAAAGCAACTAGAGAAAGAAAAACAAACAAAACCCAAAGTTAGTAGAAGGAAAGAAATATAAAGATCAGAGCAGAAAAAAATTAGAGATGAAGAAAGCAACAGAAAGTAACAATGAAACTAACAGCTGGTTCTTTGAAAAGATAAACAAAATTTAGCCAGACTCATCAAGAAAAAAAAAAGGAAGAGGGCTCAAATCAATAAAATTAAAAATAAAAAGGGGGAATTTACAATGGACACCACAGAAATACAAAGGATCCTAAGAGACTACTACAAGTACTATATGCCAATAAAATGGACAACCTAGAAGAAATGGACAAATTCTTAAAAAGGTACAATCTCCCAAGACTGAACCATTAAGAAATTGAAAATATGAACAGATCAATCACCAATGCTGAAATTGAAACTGTGATTTAAAAACTCCCAACAAATAAAAGTCCAGGACCAGACGGCTTTACAGGCAAATTCTATCAAACATTTAGAAAAGAGCTAACACCTATCCTTCTCAAACTCTTCCAAAAAAATTGCAGAGGAGGGACACTCCCAAACTCATTCTATGAGGCCACCATAACCTTAATACCAATATCACTGATGAACATAGATGCAAAAATCCTCAAGAAAATATCAGCAAACTGAATTCAATGATACAATAAAAGGATCATATACCACAATCAAGTAGGATTTATCCCAGGGATGCAAGCGTTTTTCAATATTTGAAAGTCAGTCAGTGTGATACACCACATCAACAAATTGAAGACCAAAAACCATAAGATCATCTCAATAGATGCAGAAAAAGCTTTTGACAAAATTCAACATCCATTCATGATAAAAACTCTCCAGAAAGTAGGCATATAGGGAACATTCCTCAACATAATAAAGGCCATATGTGACAAACCCACAGCTAACATCATACTCAATGCTGAACTGCTGAAAGGTTTTCCTCTAAGATCAGGAACAAGACAAGGATGTCCAGTCTCACGACTGTTATTCAACATAATTTTGGAAGTCCTAGCCATGGCCATCAGAGATGAAGAAGAAATTTTAAAAATCCAAATTGGAAAAGAAGAAGTAAAACTGTCACTGTTTGCAGATGACGTGATACTATACATAGAAAATCTAAAAATGCCACCAGAAAACTACTAGAGCTCATCATTGAATTTGATAAAGTTGAAGGATACAGAATTAATACACAGAAATCTGTTGCATTTCTATACACAAACAATGAAAGATCAGAAAGAGAAATTAAGGAAACAATCCCATTTACCATCACATCAAAAAGAATAAAATACCTAGGAATAAACCTACCTAAGGAGACAAAAGACCTGTACTCCAAAAAATGTAAAATGTTGATGAAAGAAATCAAAGATGACACAAACAGGTGGAAAGATATATCACGTTCTTGGATCGGAAGAATCAACGTTGTGAAAATGACTCTACTACCCAAAGCAATCTACAGATTCAGTGCAATCCCTATCAAATTACCAATGGCATTTTTCACAGAATAAGAAAAAAAATTTAAAAATTTGTATGGAAACACAAAAGACCCCAAATAGCCAAAGCAGTCCTGAGAAAGAAAAACAGAGCTGGAAGAATCAGGCTCCCTGACTACACTACAAAGCCACAGTAATCAAAACAGCCTGGTACTGGCATAAAAACAGAAATATAGATCAATGGAACAGGAAAGAAAGCCCAGAGATAAACCCACACACCTGTCGTTAATTAATCTACAACAAAGGAGGCAAGAACATGTGATGGAAAAAACAGTCTCTTCAATAAGTGGTGCTGGGAAAACTGGACAGCTACAGGTAAAAGAATGAAATTAGAACATTCTCTAACACCATACACAAAAATAAACTCAAAATGGATTAAAAACATAACTGTAAGACCAGATACTATAAAACTCTTAGAGGAAAACATAGGCAGAACACTCTTTGACATAAATCACAGCAAGATCTTTTTTGACCCACCTCCTAAAGTAATGGAAATTAAAAAAAAAATAAACAAATGGGACCTAATTAAACTCAAAAGCTTTTGCACAGCAATAGAAACTATAAACTAAATGAAAAGAAAACCCAAAGAATGGCAGAAAATATTTGCAAACAATGAATCTGACAAAGGATTAATCTCTAAAATATACCAACAGCTCATACAACTCAATATCCAAAAGACAAACAACCCAATCAAAAAAATGGGCAGAAGATCTAAACAGACATTTCTCCAAAGAAGACATACAGATGTCCAAAAAGCACATGAAAAGATGCTCAACTAGCTAATTATTAGAGAAATGTAAATCAAAACTACAATGAGGTATCACCTCACACCAGACAGAATGGCCATCATCAAAAAGTCTACAAACAGTAAATGCTGGAGAGGGTGTGGAGCAAAGGGAACCCTCTTGCACTGTTAGTGGGAATGCAAATTGGTACAAGCACTATGGAGAACAGTGTGGAGGTTCCTTCAAAAACTAAAAATAGAGCTACCATATAATCCTGCAATCCCACTCCTTGGCATATATCCAGAGAAGACCATAATTCGAAAAGATACATGCACCCCAATGTTCACTGCAGCACTATTTATAATAGCCAAAACATGAAAGCAACCTAAATGTCCACTGATAGAAGAATGGATAAGGAAGATGTGGTGTGTATATATACAATGGAATATTACTCAGCCATAAAAAATGAAATAATGCCATTTGCAGCAACACAGATGGACCTCAAGATTGTCATAGTGAGTGAAGTAAGTCAGACTGAGAAAGACAAATATATGATATCACTGGTATGTGGAATCTAAAAAGATGATACAAATGAACTTATTTACAAAACAGAAACAGACTCACAGACTTTGAAAACAAACTTATGGTTACCAAAGGGGAGAGGTAGGGGAGAGGATAAATTAGGAGGTTGGGATTAACATACATACAGTAGTATATATAAAACAGATAATCAAAATGGACCTACTGTATAGCACAGGTAACTCTACTAAATATTCTGTAATAACCTATATTGGGAAAGAATCTGGAAATGAATGGATATATGTATAACTGAACAACTTTGCTGTACAATAAACTAACACAACATGTTAAATCAACTATACTCCAATATAAAATAAAAATTAAATTTAAAAACAGCTTACCTTGGAGAGGAATCCAGCTAGAAAATGGTATCAGTAAAGATATTTATGAGTAACATACATTATGCAGTGTGTGGACACTTGATTTATTTCAGAAAGAGTAATTTAAAATAGTTAAAGAATAAGCTCTTTGGAAGGAAGCTAATGAGAATAGGTCCTAGATACTAAGAAATTTTAAATTGAAAACTTAAAAAATCTGCTCCTCCCCCAAATAATATTTCCCCCCAAAATCAAGGTAACAGGAATTTAAAAAATACACAAACATGCCCAGGATACATTAAAATTACTCAAATTAAGTCAATAGTTGGATATACTTCTTTTTGTGGTAATTAACTACAATATTTTGTTAAACACAAAACAAGAAATCAACGTGACAAATCCTCAAGAAAAATTAGATTTTTCTAATGGACTGAGTTTTCAGAAATAGAATAAACTGCTGGAAAACACACAGATACCACTGCCCAACCCCATAAACCACACACTCAGGGGTAAACCATGTCAAAGGAGGAGGAAGACAGATTTAAGCAAGAATAAAGCAATAAATGAAAATTGTATGTAGTATTGAGATCTAAATGTCGTAACAGTTCTACATGCAGCATCTGTTACATGAAGGAACACAATAATTTACATATAAAGTGTGCTTACATACAAGGATCACATAAAGTAAATGTCTACATTATGCTGCAAATGTCATGCAAGAAATACAACTGTCTGATTGATATGCAGAATATTTGCCAGGCTGGTGACAGCCAAAGTAAGTTCAAAGTCACAGGAAATGTTGTCATCAGCCTAGTGTAAAAATGTACAATTACTTGCTATTCTCTTTCTGTTTAAAGGTGACTACTACTATCTTTTCCCTAGGCTACTTGTTCACTGTAGCTTATTATCATTACAAAGTATTAAAATGGATTAGCTTTTCCATATTGTGTTCATATTGGAAAGGGCACATATTAGACAGCTCACTGACAATGTTTTTGAAAAAAAAAAGCATTTATTCTTCCGCTAAAAATTACTAGGCAACTTGTTTTTGAGAATAAAAATCTCTAAATTGCATGCTTGCAAATTTCTCTTTCCTGATAATTTCATTTAATATGAAGAAACAAGAGAGAAGTGAGCAGTATCTAATGAATATTTTCTAATGCCCAACTAATGTCAAGCATAACTCCAATTTATAACTGAACTGTATTTTTACATTGAAAAATTCAATTACATTTACTGACAGACTTTGAAGTCCCACATTATTTATATTGGCAAACTTTGCAGGCTCACGGTATATTTATTAACATTCTTTCCACAGAATAAAGCATATA
This sequence comes from Kogia breviceps, assembly GCF_026419965.1. NCBI lineage: Eukaryota > Metazoa > Chordata > Mammalia > Artiodactyla > Physeteridae > Kogia > Kogia breviceps. Next base: position 73,865,919 of record NC_081313.1, on the reverse strand, counting down.
TACAATACAGATCACTGCGTTCTTCATTTTTTAATCTTTCAAAGTGATACGTATGTCTAGCAGGGCAGCAAGGGGCTGCTTCAGTTTAAGAGTCAAAAGACTAAATAGAGGCAGACATTGATGTGCCCTTCCTTTTAATTCTCCAGGCAAAACAAGGTAACCTTGACATTTCACTACACTCTCTGGCTCCTGCGTCCTTTTCCTCATTCTCTTTCTCTGGTGCCTCCCCCTAAGTTCCTCCGGGCTTCTGCCAGGGTACAGTACAACCACAGGGCCCTCCTCCGTGTACACATCAACAATTTTGAGCTGTGAAGAGGTTCATTTGCCACATTGGTGCCTCAGTTGCAATGAGCAAATGATTTACCAGGATAGCTTGAGGACACGGCAATGACAGAGAGACATCTGTTGGGTAGATAGGAGGCAAAAAAGGGTAATTCACAGCTGGTGCATTAGTCCTGCTAGCCACTAGGCCACCCCAGTGATCCTGTCCTCCAGTTTCCTTCCCCTTCTTTCTGCCTGCTCCCTGCTGTCAGCTGCCAAAAGATATCTGTTCTCACTCTTTGCTGAATGAAAAGGTGCTAATGTATGACTTCAGGATATGTCAGAACATACAGTACTTACAAGTGTTTGGAGATGCAGCCAACCTGACCACGGGGGAAAAAAATAAACTAAAGAGCGATTTTCTTGAAAAGGAGAGGGGAAAGTAGTCAAGGGCCATTCCTTTTCTTTGATTGTACACTGGGATGATTGGGAGGGAACCTTCCTTAGCTTCAAGTCACCTCTCCATTTCTCTCTCCATGCACAAGATATTTAATATCTTTTGAAATCCTGGATATTCTAATAAATACATATTCTGCAAAGTGATTTTGGTTTATATTTCTGCAATCCGATTTGGCAAATATACCAGTTAACATAAAAGATAAATGATATAAAATAAATGACAGTATTACTCTAGGAATATTAGTTTATATTTTTTCTATTTATATGCAAAGGAGGAAGAGAGAAAATTAGAAAGGGAATCAAACTGACATTCCACTTTGCCCATCATAGCTGTAATCAGATGCCTCACTGCTGTATAGTACTCAAATGCTTATCTCTTCTCAAATGTTTATACTCTCTCTCCTAGTATATAGAATCTATTCACTCACCTCTAAGAAAAAGAAATTCCCTTTGGAACTGGCAAAATCTGGACAACTCTTTAATGTCCCGAATCAACATCGAAATATCCATACTGATTTTTTGAAGTCTGATAGTGCAGATGAGATTGGAGGCTTATCAAAAGAATCTAAGTTACAACTAAGAATCAATGTTATAAACAATGACAACTATGCTACTAAGAGAGCAGTATTTCACACACACACAAATCACAGATCTAGAATGTGAAACACAATTTTAAAAATATGTAGCATAAGTGAAAATATTTTTATTGGGCAACAACGTCTGCCAAATATAGCACCATAGAGAGGATTATACTGAAAAAATCTATGCTCTCAAATTATTGATTTGTTTTTACTAATTCTCATAATATTTTTGTGGCTTAGGTGATAGGAAACAAACAAGACTGAAGAATTCACATGAGAAGTCAAATAAATCAGGTAAATTGAGGTCAGATTATCTCTTTTTAATTAGATTAGCTGGTCATCTGCACATTTAGAATTTTCCAGAGGAAAAAATAAAATTCATTTCTTCAGAAATAATAATCCTTTCTTCCTGAAATCAAAGGAATCTTCTAGTAAGAGTTTAATCCATGGGTTAGGACCTTAAATTAGATTTTTCATGTACAGAATATTAGATTTTAATCCTATTTTGAAAGTATAACAAGGCCATCACAATTATTGCATTTATTTCATTTTAATTTACTTTCTAATAGGTAGTTCCAAGTTATTTTCTATTTTATGTCTTAAACAGAAAAACCTAAATTGATCATAGTATGATAAATTAAGTAAATTATGAAAATATACACTTAAACTATCAAAGAAATGCTGATCATATAGGAGGATTTATTAAAAAAGAAAAACAGCAAAACAGCTGTTTTAACAATTTGAATGTAATAGGGAATTACCAGTTAAATTGTTGTTGTTCTTATGAGAAATGCCTCAAAAAATGGATTTTCTTAGATTCTTGCAACCTAAATAATTGAATTTAATTGTATCAAGTACTTTTGTTTATTAATAAGATAATTTAAAATTATACTAGAGAAACAAATTCTTTGTGGAAAATTAAAGATTTTTTTATAACTGCAATAAATTCTAAAATGCAGTTTATGGAAGAAAAATTTTAATTCTTTTTTTTGTTATAGAAAATTATTGACTTCAAACCAATTACACTGGATCAATAAATGCACTGTGAAGTTTCTTTCAGAGAAATAATAGTTTAAATCCTTCTCTGTATTTGAAAATATAATAAGTTGTTCAAAGTAATAATTGTGTTTTACATGCATAAAAGTATAGCTTTACTTAAAAACACACGAATTATATATATATAGTATATGAAAATTCAATAACAGTAATGCTTTTTATTTTGCTTACTAAAGTGAATATTTGAGAGTTTTTATACATAGAAAGTGTGTTTTAATGAAATTATTATCCTTTTATTAACTTCGACTAACTACTCTAACATTTGGCTTATTTTGATGTATCAATAATAATTCCATTCCTTGTTAGTGAGAATTATTTTTCACTTTTTTCCCAGTTTAGCTTTGTACATAAAAATAATAAAATTAATAGTGTGGAGAAATCTTTGCAAATACTTCCAAGTCAAAATGATTTTATAAAATAAACTTTGCACTTATAATTTGTCCTTCTTTCCAAAGAAATATTTTATTTAATCATATCTGATATACAGCATAATTCCAACAAATAGACTATGAATTGCTTTTAGAAAAAAAATCATATCTAGTTTAAAATTATACTTGACCATCACTCACATGCACCAAAGGGACTGGTAAGTAACAATAAAATATCTTTTCAATGGTTGATCTTTACCACAACTCTGTGGTAAGATAAACCAAAAAAAAAAAAAAAAAAAAATGGTTAAGGCAGTTAATAGAGACACCTCCAGGACCACCAAACAACTTAATATATTTATACTACTTTGCTGAACACAAAATATACATCAGATTTTGGCAACATGTGCTTCTATAATTGAAATAATTTCAAATTGCTTTCCTTTTTCTCATTGCTGTATGAATGGTGAAACCCTACATTGAGTGATTTCAATTCTGTATGTGCAACATGGCTATTTATATATGATAGCTAAGAGGCTGACAATTCATCCTGTTTCAAAAACAAGAATAAAGGGAAAAGTAAATATATTAATAAATTTTCCTAGTTTCTGAACTTTCCATTTTTGCTGTGCCTACATATGCATTCTTATCTTTCATCACTGCTATCATTTCTTAAGAATAAACTAGAAGAAACTATAAAAAACTTAATATTTATACCTTAGAGGACATTGAAACATTCATATGAAAATATAAAAGGATGTCAATAAACTTAGAGAAAGAGACTACTTGTAATAATAGTTAACCTTTGCTGAGAATATTTTACATGTCAGATGCTGGGTTCAGCTCCATGGAGGTTTCATAACAACTCAGTGAGGAAACTAAGGCTCAGAAAAAAGTTAAGACATTAAAAAAAAAATCACATAATTTCCTTATTACACTATTCCCTTATGTTTGATCAACAGTACCTCCAACCAACTTGATATGTATATTTATGATGCTAGTTTACTGAACACAAAATATACATCCAAATTTTGGTAACATGAACTTCTGTAATTGAAATAATTGCTTTCCTTTTTGTCATTGCTATATGAACACTGAAACTCTACATTGAGGGATTTCAATCCTGTATGTGTCTTATGATAACCAAGAGGCTAAAAGTTCAGCATGTGTTCCTTCTCGTTGAATTTTATAGTTGCCAGATTAGAAAGGTTGTTTGTTTATTGTCCCATAAATTATTTTCATGTATTTAGATTACAGCTACATTGTTTTAGTTACTTTCTTCTATATAACACCTTCTTTTTGCCTTGAATAGAGTGAGTTTTGAACAGACATTTGTCAACTGGACCCCTATGAAAAGAGGTCTGTTCTCCAAAATCTAAAATTTAGGAAGAAATCTCCCTTACCTGAATTATTCTATCGTTCCTTTACAGTATTTAATGTCAGGTTTTTTTGTTTGGTTTTGTTTAAAAATTCATCTCAAAAATTAGAGGTAGATTTAACGTGTGACAGACTTACTCTCATCTCGAATAAGCTAATAGGTTATTCATGCCTCTTAGAACACGTGAAATGTCTTTAGAACATTTTATTGAGATTGATTTAGTGTTTGAAGAAATAGTCCAGGGAATGGAATGGCATTGCTCTTGCTATTATTCACCCCTAATATTAGCTTCACGACTGAATCTGTGTTTGATAATTTCCTGGAATAAAACATGGGATACATCAGTTTTTAAATGGCATATAATGTGCCTATTGCACGAAGAATCTCTGACTTAGTATACTGTAGCATAAAGAATGAATAATTTGGGGCTTATTTCCAACTCCTTCCTTGACTCATCACAGGAAACAGAAAGATATGTGGCAACATGCTTTGGAAGAAGAAAAAGCATATTGACTTTCCTATCAATTTCCAAGAACTTTGAAGCTAGATGCAACAATGGCACGAAACATAAACTTTTTAATGGTCAAGTCAAAGCTTTCTTTAGTTTTAATTTGGCTAATGCATTACAACCATGATTCAAGTTATTTTTTTTTTCTAGTTCATGTTATTAAGAGTTTCACAAGCCATGTGATTTATAGTATTTTTTGAATATGCAAGTTTATTCTAAAGGACATAATCTTTGAAAATTTCCCCCAATTTTATTCCCAATCAATAATTACTTGCTTAATAAAGTTTACTTGACTAGAAAAACTTGAATTGATTTTCTCATGGCAGCATTTTAACTATAAGGCAGAACTCAGAGTATCTTACAAAGAAAAAGGTAAGCTGGTAGGCACAAAGCTCCACTTCAGAGTAACAGCCTTTAAATACCAAAGTCTAGTTCCCTTGCCACACCCAATCTATACTAAATTGTATCCTCCCAGAAATTGTTTCCATTCTACCTTATTAAAAATTCTTAGCATATACTACAAATGTATACTCTGCTAATTCTTCATTTCTTATGTGAAAGGCATGCAAGAGACCATGAGCAATTTTGTAGCTTAGTATGGCACAATTAAATGATGGTTAGGTCATCTGCCAAAAAAAAGATACTCCAACAATTTAGCTGGTAATATGGTACTAACAGTGAGTATAAACACTATGCTGCATAGCTCTTGTACTGTGACTCATTAAGAAGAGAATAGCTCAATTATGCAGGTTATTCAAAAAAGTTGTCCATATGCAACACTAAAATGCAGTAAAACAATTTTCTCACCAATTTTTTTTTTTAAGTCCTTCTTGGGTAGCAAAGGGCCTCCACTCCACCTGTCTGCAATAATTGGATATGATTTAGACTTTATTTTGACTATATCAATATCTTAATCAGCATCATTTTGACAGCATTCACATGACCAAAACTAATCACCGAAAACAAAGAATTGGAATATAAGCAACCTAACGAGAAACAAAGTTTTTAAAATTAGCTTCAAATGACAACAGAATACCCAAGAAAAGAAACACACAATAATAATTCATAGTGTTACAAAGCAGCAACCATATAAAGACAGCCTTGCAGTAGAATGTGGTACAGTAAGCACTATTATCAATTAATCTATTAGACAAGATTGTGGGAAAACATTCATTCATTCATCTGTAGGAGTATTTTCTCATATTTTCAAGTTCTTGATACAAACAGGCATAGTCCTTGAAGTGAAAAGAGTATTATGTGGAAATATAAAGCTTAGAAGAATACCACAAGAGATACGAGCAGATGTTCAGATATCACAGGCAAGTAAGAAAGCCAATAGTGTTCTCAGGTATGTCTTTTTCTAGGTTTATCCATCTTAATACACACAATGCCTATAGCCCTTCTAAGGAAATCTGCCCTACCCACAGCCCTTGCTGGAGAGCCAGGCCAAGCTAACCATGTGTCTTCACTCTTTCTCCACGTCACAGGTACTTAGCCCAATGGTTGTGTGAATTTATCTGGCAGTCTAATTGGGACGTTTGTGAAAGAGCTGAAGAATGGCTTCCCACAAATGCACAAAGTATGGGTCTATGAAGAAGCTGTAACTAAGAGCAAAATGAAGCTGTGAGCTAGAAAAAACATTTAGATTAAAGGGGTGTGGGGAAGAGAAGACACATAAAGAGTGAGATCACAGCTATAGACATCATCATGAAAGATAAAGCATTACTGTGATGATAATCAACACAGTCCTGTGCTGAGGTCCATCAAGGAGACCTGAACCCAGTTCCAGTTATGATGATTTTCTGGTTCTGCTCCATTTCTTGTTCTTCCCATGCGAACTCTGTCCCTTTTGGAATAGTATCTGCATCCTCCTCTCTTGAATAAACCAGTAAGTCCTATTTCCATACATCCAAAAGAATCTCACTAAAATGCCTGTTCAAGTAGCAGTGCTACCAGGACATTACTTTGAAGACTCCTCTAATTCTTCCTTTCCTCTCTATCACACAAGATAATCACTTCCTTTTCTATCAAAGCTTCTGAAGATCCTACAGCCTCCTTCATAAGTAACTGATGTTCCTCTTAAACTTCCACTGTGACAAGGTAGGAGAAATTGTTACACTTGGAGTCGTTAAAGGAGACCTTTTTTGCTGCTAAGCAAGCTGACACATTTCCACTTTCCCTCCTGTATACTTTTCCCTCTTGATCTTTTTTTTATCTGAACTATTCATTATCCTTGTTCATAGGCAACTTGATTTCCTTTTTTATGCAAACATTCAAGTTAACTGAGAATGAAACTAAAGAGCAGGCTTGATTTTTGATCTTTAGTGTCTTCCAAGGAAATATAACTGGCATTGATATATGAAGAGGTAGATATATTAACCACCTTTATGTGTTATTGAATCCTTTTATATTAATTACTACTCTGCCTTATGTTTTATTCATATATGAAAATTGTCTGCATTAGCACATATTTCCCAATAAAATTATAAATAATGAAGGACAGAAATGCCTTATTATACCAAATAAAACCTATTGCTCCTTTAACTTGTTTTTCTCCAAAAATTAGCACTTAACAGTGTTACTTAAAATACACTAGCTCTGTTCAAAGCCATACAAATATGCACTAAAAACATTCAAAATGTTGCAACATTATAAAAATTGCAAATTTGATTTGTTATTCTGAAAGCTAACTAATAGTCTTCTGAGAAACATTTTTAGAATTTGCAGTTCTACGATGAGGAAATATTTTGCAGAGAATATCATTTAGAAAGCAGGTTGTGTACATACAAGTGCCCTATAAACTGTAAAGTAATATAGAAATGTAAGAGATCAAGCTATAGCTCTTTATCTGGAGACATGACTGTAAAAGCACAAAAATGAATAACCTGTGGGAGCCTAAATATTCAAGGCTTCAGAAAAGAGATAATTTCTTGAATGTTCTTTTTAGAGGAAGAGAATGACTAGCATTCTCAAAATCCTATAATTTTCATGCCTTGTTATATATTTAAACTGGTAACATACAGTCTGTTCTTCATAAGTTCTGATTGACAGCTTAATGGAACAGTCTGGTTCTCTGTCTTTCTGGATGATAAGTGTAAACAATGTGGTTCTCAGAAGGTAATACCCTACCATTAGTGGGTCTCCCCATAGTCTTTCACATCAACGAAGGTAATCTAGACAGTTACTTGCATGAATGCTTGCCAGGAAATTCAATCAAGGTGTTTGGGAATGTATGTCTCTAGCATGGAGACTTCATTGAGGAAACACCTGGTCACTACAGTGTTCCGTATTAAGTATCACAGGCATATAATAGGGGATTCCCCATGTTGGAAGGGAAGAGAGGTAGTTTCTAGTCTGCACTATTTTATTCTTGACATATGTTTTTATCAACTGGCCTCACTCTAGATTTCTTAGGGTTAGTCTTCCATTGGTTTGGACAGCAATCTAATTTCCTGTTGTTGACAAAAAGACATGAGAACAGGCCAAAGGAAAACAGTAACAGACTAGTTTGAGTGAGCCCAGACCCAGATTCTTGTTAGGACCCTAGTGGTCCTCTTTGGGATTTCAGCAAACAGCTCCTTTGGGAAAACTTTACAAATGTTATAAAGTGTTATAAAAACATTAAGGGATTATTATTATTTTTTTTGCAGCAAACATGGTTGGACCCACAGATTTTCATACTGAGTGAAGTGGGTCAGACAGACAAATATCCTATGGTGTTGCTTATATGTGGAATCTAAAAAAAAAGGGTACAGGTGAGCTTATTTACAAAACAGAGGTAGAGTCATGGATGTGGAAAACAAACTTGTGGTTACCAGTGGATTGCAGGAGGGATGGATTGGGAGATTGGGACTGACATGTGCACCTACTATATACAGGATACATAACTAATAAGAGCCTGCTGTGTAGCACAGGGAACTCTACTCAATGCTCTGTGGTGGCCTATATAGGAAAAGAATCTTAAAAAAAAAAAAGAAGTGGATATGTGTATGTGTGTAGCTGATTTGCTTTGCTGTATACCTGAAACTAATGCAGCATTGTGAATCAACTATACTCAGATAATTTTTTTTTTTAAAAGGAACCAATGTTTCTCAGAGTTGAATAAAAAAATTCTGCTATCAAAAAAAAAGTTAAGGGATATTTAAACAGAAGGCAAGCCATCATATTATGTGAATGGAGATGGATCTTGATCCATGTTCATAACCTGGATTCAAATGTGCACAAGGGAACAGTAGAAGAAACTTGACTGAGAAAAGGGATAAAATCACCACTGATGAGGAGGGTGGGTCTGGCTGAGCTAAGGAGTCAGAGGTGCTTTAAAGCACTGGGAGAGTTGCATTAAGTCAGTCTCACACCTCGTCCCCCTCGTCCTGATAAGGAAAGAATGAATTAAGATTTTAACATTTCTACCGTGAAAGCTGGATGTGGGAAGAAGAAGGCAGTACATGAAAAGAGAAAGACTAGCAATCAGGAGAGAGGAAGCTCAGAAAGCTGTTCTTTACATTTTGTGTCTGGCTTATTCCTAATAGTTAAAATTCAAGAGCTAAAAATTCATAGATTACACAGTTGTCCAAGCAAATGTGGAGATTTCAGAAATTATCCAGCAAACCATCAAGAGCCGATTATAGATTTAATCTTTCCCCTGTGCCTCTACATCTCCTTTGTAATGTTAGGGTGGGAGGAGTTCTAACTACTCCCCTGCCTCTGGTTTAGTCACAGTATGCTGACTCAGAGTCTTTCAGACAAATTCTCAGTCTGCCATGTTTTCTCCATATCCCTTTACTTCTCTCTAAAATTATATCCGAGACTATAGATGACATAGTGGTCGGAGGCAAGGACACTACAGATGCTTATGGATATCTTCCATGCTTTGATGGTCTAGATTGCAGAGTGAGTGAGTGAGCTAGTTCCTATACTGATGACATCTGAGGTGACATCAGGCTGGCAGCATTCCTGGGAGACCTGTAATCCTCTGATACTGCTACAGCTCGTGGAAGAGTGTTCTCTGCACTGGTGGTTCTCCTAAAGAGCTTGACCATCTCCTTATGTGGACTGGACCCCATCCCAACAATCTCTATCCATGAATTCAACTGTTCTCAGGTCTGGATGGCCCACCTTGTAGCTTTTGACCACCCTTGTCCAATCTCCACTACATTCCTGACATCTAATCTCCGTCCCAACTCCAAAGTTGCTTAAGAATTACTAAGACATTTTCAAAACCTAAAGGAACAGAAGGATGCTAGGAATGCTAATTTGGGTTCTTTTTCACTCTCTTCAATCAGTCACACCCATGCTGCTGTTACAGTTTCTACTCTAATTACCCTAGGTTGGGACTGAACTATCAGTGGAATGGTCCATGACAAAGTTCCGATTGTGATAAAAGACAAAAACCCCAGTGATGATTGCTTTCCTCTCTACTTTGGTGTCCACAGGACTTCAGTCTGGGTAGGATATCAGGATGCTCTTGCTTATTGGCATGCTTTCCCTGAAACTCTTCCCATAGTTTGCCAAGACTGTAGGTGTGAGCTCTCTGATTCCTCTCTCCTCTGGACTTGGATGAACGCTGTGTCAAATTATTCACATTCTCAAGTACACTCTTTATGGAAGGAAGGCAGGATTTTTATTCATGGTTTTAAGAGTTTATATCTTATAATAGTCCAGGATTGATTCTTTGATGAATTAGTAGAAGTTAAAAAAATCTAAACAAGGCTGTTCTCCTGATAAATCCAGATTTTCAAAACTACTGTTTTCTGGAGACTGACATAATTTTCTTCCGTATATAAAAAGCTACATACTGACGCCATCTTTATTTTTCATTCCTGATGCAAAAATAATTCTACCTGAGATGAACAAGTGCCTCTTGAAGACTAGAAGGGGTATGAAGCACCAAGAAATGAAAAAAAAGGGGAGTCTATAAGAGAAGATGGTGGAAGAGTAAGACACGGAGATCACGTTCCTCCCCACAGATACATCAGAAATACATCTACACGTGGAACTGCTCCTACAGGACACTCACTGATCGCTGGCAGAAGACCTCAAACCTCCCAAAAGGCAAGAAACTTCCCCACGCACCTGGGTAGGGCAAAAGAAAAAAGAAAAAAACAGAGACAAAAGAATAGGGATAGGACCTGCACCAGTGGGAGGGAGCTGTGAAGGAGGAAAGGTTTCCACACGTTAGAAGCCCCTTCGCGGGCGGAGACTGCGGGTGGTGGAGGGGAAGCTTCGGAGCTGCAGAGGAGAGTGCAGTAACAGGTGCGGAGGGCAAAGCGGAGAGATTCCCGCAGAGGATCAATGCCGACCAGCACTCACCCGCCAGAGAGGCTTGTCTGCTCACCCGCTGGGATGGGCAGGGGCTGGGAGCTGAGGCTCGGGCTTCAGTCGGATCAAAGGGAGAGAGGACTGGTGTTGTCGGTGTGAATACAGACTGAAGGGGTTAGTGCACCACGGCTAGATGGGAGGGAGTCCGGGAGAATTCTGGAGCTGCCTAAGAGGCAAGAGACTTTTTCTTCCCTCTTTGCTTCCTGGTGCATGAGGAGAGGAGATTAAGTGCGTCACTTAAAGGAGCTCTAGAAGCAGGCACGAGCAGCGGCTATCAGCGCGGACATCAGAGACTGGCATGAGACGCTAAGACTGCTGCTGCCGCCACCAAGAAGCCTATGTGTGAGCACAGGTCACTATCCACACCTCCCCTGCCGGGAGCCTGTGCAGCCTGCCACTGCCAGGGTCCCGTGATCCAGGGACAACTTCTCCGGGAGAACACACGGTGCACCTCAGGCTGGTGCAACGTCATGCCGGGCTCTGCCGCTGCAGGCTCGCCCCGCATCCGTACCCCTCCCTTCCCCTGGCCTGAGTGAGCCAGAGCCCCTGAATCAGCTGCTCCTTTAACCCCGTCCTGTCTGAGTGAAGAACAGACGCCCTCAGATGAACTACATGCAGAGGGGGGGGCCAAATCCAAAGCTGAAAACCAGGAGCTGTGTGAACAAAGAAGAGAAAGGGAAATCTCTCCCAGCAGCCTCAGAAGCAGTGAATAAAAACTCCACAATCAACTTGATGTACCCTGCATCTGTGAAATACCTGAATAGAAAACGAATCATCCCAAATTGAGGAGGTAGACTTTGGGAGGAAGATATATATTCCCCTTTTTCTCTTTTTATGAGTGTGTATGTGTATGCTTCTGTGTGAGATTTTGTCTGTATAGCTTTGCTTTCACCATTTGTCCTAGGGTTCTGACCATCCTGTTTTATTTTTATTTTTAATTTTTAAAATTTTTCTTCTTACTAATTATTTTTTATTTTAATAACTTTATTTTATCCTCTTTCTTTCTTTCTATTTTTTTCTCCCTTTTATTCTGAGCCGTGTGGACTAAAGGCTCGTGGTGCTCAGGCCAGGCGTCAGGGCTGTGTCTCTGAGGTGGGAGAACCAACTTCAGGCCACTGGTCCACAAGACACCTCCCACCTCCACGTAATATCAAACAGTGAAAATCTCCCAGAGATATCCATCTCAACACCAAGACCCAACTTCACTCAACAATCAGTAAGCTACAGTGCTGGACACCCTATGCCAAACAACTAGCAAGACAGGAACACAGCCCCATCCATGAGCAGAGAGGCTGCCTAAAATCATAATAAGGCTACAGACACCCCAAAACACACCACCAGACGTGGACCTGCCCAGGTCCACAAGTAAGACAAGATCCAGTCTCATCCACCAGAACACAGGCACTAGTCCCCTCAACCAGGAAACCTACTCAACCCACTGAACCAACCTTAGCCACTGGGGACAGACAACAAAAACAATGGGACTACAAACCTGCAGCCTGCAAAAGAGAGACCCCAAACACAGTAAGATAAGCAAAATGAGAAGACAGAAAAACACACAGCAGATGAAGGAGCAAGGTAAAAACCCACTAGACCTAAAAAATGAAGAGGAAATAGGCAGTCTACCTGAAAAAGAATTCAGAATAATGATAGTAAAGATGATCCAAAATCTTGGAAATAGACAAAATAGACAAAATGCAAGAAACATTTAAAAAGGACCTACAAGAACTAAAGAGGAAGCAAGCAATGATGAACAACACAATAAATGAAGTTAAAAATACTCTAGATGGGATCAAAAGCAGAATAACTGAGGCACAAGAACAGATAAGTGACCTGGAAGATAAAATAGTGGAAATAACTACTGCACAGCAGAATAAAGAAAAACAATTGAAAAGAACTGAGGACAGTCTCAGAGACCTCTGGGACAACATTAAACACACCAACATTTCAATTATAGGGGTCCCAGAAGAAGAAGAGAAAAAGAAAGGGACTGAGAAAATATTTGAAGAGACTATAGTTGAAAACTTCCCTAATATGAGAAAGGAAATAGTTAATCAAGTCCAGGAAGCACAGAGAGTCCCATACAGGATAAATCCAAGGAGAAACACACCAAAACACATATTAATCAAACTATCAAAAATTAAATACATAGAAAACATATTAAAAACAGCAAGGGAAAAACAACAAATAACACACAAGGGAGTCCCCATAAGGTTAACAGCTGATCTTTCAGCAGAAACTTTGCAAGCCAGAAGGGAGTGGCAGGACATAGTTAAAGTGATGAGGAAGAAAAACCTACAACCAATATTACTCTACCCAGCAAGGATCTCATTTAGATTTGATGTTGAAATTAAAACCTTTACAAACAAGCAAAAGCTGAGAGTTCAGCACCACCAAACCAGCTTTACAATAAATGCTAAAGGAACTTTTCTAGGCAAGAAACACAAGAGAAGGAAAAGACCTACAAGAACAAACCCGAAACAATTAAGTAAATGGTAATAGGAACATATATATCGATAATTACCTTAAATATAAATGGATTAAATGCTCCCACCAAAAGATGCAGACTGGCTGAATGGATACAAAAACAAGACCCTTATATATGCTGTCTAGAAGAGACCCACTTCAGACCTAGGGACACATACAGACTGAAAGTGAGAGGATGGAAAAAGATATTCCATGCAAATGGAAATCAGAAGAAAGCTGGAGTAGCAATTCTCATATCAGACAAAATAGACTTTAAAATAAAAACTATTACAAGAGACAAATAAGGACACTACATAATGATCAAGGGATCGATCCATGAAGAAGATATAACAATTGTAAATATTTATGCACACAACATAGGAGCACCTCAATATGTAAGGCAAATACTAACAGCCATAAAAGGGGAAATCGACAGTAACACAATCATAGTAGGGGACTTTAACACCCCACTGTCACAAGTGGACAGATCATCCAAAATGAAAATAAACAAGGAAACACAAGCTTTAAATGATACGTTACACAAGATGGATTTACTTGATATTTATAGGACATTCCATGCAAAAACAACAGAATACACATTTTTCTCAAGTGCTCATGTCACTATTCCCCAGGATAGATCATATCTTGGGTCACAAATCTAGCCTTGGTAGATTTAAGAAAATTGAAATCATATCAAGAATCTTTTCCGACCACAATGCTATGAGACTAGATATCAATTACAGGAAAAGATCTTTGAAAAATACAAACACATGGAGGCCAAACAATACACTACTTAATGACGAAGTGATCACTGAAGAAATCAAAGAGGAAATCAAAAAATACCTAGAAACAAATGACAATGGATACAGGATGACCCCAAACCTACGGGATGCAGCAAAAGCAGTTCTAAGAGGGAAGTTTAAAGGAATACCTTAAGAAACAGGAAACATCTCGAATAAACAACCTAACCTTGCACTTACAGCAATTACAGAAAAAAGAACAAAAAACCCCCCAAATTTAGCAGAAGGAAAGAAATCATAAAGATCAAATCAGAAATAAATGAAAAAGAAATGAAGGAAATGATAGCAAAGATCAATAAAAGTAAAATCTGGTTCTTTGAGAGATAAACAAAATTGTTAAAACATTAGCCAGATTCATCAAGAAAAAAAGGGAGAAGACTCAAATCAATAGAATTAGAAATGAAAAAGGAGAAATAGCAACGGACACTGCAGAAATACAAAAGATCATGAGAGATTACTGCAAGCAACTCTATGCCGAAGAAATGGACAAACTCTTAGAAATGCACAAACTGCCAAGACTGAACCAGGAAAAAAATAGAAAATATGAACAGATCAATCACAACCACTGAAATTGAAACTGTGATTAAAAATCTTCCAACAAACAAAAGCCCAGGACCAGATGGCTTCACAGGTGAATTCTATCAAACATTTAGTGAAGAGATAACACCTATCCTTCTCAAACTCTTCCAAAATATAGCAGAGGGAGGAACACTCCCAAACTCATTCTACGAGGTCACAATCACCCTAATACAAAAACCAGACAAAGATGTCACAAAGTAAGAAAACTACAGGCCAATATCACTGGTGAACATGGATACAAAAATCCTCAACAAAATAATAGCAAACAGAATCCAACAGCACATTGAAAGGATCATACACCATGATCAAGTGGGGTTTATTCCAGGAATTCAAGGATTCTTCAATATATGTAAATCAATCTACGTGATACACCATATCAGCAAACTGAAGGAGAAAAACCATATGATCATCTCAATAGATGAAGAGAAAGCTTTTGACAAAATTCAACACACATTTATGATAAAAACCCTGCAGAAAGTAGGCGGAGAGGGAACTTTCCTCAACATAGTAAAGGCCATATAGGACAAACCCACAGTCAACATCATCCTCAGTGGTGAAAAACTGAAACCATTTCCACTAAGATCAGGAACAAGACAAGGTAGCCCACTCTCACCACTCTTATTCAACATAATTTTGGAAGTTCTAGCCACAGCAATCAGAGAAGAAAACAAAATAAAAGGAATCCAAATCAGAAAAGAAGAAGTAAAGCTGTCACTGTTTGCAGATGGCATGATACTATACATAGAGAATCCTAAAGATGTTACCAGAAAACTACTAGAGCTAATCAATGAATCTGGTAAAGTAGCAGGATACAAAATTAATACACAGAAATCTCTGGCATTCCTATACACTAATGACGAAAAATCCAAAAGTGAATTTAAGAAAACACTCCCATTTACCACTGCAACAAAAAGAATAAAATATCTAGGAATAAACGTACCTAAGGAGACAAAAGACCTCTATGCAGAAAATTATAAAACACTGATGAAAGAAATTAAAGATGATACAAATAGATGGAGAGATATACCATGTTCTTGGTTTGGAAGAATCAACATTGTGAAAATGACTCTACTACCCAAAGCAATTTACAGATTCAATGCAATACCTATCAAACGACCACTGGCATTTCTCACAGAACTAGAACAAAAAATTTCACAATTTGTATGGAAACACAGAAGACCGTGAATAGCCAATGCAATCTTGAGAATGAAAAACAGAGCTGGAGGAATCCGGCTCCCTGACTTCAGACTATATTACAAAGCTACAGTAATCAAGACAGTATGGTACTGGCACAAAAAGAGTAATATAGATCAATGGAACAGGATAGAAAGCCCAGAGATAAACCCACACACATATGGTCACCTTATCTTTGATAAAGGAGGCAAGAATATACAGTGGAGAAAAGACAGCCTCTTCAATACGTGGTGCTGGGAAAACTGGACAGGTACATGTAAAAGTATGAAATTAGAACACTCCCTAACACCATACACAAAAATAAACTCAAATGGGTTAAAGACCTACATGTATGGCCAGACACTAAAACTCTTAGAGGAAAACATAGGCAGAACACTGTATGACGTAAATCACAGCAAGATCCTTTTTGACCCACCTCCTAGAGAAATGGAAATAAAAACAAAAATAAACAAATGGGACCTAATGAAACTTAAAAGCTTTTGCACAGCAAAGGATACCATAAACAAGATGAAAAGACTATGCTCAGAATGGGAGAAAATAGTTGCAAATGAAGCAACTGACAGAGGATTAATCTCCAAAATTTATAAGCAACTCAGGCAGCTCAATAACAAAAAAAAACAAACAACCCAATCCAAAAATGGGCAGATGACCTAAATAGACATTTCTCCAAAGATATACAGATTGCCAACAAACACATGAAAGAATGCTCAACATCATTAATCATTAGAGAACTGCAAATCAAAACTACAATGAGATATCATCTCACACCAGTCAGAATGGCCATCATCAAAAAATCTAGAAACAATAAATGCTGGAGAGGGTGTGGAGAAAAGGGAACCCTCTTGCACTGTTGGTGGGAATGTAAATTGATACAGCCACTATGGAGAACAGTATGGAGTTCCTTAAAAAACTACAAATAGAACTACCATACGACCCAGCAATCCCACTACCAAAAAGAGTCATGTACCAAAATGTTCATTGCAGCTCTATTTACAATAACCAGGACATGGAAGCAACCTAAGTGTCCATCAACAGATGAATGGTTAAAGAAGATGTGGCACATATATACAGTGGAATATTACTCAGCCATAAAAAAGAAATGAAACTGAGTTATTTGTAGTGAGGTGGATAGACCTGGAGTCTGTCATACAGAGTGAAGTAAGTCAGAAAGAGAAAAACAAATACTGTATGCTAACACATATATATGGAATCTAAGAAAAAAAAATGTCATGAAGAGCCTAGGGGAAGGACGGGAATAAAACACAGACCTACTACAGCATGGCCTTGAGAATATGGGGAGGGGGAAGGATAAGCTGTGACGAAGTGAGAGAGTGGCTTGGACATATATACACTACCAAACGTAGGGTGTATAGCTAGTGGGAAGCAGCCACATGGCACAGGGAGATCAGCTAGGTGTTTTGTGACCACCTAGAGGGGTGGGATAGAGATGGTGGGAGGGAGGGAGACACAAGAGGGAAGAGATATGGGAAAATATGTATATGTATAACTGATTCACTTTGTTGTAAAGCAGAAGCTAACACACCATTGTGAAGCAATTGTACTCCAATAAAGATGTTTAAAAAATGCAGAAAAGAAAAAATGCATAGTAATGTATTCCCCCAAAAAAGTTCCATTCCACTGTGCAGAAAATAAAAAGCCACAGCAGAGACTAGGAGAATATATTTATGAAACACACATGTGAAAAGACTTGTATTCAGAATATATCAACTTTCCAGTTGGGAAAAAAAAACGACCAACAACCCTATCTTAAAAGTGGGTAAAATATTTGAAAATATACTTCACAAAGAAAATATACATCACAAAGATATGCAGAATGACAGTAAGCACATATAAAGATGTTCAGAATTACACATCATCAGCAATATGCAACTAAAGCTGTAGTAAAATATAGGATTAGCATTAGCATAGGATAGTCAGGCTCAGGTCTTGGAGACAGACCATATAGAAACAATAAAACCGTATGGTGGTGATTAATTTTGTTTTTCTACATTTATCCTTGTACATAGAGCAACTGTGGAAGGTGAACTAATATACATTATTCTTTTAATATTGAAGATAGCACCTTTATATTACAGGTTATTTCAAAATTGCAGAGGAATGTTTTAGGTCCTTGAAACTTTTAGAAAACAATAGCTACTTTTTAAAAAATATTTTTTGAAAGGGTAAAATTGTTTTTTATTGAAGTACAACTGACATATAACAACATATTAGTTTCAGGTATACATCTTATGGATTCAATATTTTTATACAGTTCAAAGTGGTCACCATAAGTCTAGTTACCATCTGCCACCATTCAAAGTTATTACAATACTAGTACTATAGTCCCTATGCTGACATCACATCATTGTGACTTCTGTATTTTATAACTGGAAGTATATACCTCTTAATCCCCTTTACCTATTTCACCTGCTCCCTGCCTCCCCTCTGGCAACCACCAATTTGTTTTCTATATCTATGAGTCTCTGTTTTGTTTTTAGATTCCACATATAAGTGAAATCATAAGGCAAATGCCTTTATCTGACTTATCTCATTTAGCATAATGAACTCTAGGTCTATCCATGTTGTCACATATGACAAGATTTCATTTTTCATGGCTGAATAATATTTCACTGTATCTATATACCACACTTCTTTATCCATTAATCTATAAGTGGACATTTAGGTCATTTCCATATCTGGACAATTGTAAACAATGCTGCAATAAACATAGGGATACATGTATTTTTTGGTAGTGTTTCTGGATTTTTAGAATAAATACCCAGAAGTGGAATTGCTAGATCATATGGTAATTCTTCAGTTTTTTGAGGAAACTCCATACTCTTTTCATAGTAGCTGCACCAATTTATATTCATACCAACAATGCACAAGGTTCACTTTTATCCACACTCTGGCCAGTGCTTGTTATTTTTTGACTTTTTGATAATCACCTTTCTGAGAGGTGTGAGATGATATCTCATTATGGTTTTCATTTGCATTTCCCTGATTATTAGTGATGTTGAACATCTTTTCATGTGCCTGCTGGCCACCTGGAAGTTGTCTTTGGAAAAACATCTATTCATTTACTCCACCCATTTTTTAATCCATTGTTTGTTTTGATATTGAGTTTTATAAGTTCTTTCTATACCTTAGATATTAATCCTGTATCTGCTATATAATTTACAAATACATTCTCCCATTTAGTAGTTTACTTTTTTGTTTTGTTGATGATATTCTCCACGTAGAAAAGGTTTTTAGTTTGATGTAGTCCTATTTGCATATTTTTACTTTTGTTGCCCTTGCCTGAAGAGATAAGTCCAAAAAAATATTGCTAAGACCGATGTCAAAGACCTTAATGCCTATGACTTTTTTGGGGGGAAGTTTTATGATTTCAGGTCTTTCAAGTCTTTAGTACATTTTAAATTTATTTTTGTAAATGGTTTAAGATAGTGGTCCAATCTGATTCTTTTGCATGTATCTGTTCAGTTTTTCCTAACACCATTTATTGAAGAGACTGTCTTTTCTGTTGTATATTCTTGCCTCCTTTGTTTTTTTTACTGTTTTCTTCCTGTAATTAATTTCTAGTTTCACATTGTTTTGGTCAGAAAAGATGTTGATATGATCTTCTTAAATTTACTGAGACTTGTTTAATGGCCTAGCATGTGTTCTATCTTGGAGAATGTTCCATGTGCACTTGAATGTGTATTCTGCAGGTTTTGAATGGCATGTTCTATATATATCAAGTCCATCTGGTCTAATGTGTAATTCATGCCCTGTGTTTCCTAATTTTTTTGTCTGGATTATCTATCCATTGATGAAAGTAGGTTATTAAAGTCCTCTACTATCATTATATTACTGTCAATTTCTCCCTCTATGTCTGTTAATATTTGCTTTATATATTTAGGTCCTCCTATGTTAGATGCATAAATATTTACAAAATATTTATAAATATTTATCTTATTGGATTGACCCCTTTATCATTATGTAATGCCCTTGTCTTTTGTTACAGTCTTTGTTTTAAAGCCTATTTTATCTGATATAAGTATTGCTATCCCCAGCTTTCTTTTTGTTTCCATTTACATGGAATAACTTTTTTCATCCTTTCACCTTCAGCCTCTGCGATGTGTGTTTACATCTAAAGTGAGTCTCTTGTAGGCAGTGTTAGAGGAGGCTTTAAAAAAAATCTATTCAGCTACTCTGTAACTTTTGTTTGGAGCATTTAGTACATTTACATTTAAAGTAATTATTGATAGGTGTGTACTTCTGCCATTTTGTTAATTGTTTTCTGGTTGTTTTTATAGTTCTTTTCTGCTCTTTTCTTTCCTTCTTCTCTGCCCTTGTGTTATGATGGGATTCCTTCCCCTTTATTTTTTATATATCTATATAGGTTTTTGGTTTGTGTTTACCATGAAGTAGATTGCTTTATATATTATATATAAAATCTATTTTGTTTGTCATTTAAGTTCAAACAGTCTAAAAACACTATATTTTTATCCGTCCCATATTTTATGTTTTGTCATATTGTACACTTTTTAATTTTGTGTATTCTTTAACTACTTATGATAGTTATAGTTGATTTTACTACTTTTGTCTTTTAACCTTTTATACTATCTTTATAAGTGGTTGATCTACTACCTTTACTATATATTTGGCTTTTACTAATGAGATTTTTTTTCTTCCATATATTTCCTTATTTCCACTTATGGCATTTTCTTTTCTGCTTAAAGAAATCCCTTTAACATTTCTTGTAAGGTCAATTTACTGATGATGCACTCCTTTAGTATTTTATTGTCTGTAAAGCTTTTTCTCTCTCCTTAATACTAAATGATAAACTTGACAGCTAGAGTATTCTTGGCTGTAAGTATTTTCCTCTCAGCACTTTGAATATATCATGCCATTCCTTCTGGCCTGCAAAGTTTCTGCTGAAAAACCTGCTAATAATTTTATAAGGTTTTTCTTACATGTAACTAGTTGTTTTTATCTTGTTGCTTTAAAAATTCTCTCTTTATGTTTTGACATTTTAAGTATAATGTATCTGGGAGTGGACCTCTTTGGGTTCAACTTGTTTGGTACTCTCTACTTCCTGGTCCTGGAAGTCTGTTTCCTTTTCCAAGTTATGGAAGTTTTTAGCTACTATTTCATCAAGTAAGTTTTACGTTACTTTTTCTTTTCCTTCCAGGATCCCTATAATGTGAATGTTAGTATGCTTGATGTCCCAGAGGTCTCAAACAATCCTCATTTTTAAAAACTTTTCTTTTCTTTTTTCTGTTCTGATTTGGTGATTTCCACTACCCTGTCTTCTAGATTGCTGATTCATTCTTCTGTATTACCTAATGTACTATTGATAGCCTCTGGTATTTTTTTGTTTGTTTCAGTTATCATATTCAGCTCTGATCAAGTCTTTCTTATGTATTCTAACTCTCTGTTGATGTTCTCACTGTTTTCATCCATTCTTCTCCTGTGAGCATCAGTATGACCATTATTTTGAATTCTTTATCAGATAGATTACCTATCTCCATGTCATTAAATTATTTTTCTGAGGTTTTGTCTTGTTCTTTCATTTGGAACATATTTCTCTGTTTCCTCATTTTTCTTGGCTCTCTGTGTTTTTTTGGCAAAAGGCAAAACTTCTACATTTCTCAGTGTTGAAGGAGTGACCTTGTGTGAGTGATGATCCTCCTTTCTCAACCCTGCCCTAGCCCTCGGTTGTCTCTTGAACCTTTGTGGTTCACTATACTGCCTGATTTATTCATGATATGCCCGTATTGTTGAAGGTGTGTGAGACCTGTCAGTGTTCAAGGGGAGGAATCTAGTTTGGCACCTAGTTTCAGGCTGATTGGAAGCAAGAATCTCAGGCAGCAGCTTTTAAATATGCAGATATATATAGTCCTGCGAGCCCACAATTATAATTCCTGCTGGCTTCCAGATCAGGAGATCTGGAAGTGTCCCCTGGGTGAAGTTGAGAAAATCATGGCTCCTGAGGAATGTATAAACTCCTTCCTGGGGAGTATCATTAAGCTGTATTGATGCCAAGGGGGTGAGAAAGAATGGTATCTCCCTGCTTATGTCCCCTGGGAGTGCATCCTTAGCCACTAAATATGTGGGAAACCTGAAGACTGTTCCTCATGGTGAAGCTCCACACTAAGTAAATAGGCCTTTTCCACATGAAAACTGGGGTTGTGATTTAGTCTGCTGTCTGTGCTGTGCCATGAGGATGGTGGCCTGCCCCCAAATATCTTCCCAATTCTTACAGTCCCAAGAATTCAGGAAAATCAGTCCTGTTGGCCATCAGGGCCAGTGGCTTGCATATGCCCACTGGAGAGTGGGGATGCTCTCTTGCTTCAGAAAAGCAGTGGGGACATGACTTGATGTGCATGACTACAAGTTTCAGCAATGCTGCAGGAGAGTGCCTTGTTTATGTATGCAGGATGGCTTTCAGCCAGGAGCAGGAGAATGCCTCAACTGCCTGCCCTCACCATCTCCAGCAAAGGAGTGGGGAATGTTGTAACAACAGGAACCTTCCAGCTTCAGCCAGGCAGCAGAATAGTGCTGTAACTACTCCCCCCATGTCCAAGCCCACCCACCTGTGTTGGCAGGTTAGGTGGGGAGAACAACAATGGTGCCAGCCATCCTCCATATCTGAGGAGCCCTTCCATTATCTCCCAACCTCCAGCCAATGCTATTAGATTCAAAAATGTCTTTTCTTCACATATAGTCTTGGCAGTTTTAAAACTGCTATTATTTTCTGGGTCTTGGGGAAGGGAGACCACACGAAAGCTTTTTAAGAGGAGAGTCTCAGTTTCCTAGAGTACTTTGGGACCCTTGGACATTAGCTCCATTGGTTTTCTGAGCCAGATGTTTTAAGGGTTCATCTCTCCAGGATAGATCCCATGGGCCGGGGTGTCTGATGTGCAGTGCCAACTGCTCAATCCTCTGGGAGAAATGCCCATCTGGTGAGACACTTCTGTATTGTGTGCTGCCACACCATGGGTGGGGTTTTCGGTGAGAGCATTTCTCTGTCTCTCCTACCCATCTTGATGTGGTCCTTTTTATCCTTTGTTGTGGAACAGGTGTGTTCAGGTAGTTCTCAGGTTATTGTCAGAGGGAAATGATTCATATGTAGCTGAATGTTTGTTGTGTCCATGAGAGGAGATAAGTTCAGGCTCTTTCTATGCTGCAGTTTTGAACTGTCCCCTATTCTTTCTTAATTTTAATTGAAAAGTTAGTAGGCTCTTAAATCACAGACAATCTACTGTGCTAAAATATTACTAAGTAACAAAGGAAAAATAAGTGTAAATGAATGAAGTCAATTTTAATACTGACAGAAATATTGGAAAGTATCGATAAATAGTTTAATTCTCAAGTCTTGTAAGAATCTTCTTTTAACTTGGATTTGTGAGGAAAATATTTGATAAGACTATATGATATGACTGACTCTAGCTTGTAGGTACGAGATAGATAGAAATTGACTTATCTTTGGCTCAGAGGCTAGTGATTCTGTCTGATACAGATTTTAAAGGAAAATTACAAAAAATATTTAGGTGTTTGATGTTTGAATAGTTATTCAGATATGTTTCAGTAATAACATCAACTCAGAAGACCCACTAACATATGAACAGTAAAGAGTCTGTTGTGAAAGCAGGGTAATGATTTTATGAATAGTTTCGATGCCAAGGTAGGCTGCACTTTTTCATCTTTGAACTTAAAATGTGGAAGAAAAAGTAATTACTTAAAGATATTCACTGGGACCTAATTCAGAATAATACCCTTAACAAATACAAATTGCAGAACTAGAATAAAGATAATACCTGGAAATGTGACAGGTAGGATCTACCACTTTTAATAGACATTAAAATCAGAATTAAAATCTTTAGTACAGAATTTGTGTTAATACATCAAATGTGTCTCATACTGATTAATACTTTACATCCAAATTCTTCACCCATTATTTAAAAGTTCTTAAGACCGAGGTCTTATGTAGTTCTGCCTCAGATTCTCACAGAGCATTTTGCTGATAATAGCCACTCAATACGTGTTTATTAAATAAATTATTCAGTTATACTGAAATTTGGTTGTTTTAATCATGGTAGAAATAAATGGGTCATCTCATAGACTGAAAATCTTTTGTTTTAGAGAATTATCTTTTAAAATATAGCTTGTGGCATTTTGTAACAGTAAATCTCATAAAAATGTTATTTTACAGGTCCTCATTTATTTAGGCCACAACTAGAGTAATTCTCTCCATGAATATTTCTATGTGAGAAGTTTGAAAATTAATTATACATAATAAGAGATTGGTGAAGGATAAAAGGAAATTGGGGTAATTTAGATGAAGACTGAAACCCTGAAACCACTCTTAGTACTAATTTAAAATATATAAAGATGATAAGTGATTTTTAAATTCTACTGTGAAAACAAAATATCACTCACTTAAACAGAATATTCTGGATATAAGAAGTATATTTCTGATTATAAGGCACAAGTTGCCAGCAAAATTAATTCTGAAAGAAATCTATGAATTCATAATAGTGATTTTTATGTTTTTGTCATCATAGTAGATATAGAGTCTTCATTTTCATATTGTGTTTCATGTACATTTGCCACTCTTCTCTTAGGCCACAAGACTGGACTATCCACTCTAACCTGTATTGGATCATCAAGGCAATAACAGCAATAAGACACATCTCTTCCAGGTCTTTTCCTCAGTTACTATGATTCAGCATGGGAGCCCTGCTACCTGCATGGAGCTCCAGTTACAGCCTGGACTACCCTCTACCTGCAGCTCCTTCCAGCTTTGACCTCCCACACAGTGGAGTGGGCAACAGAGCTATGCTTCTACAATAAGAGCCAACCCACATCCTACGAAAAGGTGTATCACCACTAGCAAGCGGCCTCTTCCTGTGAGAGTCTTGCTTTCTTTGAATAGGTCTGAAGCTCAGCCATGGGATAAAGGAATTCGCCTCATTCTTAGCTCCTTTCTTGTCCTCTCCTCAACCTGGAGGCAGTAACTGTCTGTCTGAGATATGCTACTTTTGAACCTCCTAGTGTCCCTCTTGCCCTCCCTCAGTAGTTAACTACTTTCTACCAGTAAACAATCCTTCATATTAAATTTTCCCTATTCAAATAACTGGCATGATGTCAGTCACCTGACTGGACCTTGACTGATACAGATATTTAATAACTGCCTCAGGTTTGGTAAAAAACTTTCTGCAATGTAACTCAATTTATTGATGGAATACCAACTTATATTGACCTATATCTTCCTTCCGTTAACATATCTGATCTGATGATGAGTTACATGATAATGTTCAATTACTAATACTTATCTCTATAAAGACAGTTGAAACAGGGAGTAACAGAGTTTTAAAAAAAGACTCTTTTCTAATTTGATTTTATTATATCATACTGAGCATAAAGAGACTGCAAAAACACACTTGGCTTTTGAAAGTGTGGCTATCATTTCTACAGCACTATTTCTTACACTCCCACTAACCAACTATTGGTCAAATGCTTTCTTTGGAACCAACATTTGGAGTCTCTTATTCACAGTATACATAGAAAATGATTACTTTCTGCTTGCTACCTTAGCAGAATAATTGGAACAAATACATTTTAAGACTCACTCCAAGTGGTTCATTTGCAAGTATAAATAAGTTGTTCGATGGATTTGGAAGTGTATCTTTTGTATGGCCAACTGTTCTTTTCTTAAAGTTAGTAAAGTTTCACAACTTTGAGGTTTGTGAAAAGGGAAAACTGTAATTTTAGCAGACAGTGTTGTTCTTAGGCATGGACAAACTTGGGTTGCTGCCCAGCTTCCCAACTGTAGGATTGTGCTGCTCTGTAGCTTGCCAGGGCCTCTGTTTTTTGCTAATAGACCACAAGTTTTCTTGTGGTTTTTCTATTGTTAAGGACGATAAAAACAGATTCTTATAGAAAACTCAGTAGAAACGTACAGTGCTTGTACCAGAAACACTGAAAAAAAATTCTTATTTTAGTGTTCATGGTATTTTTCTCTCTCTCTTTTTTTTTTTCCTTTTGGCAGAAAACAGAAGCACAGCCTGGCTCGGCTGGCACCTCAGCTCAAAAAAAAAAAAAAAAAAAAGAAAAAAAAAATGAAAAATCAGAAGAAAGGAAAATTGAGGCGCAGATGGCATCAAACATTCTCAAAACCTCCATGATGAAAAGTTCTGAGATAGAATCTCAGGGATTGGGCAGCCATCCCTTTGATGAAAGGTTTTTCAAAGATCTCTTCCTCAATTTAAGTTAAAGAAATGGGTTGGAAAAGTCTACTAGAAAGAAAGAGAGACAGAGAGAGAAAGAGAGAGAAAGAGAGAAAGAGAAAAAGAAGGAAAGAATGGTTTAGTCACCCAAAAGAGAAAGCACATCATGAAAAGAATAGAGGCAAACTGAAATTCTCTGGATAATTACTCTAAGTGAAAGAGGGTGGGGGACAGTCCTAGTCTAGGGGGATTTTTACTTCTTTTAGGTAGAACTTCACCAAAGCAAACATGAAAATGACAGCTATATTAGGCAACTTGATTAGATAATCTTTCATAAAGTCTTAGAAAGAATAAAAACCACAGAAGAATATTGTCATAATCATTATTGATACCCAATCATAGAAGTAAAATTATCCTCCATGCTTCTCAGATAAGTATGTGAAAGTCCCCCTTGCCCCACTCAACATCTTTTAACAGTATAGAATGAACGGGTCATTTAGTCATGACTCAGAAAAACTTATATTAAAATTCCAAATGATACCAAGCACCCAAGGAAACAGCAACTCTTCTTATAAGCTTTTACTAAATTATTACACAATGGTAAAGTTGAGGCTTACCTACTAGTAATTTACTAACTATATCACTTAAAAAATATAATAAATAACAGCAAGCAGTATTTAATTCATGTAGAGTATATATGCATTCTCAATTTTAAGAACCTTTGAAATCCATTATTTCTGAGATCCAGAATGAAAATATGATTTTCTAAAAAAAAATATTCCAAAGAGATACTGTTTAAGGAAACAGTTTAAAAAGACTGATAAGAAAACATCAAAGGGCTGCTGGGACAAATGATGTTGAATGTAAGTGAATCACAGGCTCAGGGAACACATTTGACTTCTTAAAAATATTCTTCAAATTGGTACTATTTTACTCTCTGCCAAACACCCTTCATCTTAGTCTATTACCCCAAAGCAATGTCTGTTGCTCTCATATATCATCTTCGGGATCCAGGCCTCAGATTGCCTCTTTCCAGCTCTTAGATGAGGGTTGTCTCCTAAAATCTCCATCTAAAATCACCTGCTTGGTTCTTGGTTCTTTAGGATTTAGTTACAATGCTGTGATATCCATGACATGAGGCTCCATGACTAGAAGCACTCTGCTTATGAGATACCTTTCACTGTCCTGTTCTCAGAGGCATACTGGAAATTATCTACAATTTTACTATTATCTACAAACATATTCCTAACCAAGGGAATCTCAAGCACTGTGGAAGATGATAGGGGAGATTTGGGGAAAAGAAGAACCTTGTATCAATCTCAAATGATATCACTTGAGGTCATAACCTAAATATATATGAAGGCCATGTAGGTTCCATAAATAAGTTACAGAGTGAAGATGAACTAGAAAAAATAATGCTGCATTGAGAGTGTGACTTCTATTCCATTCAATTATTAACATACAGAATTATAGAGGACATATTAACAGAGATTCCTACTTATCAAAGCCAGAAATCTAGAGTCTTAAGTGAATTTTTTGGTTGATAATGTTTACTTATTTAAAAAGTAATCATGTGAAGACTAAGCACAGCATTTCAGAAGACAGTACAACTTATGGCCATTGTTCTTTCTGAGGAAGTTGCCAACATGAAAGGCATTCCTGTGATTAACAGTTAAAGATGTAAATATTGCTTGAGAGGAGGAAGACTGGATACTTGACAGACATAATGGAAGAGCTCGTAACCTGCAAAGTCATGGAAACTAGGTTAAGTCTGCCAACACAGTGCTACTCAGAGACAAAGCAGTTGATATTCAGTTAACTTAACAGGTTTCTAAATAATTTAAAAGCAAACGGTTAATCAAGATTTAAAACATTTGATAATAAATAATAATTAAGTAGATTGTGCTTTTTTTTAAGCTAAAGGACTTTTATGCAAGTGTTTCTCTCAGTTATTCCTGTATGAACTAACAAACCAGAAAAGAGTAAATGCTTTTGTTGGTGGTTGTTTCTTTGCAGCATCTAAACAGACCACTTAACAGATTACATTTTCAGCCACCTGTATGGCTCACCAAGGGATATCATAAAAATGACTGGGGCACAGTGTTGCTTTTTATCTGAATGCTTTATTCTTCATATCAAATTAAAGCTGTATGTGCTCTTCTAGTTTCTGTAGTAGTGTCAAATAAGGAGGTAATAGGCAGGAAGGTTGAGGTGAAACAAAAAGGGTTAAATTCACAGATCATCAGAGAACAGTGTGAACACATTATCCAATATTAGGCAAGAAAATGAATTATTTAATGTCATTCTCTATTAACCCAACAGTTAAAATAGGACCAAAATATACATAAAAATGAAATAAAACAATTAGGCAACACTTTAAATGGTTCACCATTATTAATTCATTTAGTATTCATTGTAACTGTGCTGGTCATAATGAATTCATTTGATATTAATGGGAATGTTCAGCAGCAGTTTCATTATAATGAAGTTTTAATTCATGTGCCATTAAAGCAATACCAAAATTTATAGTTATTTTTTGACTACTGTACATGATCCCTAATTTTAGGAAACACTGTAACAATGGTTATCTTTTTTAAAAAAATTGGGGTGAATAGCCCAGATTTAAGACAAACTAGGATGTTTGCCTTGAGTTACACCACTAATGTTAAAGTTGATGGAGTTTTGCGTAATTAAAATGTTCTATGACATTTGGAAAAGACCGGGGTAATGGCTACTTCAAACTCTGTCATATGTCAATATTTGCTAATATTTAGCTGTTTCATGCTACTAAACTTGGTAACATAATGCCATTAATGCAGTCTCAGCCAAGATATTTTGAACTTCCCATCCTCTGCTTTTGTGGAAAATTGGAGGTAAATTATATATGTTTGGCATTTCATTGGAATAAATAGTGATTTTAACCATTTCCAAATAATGTTTCTTTCACATCCAAAAAGTAGATAAAAACTATATCCTTTTTAGTGAATAGTACTAGGTTTTTTGGAAAGATATTGAGGAATGTCTACAGAGAATTCCTCTGTAGAACTGCAACCATAAGGTCTTAATAAAAACCTTAAAAATGGCAACAGAAATATACTCAGTAACAGGTTTACTTTTACTTTCTGTGGAGGCAGCCTATAAACCAGTTTGCTAAAATGTATAAGCACTAATGACAACAGACAACCAAAATCCACAGTCCAATCAACAGGCTCACTAAAAGTGCATTTAACCCTTTAGGCAGTTATTTGGCAATGCATAAGAAAGCAGCTTACCTCACAATTCCTTATTAGAAATGTTATGCCCTAATACATTGTTCACAGGTTAGGTAGCCTAGAGATATATGTGCATATAATTAGTTCTTTTATTAATTATTTTGGAAATAACTAGAATAGTTATCTTAAATTAATTGGACTAGTTATCTTAAAATAGCAATAAAGACTGCTTTATGTCTTTCCAACCTCCACTGCAAATTAAAAAATGTTTAGAAGTAGGTTTTATAAATTTAACTCATATTGCTTTTCTTGCTATTTAAAATAATTCATTAAAATAAATTAACAAAAATTCATGAATGTATAAACTAATTCATTAAAATATTATGAATTAATAGTATTTTTAAAAAGTTTTCCCTCCTAACTAAAATAATTAAAATACTGAGCAAAATATATGAAATAGTTTTAAAACATTGGATTATCAGGAAACCATTAAAGAAGGGAAACCAAGTGAGTCCTATGATTGTTCAGCTTACTATCTGGAGGGAGAGTTCCTAAGCCATAGCACAAGCAGGGGAAACCTATGTGGAGTCCAGCCAGTCTCTGAGTTGAGGACACAGAGTGAACATGGAGTCCAGAGAGACCAAGGTAACTAAAATTCACAGAAAAAAGTACTGGAGAGGAGATAATTGCAGAGAGATAAAGAGAAAGAGAGAAAGAGAGAGAGATCCAGAAATCTATAGTAGGTTTCATGAAATTTCACCTGAGTCCTAATCAGTGTACATGTGTAAGGAAGCTGCTTGAGGCTGGGGAAAGAACAGTATAAAAACCAGAGAGAACAATCTCCAGGACAAACAGAGGGCTAAGAGCAGAATTTGTTTGTGCAGACGATAGTAGAAAAGTTTTGACAAGCAACAAGGACAATGGTCTCTGAGAAAAAGGAAATAAACTATCGACAGTCTTCAGGTGGAGTACGTAGATGGTTATCACCTCAGGAATGGATAAAATTAGTCCTAAACTAAAGTCAGCTCTGATATGAATTAACAAAGCTTAAAAGCAAATGTCAAAAGGATCAAACTATTTTCAAGAAACTTAACTGCAACCAAGAAAAAAAAGAAGTCAAATGATATGAGAATAAAAAAGGATAGGACTTCCCTGGTGGCTCAGTGGCTAAGAATCCACCTGCCAATGCAGAGGACATGGGTTTGATCCCTGGTCTGGGAAGATCCCACATGCCAAGAAGCAACTAAGCCTGTTCGCCACAACTACTGAGCCTGTGCTTTAGAGCCTGCAAGCCACAACTACTGAGCCCGCATGCCACAACTACTGAAGACCATGTGCCTAGAGCCCATGTTCCACAAGAGAAGCCACCGCAATGAGAAGCCTATGCACTGCAATGAAGAGTAGACCCCCTTGCTGCAACTAGAGAAAGCCCGTATGTAGCAACAAAGACCCAACACAGCCAAAAATAAATAAATAAATAAAATAATTTTATGTTTAAAAAAAAGTATCCAGCAGCCAGAAGACAGAAGTTACAATGTTTGGACTCTAATCAAAAATTTCCAGGCATGAAAAAAATAGAAAAATATTTATCCTTAATGAGGAGAAAAATCAACCAATAAAACAGACCCAGAAATAATATAGATAATAAAATTAGTACACAAAGCCATTAAAACATCTATTACATATTTGTTTCATATGTTTATAAAAGTATAAGAAAAATTGAGCAGTTAAGTGGAAACATGAAAAATTAAAAAGAATTACAAAGCAAACTCCTAGAAATAAATACTGTAATTCCTCAGTTGAAAAATACACTGAATGGGGGCTTCCCTGGTGGCGCAGTGGTTGGGAGTCCGCCTGCCGATGCAGGGGATACGGGTTCGTGCCCCGGTCCGGGAGGATCCCGCGTGCCACGGAGCGGCTGGGCCCGTGAGCCATGGCCGCTGAGCCTGCGCGTCCGGAGCCTGCGCTCCGCGGCGGGAGAGGCCACAACAGTGAGAGGCCCGCGTATCACAAAAAAAAAAAAAAAAAAAAAAAAAAGTTAAAAAAAAAAAAATACACTGAATGATATTACTAGTAAATTAGATACTGAAGGAGAAAAACTCAGTAAACTTGAAACATTGCAATACAAACTATCCAACTTAAATCTGTCTAATATGCATGTAATTGGAGTATCCAGAGAAAAGGAGAGGAGGAACAGAAAAGACATTTGAAGAATTTTCCAAATTAGAGGAAAAGTATAAACCCACAGATACAAGAAGTTCAATGAACTTCATAAAATCACAAAAATAGTAAAGAGGAAAGGTAACCAAGAACAAATTGGACAATTAAAAAAATACATCAAGGGGAAGCTTCCTGCCAATGCAGGGGACATGGATTCAGAGCCCTGGCCCGAGAAGATCCCGCATGCCACAGAGCAACTAAGCCTGTGAGCCACAACTACTGAGCCAGTGTACCACAACTACTGAATCCCGCCTGCCCACCTACAGCCTGTGCTCCACAACAAAAAGAAGCCACTGAACTGAGAAGCCCAAGCACCACAACGAAGAGGAGCCCCCACTCGCTGCAACTAGGGAGAGCCTGCACGCAGCAACAAAGACCAAAGACAGCCAAAAATAAATAAATTTATTTTAAAAATAATACATCAAGTTGGTAGGTTTAATTCAACTAAATCAATTATCACATTAAATGTAAATTACTTAAAGGCAGAGATTAAATCAAAAGGCAGAGATTATCATATTTGATGAAAGTTAAGAATCAAAAACATGTTGCATTAAGAAACATTTTAAATGTAAAGATCAAATAAATTAAAATTAAAAGGATATAAAATGATATTCCATGTTAACACTAATCCAGAAGAAGCTGACATGGCAGTATAAATATTAGACAAGACATTTCAAAGCACAGAATAATATAATGATAAAAAGGTTTATCTCAAGAATGCAAATTGATTCAAGACTCAAAATCAATGTAATATACTCTATTAAAAGGCTAAAAAAGGAAAACCATATGATCTTATCAATATATGCAAAAATCAACAGAAATTCAAGCTCTATTCCTGTGAGAAATACTCCTCTGAAAAACTAAGAATAGAAAGTAACATCCTTAAGCTGATGAACTTAAAATCTATAGCTACTATCATATTTAATGCAAAAGATTAAATGCTTCCCTTCTAACATCATGAATAAAAGAAAGATGTATGCTTACACCACTTTTATTAAACATTCAGTTCTTTATAAATATATCTACCCATTTGCTATTAATGAAAATAATAAATTTTAAGCAGCAGTGTTGGGGAAAATAATATTAGCTAGTCTAGAAGTCATTTTGCCAGAGTAAAACTAATGTAAACAATTATTGCTATTGGGTGGGGGTGAATCAAGATGGCAGAGTAGGAGGATGTAGAACTCAAGTTCCCCCACAAACACATCAAAAACACATCTACATATGGAATAATTTTCACTGAAAACTAACTGGAGACTGGCAGATAGACTCCTCTAAAACCAAAGCTGTAAGAAACATCCACATGGAATCAGGTAGGAAGGGAAGAAAACTAATCAGATTGGGACCTGTGCCCCTCAGAGAGTACTCAGAAGAGGAGGGGGAATAACATGGACAGAGAGAATCCCTGGAGATTAAGCGGTTTGAGCCACATGTTGGGAAAGAGAATCCTCTTGACTCATTGGAGGGCTAGTAGGAGTAACAGGAGGGCTGTGGGAAACCTGAACTCCACTAATGAAGGGTGTACACATGCTTGCTTGCTCCCAGAACAGGGCAGATTGAAACTGCATTGAGACACTGGCCCATTTTCCTGTAACTGCCCTGGTGCATGCCCCAGCCTGAGCCAAGCAACTGTTCTGGCCCTGCTTGCTTCATGATGCAAACTGGGGTGAGGGATGCTGTGGCCAAGGAGAGAGCTCAGCTCCGAGAGAAAAATGTGGCTCTGACCCAAAGCAGCATCTGACCAGGGAAGGGATACTGGCAGTGTATCAGAAGCAGTTTGGGTCTCTGACTACAGCTGGAGCCACAACAGCCTGCATCCAATGCCATGCCAAGTGCCTGTCCCAGCCCCTCTTGCTCCAGCACTGTTCCACTGTGAGGCAAGGGTGCTGGTGATGAGATAAGGGAGCGCACATACTTAGAATGGAGCCAGCTCAGACATGACCTTCAGGGCTTCTGTTCCAGCAACTTGGGACCTGCCCTCACCCACAGTAGGGTGGTGCTAGCCACTGAACAGAGGAGAACCACTGAGTCATACCTGGCTCTGGGCCTAACCACCCATCTCCAGCCACACTGATTACCAAGATGATGGCTACCAGCACACCTTGGAGAAAGACATGTCTCTTTTACATGTCAGATCCGGTTCTCCCACCAAAGCCACTGGGCACATGAAGACTATATAGGGATTCTCCCACACAAGGACACCCCATCAAGACCACAATAGGTAACTGTTTCACCTAATTTCATAGAGACAAAGTTAAGCAAAATGAAAAGATAGAGAAATTTGTTTTAAGTGAAAGAACAAGATAAAACCACTGAAAAAAACTAATGAAACAAATAACTTACCAGATAAAAAGTTCAAAACATTATCAAGGGATGCTAACTGAATTAAGGAAAAGAATAGATGAAAAAAGTGAGAATTTAAGAAGGAACTAGAAGATATGAAAAAGAACCAGTCAAAAATGAAGAATATAATAATTGAAATAAAAAACACACTAGAAGCAATGGACAGCAGAGTAGGTGACACAGAAAAATGCATAAGTGATCTGAAAGACAAAATAATGGAAACTGCCCCATCAGAACAGCAAAAAGAATACCAAATAAAAAAAATAAGAACAGTTTAAGGGGCCTCTAGGACAAATCAAGTATACCAACATTCACATTGTAGGGGTCCCAGAAGGAGAAGGGAGAGAGAAGGGTGTGGAAAATTTATTTGATGAAATTATGGCCGAAAAGTTCTCAAACTTGAAGAAAGAAATAGGTATCCAAGGAAAAGGAAACAAAGAGGGCCCCAAACAAGATGAATTCCAACAGACCCACACCAAAACATATAATAAGTTAAATAGCAAAAGAAGTTAAAGATAAAGGGAGAACTCTAAATGCAGCAAGAGAAAAACAAAGTCATATACAAGGGAACCCCCATAATGCTATAAGCTTATTTTTCTGCTAAAATTTTGCAGGCCAGAAAGGAGTGGCAGAGTATATTCTAAGTGCTGAAAGGGGAAAACCTTCAACCTAGGATACTCTACCCAGGAAGAATATCATTTAGAATTGAAGGAGAGATTAAAATAAATGAACAAACAATAAAACACTTCTCAGACAAGTTAAAACCAAAAAAGTTCATCAATACTAAACCTACTCTAAAACAAATGTTAAAGGGACATCTCTAAGGTGAAAAGAAAATGTTATAAAAGAAGTATCTATAAGAAAAGAAAAATACCAATAGTAAAGGCAAATATATAGCAAAGGCTGAGAATCAACTATTTAAATAAGCTAGTATGAAGATTAAAAGACAAAAGAATGTGGAAACAACTATAATTACAATAATCAGTAAAAGGATAAAATGATGATGTAAAATATGAAATAAAAAACACAAAGTGAGAGAGGGGAGTAAAAATGTGTTTGAACTTAAATGACTACCAGTTTAAAACAAGTAGATATATTTATAAGTCAACATTTATAAACCCCATGGTAGACACAAATCAAAAACCTACCACAGACACAAAAAAACTAGGGAGAAAGGAACACAAGCATACCACTAAAGAAAATCATCAAACCATAAGGGAAGAAACTAAAAGAAGAAAAGAGCAGAAAAGAACTACAAAAACAGCAAACAAGTAACAAAACTTCAATAAGCACATGCCTATTGACAATCATTTTAAATGTAAAGGGACTAAATGATCCAATGAAAAGACATAGGGTGGATGACTGGATAATAAAACAAGACCCATCTATATGCTGCTTACAGGAGACTCACTCCAGAGCTAAAGACACACAGACTGAAAATGCAGGGATGAAAAAACACATTTCATGCAAGTAAAAATTATGAGAAAGTATAGGTAGCAATACTCATATCAGACAAAATAGACCTTAATACAAAGTCAACAACAAAGGATGAAGAAGGGAATTAAATAATAACAAAGAAATCAATACAAGAAGAGGATATTTCACTCATTAACATACACACACCCAACAGAGGAGTACCTAAATATATAAAGCAAATACTGACAGATATAAACACAGAGACTGACAATAATACAATAATAGTAGGGGACTTTAGCACCCCACTTACATCAATGGACAGATCATCCAGACAGAAAATCAATAAGGAAACAGTGGTCTTAAATACTGCATTAGACCAATTGGACTTCATAGATATCTATAGGACATTCCATCCAAAAGCAGCAAATACAAATTCTTTTTGAGTGCACATAGAATGTTCTCCAGGATAAATCAATTGCTATGCCACAAAACAAGTCTCAACAAATTTAAGAGGAAAACAATCATATCAAACATTTTTGCCAACCACAACAGTATGAAACTAGAAATCAATTACAGGAAAAAAAAATGGAGAAAGCACAGACACATGGAGACTAAACAACACGCTACTAAAAAACAATGGGTCAGTGAAGAAATAAAAGAGGAAATCAGAAAATACCTCGAGACAAATGAAAACAGAAACACAGCTTCCTAAAATCTCTGGAATGGGGAGTTCCCTGGTGATCTAGTTGTCAGGATTTGGTGATTTCACTGCCGTGGCCCGGGTATAGTCCCTGGTCAGGGAACTGAGATCCTGCAAGCCCTGTGGTGTGGTCCAAAAATAAACAAATAAATAAAAATAAAATCCATGGGATGCAGCAAAAGCTGTTCTAAGAGGAAAGTTTATAGTGATACAAGCCTACCTAAAGAAACAAGAAAAATCTCAGATAAGTGAACTAACCTACCATCTTAATGAATTAGAAAAGGAAGAACAAACAAAGCACAAAGTCAGCAGAAGAAAGGAAATAGTCAAGATCAGAGAAGAAATAAATAAAATAGAGACCAAGAAAACAATAGAAAAAAAATCAGTGAAACCAAGAGCTGGTTTTCTGGAAGAAAAAAGATAAATCTTTAGCCAGACCCATCAAGTAAAAAACAGAGTGGACCCCCAAAAAACAAAATAAGAAATGAATGAGGAGAAATAACAACCAATATTACAGATACAAAAAATAAGAGAATACTATGAACAGTTATATGCCAACAAATTAGACAACTTAGAAGATGGAACAACTTCTAGAAACATAAAACCTTCCAAGAATGGATTAGGAGGAAGACAATAAGAACAGACCAAACACTAGTTATGAAATTGAATTTGTGATGAAAAAGCTCCCAGCAAACAAAGGTCCAGGATTGGATGGCTTCACAGGGGAATTCTCCTAAACATATAAAGAAGAGTAAATACCTGTCCTTCTCAAAGTATTCCAAATATTGAAGAGGAGGGAAAACTCTTAAATTCATTCTGCAAGGCTGCCATTACCCTGATACCAAAACCAGAAAGACACCATAGGAAAAAAAAAAAAAAAATTACAGGCCTATATCTCTGATAAATACGAATGCAAAACTACTCGAACTCAACAATATATAAAAAGGGTCATATATCATGATTAAGTGGGATTTATTTCAGTGATGCAAGGGTTTCAATATCTGCAAATCAATCAATGTGACACACCACATTAACAATATGAAGGATAAAAATCACATGATTGGGCTTCCCTGGTGGCACAGTGGTTGAGAATCTGCCTGCCAAGGCAGGGGACATAGGTTTGAGCCCTGGACTGGGAAGATCCCACATGCCGTGGAGCAACTAGGCCCGTGCGCCACAACTACTGAGCCTGCGTGTCTGGAGCCTGTGCTCCACAACAAGAGAGGCCACAATAGTGAGAGGCCCATGTGCCACGATGGAGTGGCCCCCACTTGCCGCAACTGGAGAAAGCCCTTGCACAGAAACGAAGACCCAACACAGCCAAATATAAATAAATAAATAATTTTTTAAAAAATCACATGATTATCTCAATTGATGCAGAAAACGCATTTAACAAAATTCAACACCCACTCATTATAAAAACTTTCAGCAAAGTTGCTAAAAAGGGACCATATCTCAACAATACAAAGCCCATTTATGACAAACTCACAGCTATCATTTTACTCAATGGTGAAAAGCTGAAAGCCTTTCCTCATAAAATCAGGAAAACAATAAGGATGCCCATTCTCACCACTTCTACTTAATATAGAAGTCCTAGCCACACCAATCAGACAAGAAAAAGAAATAAAGTTATCAAAATAGGAAGGGAAGAGGTAAAACTGTCACCATGTGCAGATGACATGATACTATATGTAAAAATCCCTAAAGTCTCCATGAAAAAACTATTAGAACCAATAAATGAATTCAGTAAAGCTGCAGGATACAAGATTAATGTACATAAATCTGTTGCTTTTCTATACACTGATATGAACTATCAGAACTATCAGAAAGAGAAAGCAAGAAAACAATCCCATTTAAAATTGTATCAAAAAGAATAAAATACATAGGAATAAACTTAACCAAAGAGGTGAAAAACTTATACTCTGAAAACTATAAGACACTGATGAAGGAAACTGAAGATGATAGAAAGAAATGGAAATGTATACCATGCTAATGGATTGGAAGAATTAAAAGTGTTAAAATGTCCATACTACCTAAAGGAATCTATGGATTTAATGCAATCCCTATCAAAATATGCATGACATTTTCACAGAAGAACAAACAAGCCTAAAATGTATATGGAACCACAAAAGATCATGAATTCCCAAAGCAATATTGAGAAAAAAAGG
Organism: Kogia breviceps; assembly: GCF_026419965.1. Classification (NCBI taxonomy): domain Eukaryota; kingdom Metazoa; phylum Chordata; class Mammalia; order Artiodactyla; family Physeteridae; genus Kogia; species Kogia breviceps. The sequence continues at coordinate 73,827,675 of NC_081313.1, read as the reverse complement.
AACAAAGCTGGAAGTATTTCCTCAATGTCAGGCTACACTACAAAGCTACAGTAATCAAAACAGCATGGTACTAGCACAAGAACTGAAACATAGATCAATGGAACAGAATAGAGAACCCAGAAATAAATGCATACACTTATGATCTATCTATGACAAAGGAAGCAAGAATATACAATGGAGAAAAGACAGTCTCTTCAACAAGTGATGCTGGGAAAACTGGACAGCTACATGGAAAGGAATAAAATTATACTACTTTCTCACACTATATACAAAATTTCAAAATGGATCAAAGACCTAAATATAAGACCTGAAAACGTAATGCTCCTAGAAGAGAACATAGGCAGAAAGCACTTTGACATAAATCATAGCAATATTTTTTTGGATCTGTCTCCTAAGACAAAAGAAACAAAAGCAAAAATAAATAAATGGGACCTAATTAAACTTAAAAGCTTTTGCACAGGAAAAGAAACCATCAACAAAAGACAGACTACTGAATGGGAGAAAATATTTGCAAATAATATGACCAATAAGGGGCTGTTATCCAAAATGTATATAAACAGCTCATACAACTCATTATCAAAAACAAAACACCCCAATTAAAAAATGAGTGGAAGACTTGAATAGATATTTTTCTAAAGAAGATATACAGGTGGGCAACAGGCACATGAAGAGATGTTCAACATCACTCGTCATCAGAGAAATACATATCAAAAACAGTGAGATATCACCTGACACCTGTCAAAATGGCTATCATCAAAAAGACTACAAATAACAAATGCTGAGGAGGATGTTGAAAAAAAGGAAGCCTAGTACACTTTTGGTACAAACTGGCACAGCCAATGTGGAAAACAGTATGGAGTTTCCTCAAAAATCTAAAAATATAATTACCATATGATCCAGCAATTCCACTCCTGGATATATATTCAAAGAAAATGAAAACACTAATTTGAAAAGATACAGGCACACAAATGTCCATATCAGCATTTTCTATAATAATCAATATATGGAAGCAACCTAAGTGTTTATCAACAGATGAATGAATAAAGAATATGTGGCATATATACCCAATGGAATATCACTCAAACATAAAAATAGAATAACATTCCACCATTTGCAACAACATGGGTGGACCTAGAGTGTATTATATTTAGTAAAATAAGTCAGACAGAGAAAGACAAATACTCTATGTTATCACTTATACATGGAATATAAAGAAATTAAAATGAATTTATATAACAAAACAGAAACGAACTCACAGATATAGAAGTAAGCTAGTGGTTACCAGTGGAGAGAGGGAAGGGGGAGGGACATGACAGGGGTAGAGGATTAAGAGATACAAACTCCTACATATAAAGTAAATAAACAACAAGGATATATTGTACATAACAAGGAACATAGGCATCGTTTTTAATAACTTTAAATGTAGTATAATCAATAAAAATCACCATGTGTACACCTGAAACTATTATTGTACATCAACTATATTTCAGTATACTTCAATAAAAAGAAAAAACACAATCGTCATTATTTCTGTATATAAAAAATTGAGGTAAAGGTATGCAAAAATCAGATATACTGAGGCATTTCATCACAGGACTTAACACAAAGAGGATTTCAGGTAGACAAAAACAGAAGAGGGCAAACATAGCTGCCATTATATGACTCAGTGTTTTCCCATCATCAGTAGGATGCTAACGGCAGAAAGTATCCTTCTGTTTCTCCATTTTCACTACTTCAGGTCTTGTTGTCATAGACCATAGTACAAACACTCTTCTTGACTTAACATAGCTGAAACAGGACAGTTTATTCCATCTTGCCTTCACTGTCCAAACTTTTATTTCTCAGAAATGGCACCACTTTTATCAGCCAGTTAGTTGCTACTGTCCATCCAGTTAATTGTTCAAGGCAAAAAATTGGTAGTTATCTTCTCATTTCATTTCTTTACTTTTTCACACCTGATATTTTCTAGAACAGTTAAGTACTGTCTACTCTACCAGTAATATTCATCCTGAGTCCCACCTGTTCTTGCCATCTCAACTGTAATTCTAGTTCCAGCTATTATCTCTTTCCTGGACTACTGCAACAGATTTCCCGCTAATGCACACTTGATTTACAATAACCCATTGTAGCAGCTATCTCTAGTGATTTTCTAAATCATAAATCAGATCATATTATGCAAATGTTTAAAACCAATCAATGTTTCCCAGTTCTACCACAATAAACTCTTTACTATGGGCTGTGAGACTGTACATGATACAGACTCAGTCTGCTTCATAGACTTCTATTTTTCTCTTCTTCTCATTCCCCATCCTCCATTCACACAGGCTTATTAACACTTATGCTCTTTCTCATCTGATAACCTTCAGCTTTCCTGTTCCTTTTGCTTAAAAAGCTTTTGCCACATTTACACTACTAGCCCCTGTTCTTACCTCAGGTCCTCTTTCATGAGGCCATTCTTGAATATGAGACTAAAGTAGAATTCCCTACCCCAACTGCCACTCTCTATTATATTAGTACTAAGAGTTTGCCTCCTTTTTTTAATGCTACCTTAAAGTCTGGGTCTCAGTCTCTTGTCCAATAGTGTATCCTCAGCCCCTACAACAGCTACTGGAGATTGGGAAACCCTCAATAAAATATATTCACTGAGTGATAAAGTAACTTAGTGACTCAGGAAAATGCAAACACTCTGTGAGGTATAAAGTGTAGCTATGTTGTCAGTAAACAATAGGCAGAGGGAAGGAAAGGGAATTATATGTTGTCAGCACATTTATTTGTAATAAAAAGTACAATTAATTTATAAAGTTATTGGCATATAAAAGGCTTGCTCTCTAATGCCTTCCCTCTTTCCTTTTTGATCAGTTGCAAATCTGTGCTTGTGAAGTCACAATTCTCCTTAGGAGAAGATTAATTGTATGCATGACTATTTGACTATTGGCCACTACTGCACCCTCTATCAACTTGCAGTGAAATATATCAGAGACAAAATAAACTGTTTTGAATCTTTTATTGATGTTCTCTTGTCTTTTGACTCCATGGACAGGATTCTGTGAAGGATTAACCTTTATGAGGTCAGTATTGGCCCCTGGTTATTGATGTCCATGCAGGACCTTCACCTTAATACCAACTTGGGAGGAAGGGTCAGTGGGAAAGTTCTCTAGACAAATCAATTAGAATAGATTTGTGTCCTCCATCCTCCTTTTTGAAACCTATTTTAATGACTTCATATCTTATGCACTCAGGCAGGTCATTCATTAATTAAAGCTGTTACTTTATAACTTGAAAATTAAAGTAGCCAAAAACATCATTTATGTAAGATGCTTTTGTGCTCAGTTTAAGTAAGTAACAAAGTACACTGGCATGAAGGTGAGTTAATCCCCTTGTCTCGGCCCCCATAATACTTTGGTAACTAGTGAAATGAGGTCATAAATGAGTTAGAAAACAGCCAGAACTTCAATTAAGGACATCTAAATGTGATCTCACATATAGGTCTGCAAGATGATGGTAATTTATTAAGATAAAATTTAAATAATTGCATTGGGTCTCCTCTTAGGGGAATAGTATTTCATCAGGATGGATGATTAGCCTAAAGCAGCATTTCTCTATGTGCAAATATTAATAGGTATGACTAGTGTATGGAATTCAAGGCTGAAAGTAATCGTCTTTAAATTTGCTTCAGTACATGGTTTCTCAACTTCAGCACTATTGTCTAAATTGTCACCTCCACAGAGAGGCCATCCCTGACCACCCCACATAAAACAAACCCTCTTTATTCACTCCTCTATCCCCTACTTTGTTCTTTTTTCTTATTGTACTTGTCACTACCTACCATTATATTGTTCATCTCTGTTTCCCTATTGTCTGTCTCCTCCACTAAAGTGTAAGTCACTTTTAGACAGTGACTTTGGTTCATTCACAACTATATCCCCATGCCAAGAGTTATGTCCATAAAATAGTAGATCTTTAATATATGCTTGTTGATAAATATATAACTAAATTTATATGAAATAACTAAATAACTAAATTTCATATGAGCTGGAATTAAGCTTCTGCACCTATAGAGAAGAAAGACATTTGATTTCCCATATGTGGCCATGGTTTCATTGTCACAAAATACAAGCTACCTTACAAGTTAAATGGCTCGTTTCTCTAAGCTCTACTAGAAAGAATAATTCAAGGTCAATTACCCTAAAATTTAAATCAACATTTCTGTTAGAAGTCCTCTGGTATAAGGTTTAAAAGGTTATTAAAATGTGAACAAATTCGGGTACTTAGCAAATATTTTGTAATCAGTTTTTGTTTTTGGCAGAATTCCACACCAAATTACATGTTTGAAGGGAGACATTTTATGTGTACTTTGTAGAAGTTATTTTTTAATGACCTAGGTAGAGTCCCCCTATTATAGAATGTCCAAACTAAAAGCAGCATAGAAACATTCTGTGTTAAAGACTCCTATCTGTCCATGCAATAGGACAGTTTCTGGGGATACTGTAGAAACTACCCATTAGTTTTCTCTTGGCCCATTTTCATATGGAGTTGGACTGATTTTCCATGTAGACATGTATCCTGATCTGGGAATTGCCAGTCCATCAGGTTCTCCTTTCCCATTCTTCCTTTATAGTAATATTTGCAACTATTTGCAAAAGAGAGGAATCCTATGCCTCATGCTAATCTTACTGTGGAGAAACGCTCATGATGGAAAAACCCTTGGGACACCTTTAGAGGGGAAAGTGTTAGGCAGAAAAACTAAATTACTTCAGTAATTGAGTATTACAGCTTTTTGTGCTCTGTTGGTTTCTGATCATTTACTTACAAAAAAAAGTGAAGGAAAACCTAGTAGAATTCTTCACTTATAGATCATCTGAATTAATTTTTGGTAAATAATTCCAATGGGAATTTTGACATATAATTTTGTCGGAATTTTAAAAATTCAGTCACAGTGCTATGAAAACATCTTACCACTAATGACATATACTTATTATCTAAACAAATTTTTTCCATGTTTACATTTAAGAAAAATAAAAAAATTCTTGGTGAATCCTGCTCATTCAAGTATGAAGCAAACATGGACTAATCTATGAAATAAATGAGAAAATAACCCTTTTCCATTTCTTAATAAATGCATTTTTACTAAGATTTTCCTTTTATTTATAATTATCAAAAACACTACTAATATAAATATTTTGGTCACTTAAATATTAGCAATAATTTTATGGTGAAAAACTAGAAGAAGAAAATTAACCCTTGCAGCCTAAGGAGAGAAATTTAAAAAGACTACTATGAATGTTTATACTTATTTTTAGAGAAGTATGTTAAAGTGATAATAAAGCTTTAAAGTATAAAATATGGCTATAGTTTAGAATAAAATTTTGAGAGAAGAGTGAATGAAAACACAATTTCTACGAGAATGAGGAATGATATAATATTTCCAAATGTTAATAAAGAGTTTGTCTTCATATTTTTAAGTTGATGATGAAAATATCAAATTTCTAGAATATTTATATTCCAAAGGATACATTTAAAGGAAGGATGTAGCCACTTTTTTTAATGTCAATATTTGAAACTCCTGGAAATTATATCCTTTTAACTACTGAAAATGATCACAAACATTTTGATATATCAACTTAAAAATGTACAAGTTAATTGTTATTTTAAAATTCCTTTGGAGATATGAGCAAAATAGCTTAAAGAATATGGTATATGGTTGTATTTGGAAGCTATGATTCTGATCTCTGTAGGTAAATGTTTTAAAAAAGCCCAAGTGAAACTCCATATTATATTTACTTTACAAATATTCTTGACATGGTTCACTTCATCATATAAGATACAGTTCTGTTGGAGTCTTTTTCAGCGTAAGTAGAGAAAATACCTGGATATCTTCTGAAGCACTGTTTTTGTTACCTAGAAAATTAATTTGCTTGTAATTGGCATAATATGTTTTTAAACTAGAAGCAAGACTAACTTATATTGTGGTGACATGTGCATTTTTAAAGCCATCTCTTCTGTTTTGGAAGTGAGGGAAAAGTAATAGAATATTTAATAGTTAGATATAAATATAATGCCAGATAAGAATATAAACATTTTAGATTGTTAGTGCAAACTCTCCATTCCAGGGTTACAGCAAGAAGATAACAGAGTAGGAAGCCTCAGAACCTCCTTGCTCCTATGTAAACACTGATTTATTAACAATACTGGAACAATCCCTTGAGTGATAAATCTAGAAGCTAGTTAAGAGACTGTTGCATCTCAGGTGAGTGTGAAATAAGCTGCATTGAAGCCAGCAGGAAAATTTATTGAATCTTTTCACCAAATTTCCTCCCCTCAATACAGAACTCCCTGACCAGGAGGAATCTCCCAGCTCCTGGATTCTCCCTGGGGAAAGAAAGAGAGGCCTGGACCATACAGTTTTCAGGGGTGGAGACTACTTGTGAAACTGGTTTCTGTCTCACTTGTCTCAGAACACTGAAGGGACCCAGCATAATCTAGATGCCTGGGGGTCACTGAGAACAAAAGGAGATGGGTGTCATTCTGTTGCTCCAGAGGACTCATGGTACAGCAGATAAAGGCTGATATAGCTCAGTGGCATTTCCTTCAGGGTGGGGAAGAAAAAAATGAAACTTATGTCCCATGTTCCAGCTTTTTGAGTTACTGCTTAAGGGACTGGCTTCGTCTTGAAGCTCTGATAGAACCCAGAATATTCTTGATGCCTGGGAACCACTGAGAACAAAATCAAGTTGGACATCTTACTGTAGAAGATCTTAAACAGAGCAAACAGAGGCTAGTATAGCTTGGTACTTCTCCATCAGTGGGGAAAGAGAAAAGTGGAGCATGTGTCCAACATTCTGGCTTTTCAGTGATCTACTTGAGGGACTATTTTTTGTCTAGCCTGTCTCTGAGCATGGCTGAGACTTTCCATACCCTAGATACCTAGAGACTTGTGAGAAAATAGCTGGCCAACATATTTCTGCTTTAGATGACCCCCAATACAGCAGGCAGATCGCAGAAGAAGTAAGAGATTATGAGCTCCTTAAAAGAAAGAAAGAAAAAAAAAAAAAAAAAAACCACTGCAAAATCTCTCTAGTTAGGAATCTATGTACACAAGTCAAGAGAAAGCACACCACATAACAGTTTTGAAAGATACCCAAAATTTGTAGCTGGGGTGTTTGGCAAAGGTCTTTTCCTATTTGAAATCAGTCAATAAATATGAAGAATTTTTTTTTTCCTTTCACATATGAGGATATCAATAATAAAACGTTACAAAGAACATGAAGAAATTGGGGGAAATGGCCCAATAAAAGGAACAAAGTAAATCTGGAAGCTGACCCTAAAGAAAAGGAAGTATATGAATTATTATTTTTTTACTAACTCTTATAAAGAGGCTCAACAAGCTCAGGAAAATGATACATGAGCAAAATGAGAATTTCAATAAAGAGATAGAAAATGTTTAAAAAAGACCAAACAGAAATTCTGGAGCTGAAAATTACAATTTCTGAATTGAAAAATTCACTTGAGAGGTTTAACAACAAACCTGATGAAGCAGAAGAAAGAATCAGTGGACTTCAATACTATTCATTTGAAGTTTTGCAGTCAGAGGAACAAAATAAAAGAAAAAGAAAAGAAAAAGAGTAAAGAAACAAACTAAAAGAAAAAAATGAAAAAGAAAAAAGAAAGAAAAAGAGTAAAGAGAAGGTCCCAAGGACTTATGGGACACCATTAAGCATGCCAATACACACTTTATAGTCCTAGAACGAGGAGGGGGGGGAGAGAGAGAGAGAGAAAGAGAAAAGGGAAGAAAGCTTATTTAAAAAAACAAAAGGCTGAAAACTTGCCAAATTTGGAGAAGGAAATGGACATCCAGATTCAAGAAGCTCTATATAACCACATAAGATCAATCCGAAGAAGTTCATACCAAGACATATTACAATCAAATTATCAAAATATCAAAAGTCAGAGACAAAAAGAATTTTTCAAAGCAACAAGAGAAAAGTGACATCAAATACAAGGGAACCCTCAAGAGTATAACTGGATTTCTCAGCAAAAAGGAATGAGATGATATATTCAAAGTGCTGAAAGAAAAATACTACCTACCAAGAAAATTATATCTGGCAAAACTATGCTTCAGAAATGAAGAAAAAACGATTTTTCCAGGCAAACAAAAGCTGAGGGAGTTCATACCAGTAGATTTGTCTTAAATGAATTGCTAAAGAAAGTTCTTCAAGTTGAAACGAAAGACACTAAATAGCAGCACAGAAGCAAATGAAAACATAAAGCTCACTGGTAAAGATAAATTTATAAACAGATACAGAATACTGTACTTCTATAATAATGGTGTGTAATTCTCTTTTAATTATGTTATAGAAGTTAAAAGACAGAAATATAAAAATAACTATAACTATACATATATGTTAATAATAAGAATATTAAAAATGTAATTGATAGCATTAAAAACATAGTGTGTGTGTGGATTGGGAGGTGGGGAGTAAAAGTGTAGAGTTAATGTAAGAGATTTAAATTTTTATCACATTAAACTAGATTACTATACCAAAAGATGTTTTATGTAAACACCATGATAAACACAAGAAAATACCTACAAAGGAAGAAAATGAGAAAGGAATCAACATGTCACTACAAAAAAAATCAGTAAAACACAAAGGAAGACAGCAAAAGAAGAAAAGAAGGGAAAAGAGCTCAAAAAGAAGGAAAAAATGCTACTCACAGAGTTATACATTAGATCTTCAGACCTTTTTCATCCTACAGCTGAAAGAACTCTGAGTTGTTCTTATAATGCACATTCTGATTCAGTTGGTCTGTGATAAGGTCCCAATTTCTGCATTGCTCACAAGCTCCAAGCAAATGCATGCTGGTCTGCTGTTCTAAGGACCACATATTGAGTACCAAGAATTTAGTGCATTGAAATGATTAAACACATCTTGACTGAATTAGTGATAGGAAATAAATGGGGGAAAAAAGGGTACCACAACCATTTCTAACCTTAAGAATATAATCAATCGAGTTTATGATTTTAATTATCACAACATTTACTAATAGTTCATTTGTAACAAAATCACAGCCAAGATTTTTTTCGATTAATAGCTTGGATACTATGAAGATCCCAAGCAGCAGTATTACTTAGGTCAACAAATGATTCAGCAGAAGTTATTTTTACAGTACTTTGAATAGAGAAACAATTTGGGAACTATACTGTTTCTGTTGCTCTCTTAAATCAAGCCATATTAGCTTATCTAAAATTTGGCAACAACTAAAATTTAATTTTAAAATTTTAAAGGGTTAATCCCTAATTTAGCATCATAATAAAATGGTTTTTCAAAATGAAGATTTCCTATTTTGACTTAATAAATGTTTCCTGGATGAATAAATGATTAAGCGCCTGTTATGTGCCAGAAAATGTTAGTGGTTAAAAATATACAGATTAATAGAATAGTTTGTAACTTTTATAAGGTTTCACAGTCAAAAGAGGAGAAGCATAAAATAATGCAATTGGAACCTTTTACAGCAATATGAATAAGGTATCCTGGGAGGGACAGGAAAAGAAGAATTTACCTATGACTTGAGAGGTCAAGAGTTTGTGAATTAAATTACATTTAACTTGAGTTTTTAAGAATGACTCTGAGTCATTTTTAAGAATGACTCAGAGTCATTTTTAAGAATGACTAGACAAGGTTATGGAAATGCCATGACACAGAGGGGAAAAAAATGTATTGAAAGAGAAAAGGCCACAATGACCAAAGTGCATTGTGAAAGTAAAAAGCCTAGGGATTGCAGGAGTGGGGTTATTGAAAAGATTGGTAAGGCTTAGATCACAAAGAATTTTTTGGTTCACATGAACCTTTTTGGACCTTTTCTTGCAAGTTAGCAGTTTTCAACTCATATTTCTGTGTAGCACATATGACAGATGATATTTACAATACAAGATTAAATGCCATGGGCAGAGCCAAGTTATTGTAATTCTTTGCACTCTGTCTATGCTGGTCCTTTACCATGTAACATAAGAAACCATATACAAAAATAAGCAAGTGAAAATGTGGGATTACTACAACTTTCATTCTCCACAAGTTGATTTTGTGAAATAAATCATTCACAAAAATGTTCATGTTACCCATCTGAGCCTAATACATCACATCACTGTACCATTAAACCGTGGTGTTCTAGATTGTTGCTGTGTTGAAAATAAGGCTCCACTAAAGATTTTAGGTAAGATTGTGCATGATCACATTATTTTAAAGGAAGGACACTTCGGGGGCAGTGAGGAAAATGAATTGGTAAGTAGAAGTAGAATGAGGACCATCATTCAGCAATTATCAACATCAAAGGAACACATTTCCCTAGAGTGACATGACAGACACCAGGAATTGGCCAGCTAAATTCTTATTTCCAATCACTTTCTTTTTTCCTAACTCCACTATAGTAGATAATAAAAATAATACCCACTTAACTTGTTTCTCCAGCAATGAGTGGTAGGCCTGTGAGAGTCCAGGCCAGTAACATGTAAACATTAGTCTGTGCAAGACTTCTAGGAGGGCTTTCATCATTAAAGGGACATTCTGTTTGTGCTTCCTTTCACCAATTCTTTCTGCCTTGAATAAGGAGGTGATTCCTGAAATGGCCTAACAACTCTGTATCCATAACTTCTAAGAAAATTGCTGAGAGCTGATGTTCTTGAGTGGTCTACAGCAGCCTTCCTCCAGGATTCTCACGCTAATAACAAAATGAAAACTCCTATTTAAGTTATTGTCTGTTGAGTTCTTTGTTCCTTGCACATAATAGGAGATATTTCTGAATATCAAAGTGGGACTTTCACAAGCTATATGTGTGGGTGTTCTGGTGTATTCCTTTTCTAACCCAGTGAGACATCCTTTATTGTAAATTATTGCTTTAATGACCCACTGTTACTGATGGGAGCACGTTGTATCTTTCAGTAATGATGCAGTAGGGGGAAAAAAGCTCAGAAATCATTTGTTGCAAGGTTTTTAGAATAGATCAGGTAAAATGGAAAAGGACAACTCTGCAGCAATAGCAGTGAGAATGTAAAGAAGGGAAATGAAGAGAAGCAATAAATATTGGGAGGAATAAAAGAAATACAATATTGGGTTTGGAAATTATAGAATTTAAATCATCTGTGGGATATCAATAGATGCAATTTGGTAATCTTTGGGGAATATGATTCTGAAACACATGAGAGATATTAGACATTCATATGCTGATGTGAAAATCTTTATGGTTTAGGTCAGGAGAGTTAAGCTTACTGTCCATAGTCCAAATAACTTCCAAATGAATCCACAGTTTAGTTTTAGCACATTTTAAAAAATTAAATAGGTTAACACTTATGGATGCTCATCTACCAGTAAGGAATTTTAGAACTGGATATATATATAGAAAAGTTCAGTTCACTTGTCATGTATGTATAATGACATATATAAATAAAATGGGAATGATTTTACTAATTTACTGGGTAAAAGAAACATAATGTGTTCCTACAAGCACTGATCTATGAAATGTGTAAACTAGGTTCATACATGTATTCATACATTTATTAAACAAATAAGCTTATAGTTCAATAGTAAATATGAATTCTAATCAAATAATCACATAATATATAATTACAATTATGATAATCATGAAGCAGGTGATTTGGGAATATGGTGCTTTGAAATGAGAGCCTACTTTGAGTAATTTGAATTCTGAAGGAGATGAGACAGTACTTTTTTGAGAAATTAAAAAATTGGCCAAGATCTGAAAGATGGTTAAGAGTTAAACTGGGGCAGGGTATGGAGAGTTCCAGGCATAGAAAATATACTTGCAAATACCTTGGAGTGGGAGGAAACATGGAAATAAGAGAAATACAGAGAGCCACCAGGATTGTCATGCAGTTAAGGCTAGAGAAGTTAGTGATAGCTTGGGATTTTGTGGGCCTGTTAGAGAATTTGTTCTCATCCTATAGTGCTGGGAAAACTGTTAAACATTTATAAGCACAATATGGTGGATAAGCTAATCAAGATTGAATTCCCTTCGTGTTCCTGCCCTTAATCATTCTTAATTTATAAAAGAAGAAATATCAAAGCATTATTAAAGACTAGTACTATTTGCAAACTACATATATATTATTTGGAAGAAGACTATAAATAGGAAGAAAAAGTTATTGTTTAATGATCATATTGATGTGTTAGGAATCAATTAAGGATAAAACATACATTGTTAGTAACATTAAAGAGTCAAAATAATTCACACCTAAATTCTCTTCTGTGTTTAAAGATGGATGAGTTTGGGGGGAAAACTAACTTTGCAGAAGGTGAAATATCATGCATGTACAGTAGGGTAGTAAATTTGATGCAATGGTCCTAATTTATTTTTCTTTCTGTTTTTTTTTTTTTTTTTGGCCTTTGACGTCCCTTTACATGTACATCAACACATGAGTTAAATATAATATATGATAAAATTCTGATTTCTTTGAAAATACTCATTGTAGATTCATTGTTGTTAGCCAGTTATTCTATCAGCAAATAACAATCTGTTCTCCTTCAATCATGTTTCACATTTTCTTTCACTGGATAGAGGAATCCTGACCACCACTCTAAAAATGGTGTTAAAGGACTTAATTTCTTATTTCTGGTGAATAGGAATACATGACAATTTGCACTTCATTGTGATGTTAGCTGCTTATTTCCAGTATATACTCTATTAATATTATTATTATTATTTTTGCAGTATGCAGGCCTCTCACTGTTGTGGCCTCTCCTGTTGCGGAGCACAGGCTCCAGACGCACAGGCTCAGTGGCCATGGCTCATGGGCCCAGCTGCTCCGTGGCATGTGGGATCTTCCTGGACCAGGGCATGAACCCCTGTCCCCTGCATCAGCAGGTGGACTCTCAACCACTGCGCCACAAGGGAAGCCCTCCAGTATATACTCTTGATCAAGTTACAAATGTATTATCCTATGCTTAGTTGACTAAGATTTTGGATCAAGAACGAATGTTAATTTTATCAAATACCTTTTACCTGTCTATCTAGATGATCATTTGGTTTTTCTCTGAGACCTTTCGATGAGATAAATTCTATTGATATATTTACTATTACTGAAGCACTCTTGTACTTTTGGAACAAAACTTAAGTAAAAAAAATAAAAATAAAAACAAAAGACATCCACATCCAAGTTGAAATGAGGAATAAAGTAAAGACTATCACACCAACATATCTGAAGATACAGTCAGAGAATGGGTAAAGGAGGAATAAATTAATTGAGGAAGTGGGGATATCAATTGCCATGTCCTGAGTCTATATAGCAGGAACATTGTTTCTTTCTACCTATAGTCTGGTAAGCTAAAATCAAAAAGATGATAATATGTGCATTAAATTTTACCAAATTTACTTGAAAATGTTGTATCACAACATTCAAATGAACTGTATTCTAGGAGGGATATACTGCAAATGCCCTACTTATAAACAAGTTCAAGTTCAATGGAAGAAAAGATTTTGGAAAATAATAGAGAAAATGCAGAGAAGTTAAATCGCAATTATAGCAGTTGTATCATGAGCATGATTTTCATTTAAGTGTGTCTTTATTAATAAAACATTAGTTCAGAATTAATGTGAATTACCAACCATCTCTTTCATCAGTAGATCTTCATTTCAAGAAAAATGGATAGATCATGTTCTTCCTACCAAAATCACCCACAGAATTTATATGAGGAATTAAATGAATTATCTGGCTGGTTGTCTAAATAATGGCAATGTTTGGTCATACTTATTTATAAAACTGATGAAAAACCATCCTGAAACCAATGATAACCTATAACTAGGGTCTGGTTTTGAGATCTGTTTGAATTGAGATACATCCCACAATTCTTAATAGTTCTGCTTCTCTATTGAAATATTCTTCCAAATTTTCTCAGAATATCTTATTTTGAGAAATAAGCCAGAAGATTCTCTCCATCCATTTCTATATGAGCGTAGAAAAAATGAATATCATAGTTTAATTTATTTACCATTTTCTAAGTAACACTATCTCCTATAATTCTCACAATCACACTTAAGGTATTCTTGTTTTGATTTTACACAAGGAAATGAGACTTAGGTGAATAACTGTCAAAGTTCACAGAACTGGTAAACAGTAGACACAGATGAATTTGCTTAAAATTTATTGTTAAATCACTTTTTAATTACTGCTTTAAAAGGGTCACAATTTAAAATTGTCTGAGTGAGGAGCTTCAAGATGGCAGAAGAATAAGACGTGGAGATCACCTTTCTCCTCACAAATACATCAGAAATAATCTACATGTGGAACAACTCCTACAGAGCTCCTATTGAATGCTGGCAGAGGAGCTCAGACTTCTCAAAAGGCAAGAAACTCCCCATGTACCTGGGTAGGGAAAAAGAAAAAAAACAGAGACAAAAGAATAGGGACAGGACCTGCAACAGTGGGAGGGAGCTGTGAAGGAGGAAAGGTTTCCACACACTAGGAAGCCTCTTCACGGGTGGATACTGTGGGTGGCAGAGGGGAGAGCTTTGAAGTCACGGAGGAGAGCACAGCAACAGAGGTGCGGAGGGCAAAGCGGAGAGATTCCCGCACAGAGGATCAGTGCCGACCAGCTCTCACCAGACGGAGAGGCTTGTCTGCTCACCCACTGGGGTGGGTGGGGGCTGGGAGCTGAGTCTTGGGCTTCAGAGGTCGGATCCCAGGGAGAGGACTGGGGTTGGCTGCATGAACACAGCCTGAAGGGGGCTAGTGTGCCACAGCTGGCCAGGAGGGAGTCCAGGAAAAGGTCTGGAAATGTCTGAGAGGCAAGGGACCATTGTTTTGGGGTGTGTGAGGAGAAGGGATTCAGAGCACCACTGAAATGAGCTCCAGAGATGGGCATGAGCTGCGGCTATCAGCATGGACACCAGAAACGGGCATGACATGCTAAGGCTGCTCCTGCGGGCACCAAGAAGTCTGTGTGCAAGCACAGGTCACTATCCACACCTCCCCTCCCAGGAGCCTGTGCAGCCCGCCACTGCCAGGGTCCCATGATCCCAGGACAACTTCCCTGGGAGAACACACTGTGTGCCTCAGGCTGGTGCAACGTCACGCCGGGCTCTGCCACCGCAGGCTTCCCCTGCATTCTGTACCCCTCCCTCCCCCTGGCCTGAGTGAGCCAGAGCCCCCGAATCAGCTGCTACTTTAACCCCATCCTGTCTGAGCGAGGAACAGATGCCCTCAGGCTACCAACATGCAGAGGCGGGGCCAAATTCAAGGCTGAACCTGAGGAGCTTTGTGATCACGGAAGAGAAAGGGAACTCTCTCCCAGCAGCCTCAGAAGCAGCGGATTAAATCTCCACAATCAACCTGATGTACCCTGCATCTCTGGAGTACCTGAATAGACAACGAATCATCCCAAATTGAGGAGGTGGACTTTGAGATCAACTATATATATATAGTTTTTCCCTTTTTATCTTTTTGTGAGTGTGTATGTGTATGCTTCTCTGTGTGATTTTGTCTGTAGAGCTTTGTTTTTACCATTTTTCCCAGGGTTCTGTCTATCCATTTTATTTTTTTTAGTATAGTTTTTAGCACTTGTTATCATTGGCAGATTTGTTTTTTGGTTTGATTGCTCTCTCCTTTCTTTCTATTTTATTACATTTAAAATTTATTTTTATTTTAATAACTTTATTTTCTTTTTTTCCTGCCTTCCTTCTTTCCTTCCTTCCTTCCTTCCTTTCTTTCTTCCTTCCTTCCTTCCTTCCTTCCTTCTCCATTTTATTCTGAGACCTGTGGATGACAGGACATTTGTGCTCTGTCCAGGCATCAGACCTGTGCCTCTGAGGTGGGAGAACCAAGATCAGGACATTGGTCCACCAGAGAGCTCCAAGCTCCACGTAATATCAAACAGCAAAAAGCTCCCAGAGATCTCCATCTCAACACCAAGACCCACTTTCACTCAATGACCAGCAAGTTAGAGTGCCTGACATCCTATGCCAAACAACTAGCAAGACTGGGACACAACCCCACCCATTAGCAGAGAGGCTGCCTAAAATCATAATAAGGTCACAGACACCCCAAAACACACCACCAGACATGGACCTGCCCACCAGAAAGACAAGATCAAGCCTCATCCACCAGAACACAGACACTACTCCCCTCCACCAGGAAGGCTACAACCCACTGAACCAATCTTAGCTACTGGGGGCAGACACCAAAAACAATGGGAACTATGAACCTGCAGCCTGCAAAAAGGAGACCCCAAACACACTAAGTTAAGCAAAATGAGAAGACAGAGAAACACACAGCAGATGAAGGAGCAAGGTAAAAACCCACCAGACCAAACAAGTGAAGAGGAAATAGACAGTCTACCAAAAAAGAATTCAGAGTAAGGATAGTAAAGATGTTCCAAAATCTTGGAAAGAGAATGGAGAAAATACAAGAAACAGTTAACAAGGACTTAGAAGACCTAAAGAGCAAACAAAAAATGATGAACAACAAAATAAATGAAATTAAAATTCTCTAGAAGGAATCAATAGCAGAATAACTGAGGCAGAAGAGCAGATAAAAAAGTGACCTGGAAAATAAAATAGTGGAAAAAACTACTGCAGAGCAGAATAAAGAAAACAGAATGAAAAATATTGAGGATAGTGTCTCAGAGACCTGTGGGACAATATTAAACACACCAACATTTGAATTATAGGGATCCCAGTAGAAGAAGAGAAAAAGAAAGGGACTGAGAAAATCTTTGCAGAGATTATAGTTGAAAACTTCCCTATGTGGGTAAGGAAACTAGTCAATCAAATCCAGGAAGCAGAGAGAGTCCCATACAGGAAAAATCCAAGGAGAAACACACCAAGTCACATATTAATGAAACTAACAAAAATTAAATACAAAGAAAAAACATTAAAAGCAGCAACAGAAAAACAACAAATAACATACAATGGAATCCCCATAAGGTTAACTGTTTATTTTTCAACAGAACCTCTGAAGTCAGAAGGGAGTGGCAGGACATATTTAAAGTGATGAAAGAGAAAAACCGACAACCAAGATTACAATAACCAACAAGAATCTCATTCAGATTCGACAGAGAAATTAAAACCTTTACAAACAAGCAAAAGCTAAGAGAATTTAGCACCACCAAACTAGCTTTACAACAAATGCTAAAGGAACTTCTCTAGGCAGGAAACACAAGAGAAGGGAAAGATCTACAATAACAAACCCCAAACAATTAAGAAAATGGTAATAGGAACATACATATTGATAATTACCTTAAATGTAGATGGATTAAATACTCCAACCAAAAGACATAGACTGACTGAATGGATACAACAAAAAGACCACTATATATGCTGTCTACAAGAGACCCACTTCAGACCTAGGCACACATACAGACTGAAAGTGAGGGGATGAAAAAGATATTCCATGCAAATGGAAATCAAAAGAAAGCTGGAGTAGCAAGTCTCATATCAGACAAAATAGACTTTAAAACAAAGACTATTACAAGAGACCAAGAAGGCTGGTACATAATGATCAAGGGACCAATCCAAGAAGAAGATATAACAATTGTAAATATTTATGTATCCAACATAGGAGCACCTCAATACATAAGACAAATGCTAACAACCATAAAAGAGAAAATTGACAGCAACATAATCATAGTAGGGGACTTTAACACCCCACTTTCACCAATGGACAAATCATCCAAAATGAAAATAAATAAGGAAACACACGCTTTAAATGATACATTAAACAAGATGGACTTAATTGGATATTTACAGGACATTCTATCCAAAAACAACAGAATATACTTTCTTCTCATGTGCTCATGGAATATTCTCCAGAATAGATCATATCTTGAGTCACAAGCCCTGGTAAATTTTTAAAAAACTGAAATCATATCAAGTGTCTTTTCTGACAACAATGCTATGAGACTAGATATCAATTACCAGAAAAATTCTGTAAAAAATACAAACACATGGAGGGTAAACAATACACTACTATATAACCAAGAGATCACTGAAGAAATCAAACAGGAAATTTTAAAAATACCTAGAAACAAATGACATTGAAAACACAACAACCCCAAACCTATGTATGGGATGCAGCAAAAGGAGTGCTAAGAGGGAAGTTTATAGCAATACAATCCTACCTTAAGAAAGAAGAAACCTCTCGGATAAACAACCTAACCTTACACCTAAAGCAATTAGAGAAAGAACAAAAAAAAACCCCAAAGTTAGCAGAAGGAAAGAAATCATAAAGATCAGATCAGAAATAAATGAAAAAGAAATGAAAGAAACAATAGCAAAGATCAATAAAATTAAAAGCTGGTTCTTTGAGAAGATAAACAAAATTGGTAAACCATTAGCCAGACTCATCAAGAAAAAAAAGGGAGAAGGCTCAAATCAATAGAATTAGAAATGAAAAAGGAGAAGTAACATCAGACACTGCAGAAATACAAAGGATTATGAGAGATTACTACAAGCAACTATATGACAATAAAATGGACAATCTGGAAGAAATGGAAAAATACTTTAAAAGTACAACCTTCCAAGACTGAATCAGGAAGAAATAGAAAATATAAACAGACAAATCACAAGCACTGAAATTGAAATTGTGATTAAAAATCTTCCAACAAACCAAAGTCCAGGACCAGAAGGCTTCACAGGCGAATTCTATCAAACATTTAGAGAAGAGCTAACACCTATCCTCCTCAAACTCTTCCAAAATATGGCAGAGGGAGGAACACTCCCTAACTTATTCTATGAGGCCACCATCACCCTGATATCAAAATCAGACAAAGATGTCACAAGGAAAGAAAGTTACAGGCCAATAGCACTAATGAACATAGATACAAAAATCCTCAACAAAATACTAGGAAACAGAATCCAACAGCACATTAAAGGGATCATACACCATGGTCAAGTGTGGTTTATCCCAAGAATGCAATGATTCTTCAATATACACAAATGAAGCAATGTGATACTAAAAAAGTGAAGGATAAAAACCATATGAGCATCTCAATAGATGCAGAAAAATTTTTGACAAAATTCCACACCCATTTATCATAAAAATGCTCCAGAAAACAGGCATAGAGGGAACTTACCTGAACATAATAAAGGTGGTATATGACAAACCCACAGCCAACATTGTCCTCAATGCTGAGAAACGGAAACCATTTCCACTAAGATCAGGAATAAGACAAGGATGTCCACTCTCACCACTATTATTCAACATAGTTTTGGAAGTTTTAGCCCCAGCAAACAGAGAAGAAAAAGAAATAAAAGGAATACAAATTGGAAAAGAAGAAGTAAAGCTGTCACTGTTTGCAGATGACATGATACTATACATAGAGAATCCTAAAGATGCTACCAGAAAACTGCTAGAGCTAATCAATGAATTTGGTAAAGTAGCAGGATACAAAATTAATGCACAGAAATCTCTTGCATTCCTATTCACTAATGATGAAAAATCTGAAAGAGAAATTAAGGAAACACTCCCATTTACCAATGCAACACAAAGAATAAAATACCGAGGAATAAACCTAACTAAGGAGACAAAAGACCTGTATGCAGAGAACTATAAGACACTGATGAAAGAAATTTAAGATGATACAAATAGATGGAGAGATAGACTATGTTCTTGGACTGGAAGAATCAACATTGTGAAAATGACTATACTACCCAAAGCAATCTACAGATTCAATGCAATCCCTATCAAACTACCACTGGCGTTTTTCACAGAACTAGTACAAAAAATTTCACAACTTGTATGGGAACACAACAGACCTGAATAGCCAAAGCAATCTTGAGAAAGGAAAACAGAGCTGGAGGAATCAGGCTCCTGACTTCAGACTATACTACAGAGCTATAGTAATCAAGACAGTATGGTACTAGCACAAAAACAGAAATATAGATCAATGCAACAGGATAGAAAGCCCAGAGATAAACCCACAGACATACGGTCACCTTATCTTTGATTAAGGAGGCAAGAATATACAATGGAGAAATGACAGCCTCTTCAATAAATGGTGCTGGGAAAACTAAACAGCTTCATGTAAAAGAATGAAATTGGAACACTCCCTACCACAAAAATAAACTCCCAGTAGATTAAAGACTTAAATGTAAGGCCAGACACTATAAAACTCTTAGAGGAAAATATAGGCAGAACATTCTATGACATAAATCACAGCAAGATCCTTTTTGACTCACCTCCTAGAGAAATGGAAATAAAAAGAAAAATAAACAGATGGGACCTAATGAAACTTTAAAGCTTTTGAACAACAAAGGGAACCATAAACAAGACCAAAAGACAACCCTCCGAATGGCAGAAAATATTTGCAAATGACAAAGGCTTAATCTCCAAAATTTACAAGCAGCTCATGCAGCTCAATATCAAAAAAAAAAACCCATCCAAAAATGGGCAGAAGACCTAAATAGACATTTCTCCAAAGAAGTTATACAGATTGCCAACAAACACATGAAAGAATGCTCAACATCATTAATCATTAGATAAATGCAAATCAAAACTACAATGAGATATTATCTCACACCAATCAGAATGGCAATCATCAAAAAATCTACAAACAGTAAATGCTGGAGAGCGTGTGGAGAAAAGGGAACCCTATTGCACTGTTGGTGGGAATGTAAACTGATAGAGCCACTATGAAGAACAGTATGGAGGTTCCTTAAAAAACTAAAAATAGGACTACCATATCACCCAGCAATCCCACTACTGGGCATATATCCAGAGAAAACCATAATTTAGGAAGAAACATGCACCCCAGTGTTCATTGCGGCACTATTTACAATAGCCAGGTCATGGAAGCAACCTAAGTGCACATCGACAGATGAATCAATAAAGAAGATGTGGTACATATGTACAGTGGAATGTTACTCAGCCATAAAATGGAATGAAATTGGGTCATTTGTAGACACGTGGATAAATCTAGAGACTGTCATACAGAGTGAAGTAAGTCAGAAAGAGAAAAACAAATACCATGTGCTAACACATATATATGGAATCTAAAAAAAATAATAATGGTCATGAAGAACCTATAGGCAGGACAGGAATAAAGACACAGACCTACATGGACTTATATATACTACCAAATGTAAAATAGATAGCTAGTGTGAAGCAGCCACATAGCACAGGGAGATCAGCTTGGTGCTTTATGACCACACAGAGGGGTGGGACAGGGAGGGTGGGATGGAGGGAGACACAAGAGGGAAGAGATATGGGGATATATGTATATGTATAACTGATACACTCTGTTATAAAGCAGAAACTAACACACCATTGTAAAGGAATCATACTTCAATAAAGATATTATAAATAAAATTAAATAAATAAAATGGTCTAAGTATAAGCAGTAAAAGTCTCTCTAAATATTAGCAGCTACTGCAAATCAATAAACAATATTCAGAATGTGATCACTGAAAAGAAAGTCCTGTTTATAACCATATTTTTTCAAATAGTTCCCTAAAAGCAAGGTTATAATTTTAATCTGTAATACTACCTGAATATTGGAAGATTGGCTACCTACAGAAGGAATCTTTGAACTATGATTTTTAAACAATACCCTATACTGAAATTAAGGTTTTCAGGTGAGCCTGTCATAT
The DNA here is from genome assembly GCF_026419965.1 of Kogia breviceps. NCBI lineage: Eukaryota > Metazoa > Chordata > Mammalia > Artiodactyla > Physeteridae > Kogia > Kogia breviceps. The sequence continues at coordinate 73,806,084 of NC_081313.1, read as the reverse complement.
TGGAAGTTGTCTTAGTTAAAGACATACAACCCACATTTGCTAAGAGAGCTCTAAAGCTGCAAAAGCCAGACAACTTCAAGCTATCTTCACAGAATCAAACAAAATGCCAAAATTAATCAGCTAATTATGCCTTGGCTGGCATCCAGTACATTAAGAAATTCAATACATATATATTGGGTATGGGTAGAAGGCTCCAGGTCCTGAAGCACCAAGTGTGGCAAAGAAGACCTTGTGGTAACTCTGAGCTGCTCAAATGGTACCTGTCCTAATCCCACTGAAAGCCCACACCTCTGCTCTGCATCCCCTGTTCTCTTCACTCCTCTTCTTGTCTCCTGTAGCTCTATATGTCCAGGTAATTTCTGGCCCTTACCAAAGAACATATGAATCTCATATTCCATTCCCACAACAAGGATGTGATTAGTAGAGACCAGCATTAGCTGCTTTTAAAATACTAGCGAGGCAGCCATGGTAACTGGCCTACATGCTTTAATTTCTTACAGCAATGACAAGTCAGTAATATGACTGCAGAAGTCCTTGGTGCAGTCATCCTCTTTACTGTTCATCAAAATGTAAGAGACTTGGCTGAAAGGTTCAGGTAACTGAGGAACTAGTCTATTTCAATGGCAAGTCATTATATTAAGCACACTTAAAGCAGAATATAGTTATTGGTTTAACTTGCAGAAGAACAATTTATAGGTCAGTTTGTTTTGTAGGTTAATTTGTTATGCATTTTCTTACCCATCTTCAGCGTCTGCCAAAGAGCTCTGAATCTTTTAGTGTCACATGAAGCTTTATTAGAGTTTTCCCCAGTTCTAGAGCTTTTGGAGTAGGCTTACAAATTTTGAATGAAATATTGTTCCCTGGATCAGAATATGGGTTTACATTTTACTAATAAAGAAATTAAAAGTAGAACTAGTTTTACCAGATTAATCATACAATGTAACATTAGTATGAACAGAATTTAGAAGACACAAAAATTGTATACTATAGTGTACATTGTACTGAATGTTCTAGCCTGGGAAACTTGGCAAGGAGAAAAAAGCATCCAGGTTGGAAAGAAATAAGTAATTCCATCTATACTTGCAAGTACCATAATCTTATATATAGAAAATCCCAAGGAATCCACAAAAACTACTAAAGCTAACAAAGAAGTTCAGCAAGGTTGCAGGATACTAGATCATCGGGCAAAAATTAATTATATTTCTATGCATGAATAATGAGAAAAATTGTATACTAATATCAAAAATAATAAAATACTTAGGTATAAATTTAAGAAAAGAAGTTTAAGACTTGTACAGTGAAAACTATAAAATACCATTGGGAGAAATTAAAGAAGATTTAAATAAATGAAGCAATATCCCATGTTCATAGATTGGAAGACTTGTTAAAATGGCAATACTTCCCCAATTCATCTATAGATTCAACAAAATCCTGTCAAAATCTTAAAATTCATATGAAAATGCAAGGGACTCAGAATAAACAAAACAATCTTGAAAAAGAAGAACACAGTTTGGAAACTCATGCTTCCCAATTTCAACACTTTCTGTAAGTCTATAGTAATCAAGGCTATGTGGTACGAGTATAGGAATGGACATATAGATCAATGGAATAGACTTGTGAGTACAATTATCCCATACATTTATGGTCAATTAAATTTTGACAAGAGTGCCAAGATAATTCAATGAGGAAAGAATAAGTTTTACCACTTATAGTGCTGAAGACAACTAGATATCCACATGCAAAAGAAAGATTTGTGATCATCACAGCACATAAAAAAGTAGCTAAAAATGGATCAAAGATCTAAATGTAAGAGTTAAAAGTATAAAACTCTTAGAAGAAAACCTTAGTATAAAAGTTTGTAACCCTGGATCAAGCAATTCATTCTTAAATATGATACCAAAAACAACAAAAGAAAAAAACAGATAAAATTGGCCTCACTGAATTTTAAAACTTTGGTGCTTCAGAGAACAAAATGAACAAAATTCATAGAATGAAACTCATAGAATGGGAGAAAATATCTGCGAGTCATACATCTGATTAGGGGCTAGTACCCAGAATATATAAAAACTATTAGAACGCAACAGTAAAAAGTCCAGTATCTCTATTAAAAATGGACAAAGTCGGGCTTCCCTGGTGGCGCAGTGGTTGAGAGTCCGCCTGCCGATGCAGGGGACGCGGGTTCGTGCCCTGGTCCGGGAAGATCCCACATGCCGCGGAGCGACTAAGCCCGTGAGCCATGGCCGCTGGGCCTGCGCGTCCGGAGCCTGTGCTCCGCAATGGGAGAGGCCACAACAGTGAGAGGCCCGCATAACGCAAAAAACAAAAAAAAAAAAAAAAAAAAAAAAAAAAAAAAATGGACAAAGTATTTCAGTAGAATTTTTTTCAAAGAAGACGTACAAATGGATGATAAACATATTCAGCATAATTAGTCATTAGGTTATTACAAATCAAAATCACAGTGAGATACTACTTCACAAATACTAGGATATTTATAATCAAAGGAACAAACTATAACAAGTGTTGGCAATGAGTTGGAGAAATATAAAACTCTCAAACGTTGCTGGTCAGAAAGTGAAATAGTACAGCCACTTTTGAAAACAGTTTGGCAGTTCCTCAAAAAGTTAAACATAAAGTTACCATATGGGCCAGAAGTTTTCATCCTACAAATATATCCAAGAGAATTGAAAACATATGTCCATACACAAACTAGTAGCTGAATGTTCATAGCAGTAATATTCATAAAAGCCAGAAAGTGAAATAACACAAATGCCCATCAACTGATGAAGGGACAAATAAAATGCAACATATCCATACAATAGAATACTATTATGTCAAAATTAAAAAAAAAAGAATGATTCATGCTACAACATGGATGAACCTTTAAAACATTATGCTAAGTGAAGGAAGCAGACAAAAAAGGCCACATACTGCATGATTCTTTTTACGTGAAATGTTCAGAATAAGTAAACCCATAGATACAGAAAGTAGATTATTGCTTCAAAAGCCTGGAGGGGATGAAGAGTGACTGCTAATGGGCATGGGTGATAAATATCAGGAATTTAACAGTTGCCCCAAGTACACTACTCTGTGAATATACTAAAAACCACCAACTTGCACACTTTAAAAGGGTGGATATTTTAGTATGTGAGTTATATTTCAGTTTTTTAAAAAACTGCAGCTCTTGGAGCCAATACTAAAGAAGTCAGCAAGAATGCTACTTTGGGAATTTGGGGGAGACTGTACCTAACCAATCGCTAAAGCACTATTTTGGCCTATTTTGAAGTTAACACAACAGGGGGCAGCAAATGATGCTGAGCTGGAGAGAAATTATAGCTTTAAGTCACTCCTTTCTTTTGGCTAAAAGAGCTGAGTTACTCTTGAATGAGAAAGGAGTGATCCTCTTCATCTACTATATAATGCTGTTTGTATTGAAACATTGAAATATTTAATAAAACAAAATAACCATATATTAAATGCTGTGACAGTGAAACAGGAGGAAAGTGGTCAGGGCACAATCCTTGAAAGAATGACATAGCCTGAGGACATGACATAAACTGCTTAGAACCTAATAGGTCCAAGATGGAGGATGAGTTGACTTCCACTAGACCTTGAACCTTAGTATATGCTCATTGTAACACATCAGCAAGCTAAATGACACACCCACAGTTCCAAGGCCTATCATAAAGGTCAAAAAGTGGGCAGTGGCCCAATTCTTGGAAATCCCTACCACTTCCCCAAAATAGCTGGAATACGCCTCCCACTCATTAGCCTATGAGCCTACCCACCTCCATAAAAACTGACAACCCAATACCCTGGTGCCACTCTCACCTTCTGAGATGGCCCACACTGTCTGTGGAGTGTGTTTCTCTCTAAATAAATCCACTTCTTACCTATCACCTTGTCTCTCACTGAATTCTTTCTGCGATGAGACATCAAGAAACTGAGCTTCATTAAGTTCTGAGACCAGGTGTGTGATCTCAATTAAAAGACCATGGATTCAAGTCCCAATCTGAGTTACAGGTTTCAACAGGACATGAATACAACCTGGTACTGTGAGGGTTCAGAACAAGCCTCCCCAGTATCCATCACTTTGCATGAGGATTATTTTGAGCTAAAGGCAATTGAGATCCTGTGGGTTCAAGACAAACCCCATCTTTAACCAGCCAGAAGAATTTAAATTGGGAATTTTTCCCAGAAAAGTTTTATCACTGAAGATAAATTTTATATAAGTGGTCCCACCTAAATGGCAGGGCAAACATCTAATTACTAAACATCTGCTCTTCTTAGCATCCTGTGAATAACCCTCCCTTCCTTAGAAGCCCCAGGCCCTTATTCTATTCCTTAGCTCAGGATGGCATATATGCTTCATTTTACATTTCTGTCCTGGAACCTCTCATGTATGTGGGGTTCCCATATGTACAAAATTAAATTTGATTTTCTTCTGTTAATCTGTCTTATGTCAATTTAATTCTTAGACCAGACAGAAGAACCTAGAAGGGCAGAGAAAAGTTTTCTTCCTCCCCAGCAGTTTTATCTTTCAAAGACCTCACAGCCTAGAAGGTAAAGCAGATCTTGTTTAAAGCATAAACATTCTATGTCCTTGCAAAATTGTTTGCATGTCTGCATCACTACTCTCCAATATATAGCCAAGGTCATAAGACTTTTATGAAACAATTGAAGTTGAAGCTAATGTGCACTTTACACTGAGGAGTTCCAATAACAAAATCTATTTCAAAGTCCCAGAATGGAAGAGAAACAGGCAATGAGAGGAATCTGGTATATCCAATTTTTAGATGGCTTGTGATGGCAATGCTGAGGTAGAGAATGTAATAGTGGGGGGGAAAGCCTTCTGGGTATTAGGGGCAGAATTCCAGTCTCTAGAAACACTTGAAAGAAAACATGTACAAAATGATCCCCCAAATACATGAATTACCAAGCTAGGAAGCAAGGCAATAACTCAGAGATAGGAAGGCGAGAGGGTGACATAGCTACTTGAATCTGCATATGAGGTCAAAATGAGCCTAGTGTTAAACCTTATTCTCCTAAGCTACTAACGTCAAGCTACATGAAAAATCATGTCTTATTCCTATTATTTGTCGCTCCTTCATCAACTGAGAGGTTTGGAACAGAGCGGACACTCAATAACTATTCATTGAATAAGTGAAAGAATGAAATGACCCCAGCTCTGCCAGGGGATTAGGGGCAAAAAACTAAGTCATCCACAATACTTGACTATCTTTATGTAGCCAGGCCTTTTAATGACATTAATAGCTTTCATGAGGTCAATAAACATAGTGTGGAAAATTATTCCTTAATTTCTGCAAATTACTACTGAGAATGAAGTTATTCAATTACCCTTCAGTGTGGCCTCAGGCTTCACTGTAATTCCAGAAGAATAGTTAGCAAAGAGCTTCCAAAACTAATGCAAGCAATCTGGCCAAGATTCCTCCTTCAATAGAGCATCCTAAATGCTGCTTACCTACAGGCATAGGCTATTAGAAGAACATCCAAAGTAAAATTCATCCTATTGTGTTTGTCAAATTCCTTGTATTTCCAAAATTATAGCAATTGTCAGTAGCCAAATACTTACTTAGGTGCTCATTGAAGTACTTGTATCATATTGATAATGTCTTGGACTGCAGTTTGTAATTTATCTAGATTTTAGTATCACAACATAAACTTTAAGTATGTATTTTTTGTTGGAATCACAAAGGTTGAGGACACATTTAAAATGCATTATTGGTAAAACACTCCTTGATATTTTGATCAAATTTCTTTGACTGGTTATATTGATATGAGAAAATCCATGGTAGTTATGGCCAATGAGCAATTGATATCCTGGTTTCTACTTGCTGCATAATATCATAATAAACAGGAGATAATAAAGTTGTGGTTACTATCATTCTCGGTGAGAATTTATTCCTCTAATAAAATGTTTAAAGACCAGGAAATTGAATAATTCTCTTTGATGTATTAAAATTATTCCTACATTGAAAATTACCATGTTTTCATTCAACAAATTTGTATTATGTGTCTACTAGGTGGCAGGCACTTAGTGGTGTAAGAGAGGAGAAACAGAGAGCATATTATCCAGAATGGTGGATTTTCAACAATGTTTAAGATCTGTTGAACATCATGGTTGTTAAAAACATGATGAAAAGATTTTAGAAGAAGCACTGTATAAGAAAATCTCAGACTTTGTTTTTCAAACAGCAGTAATACTTTACAAGGCATGTAGATAAGATAATCAAATTTTTAAAATCTTTTATTTGTTTAATGTTTTACTCCTGACCAACCAACAGTGCCAGGTGCTTCTGAAACAGGAGGGAAGGGGGCAGGGCACAATCTTTAAAAGAATGACATAGCTCAGGGACACAACATAAACTGATTAGAACCGAATAGGTCCAAGATGGCTGATGAGTTGACTTCCACCAGAACTTGAGCCTTAGTATACACTCACTGTAACACATCAGCAAGCTAAACGACACACCCATAGTCATCATGACAGTCCAGAGGGAGACCATAAAGTTCAAAAGGTGGGCGGTGGCCCAATTCCTGGAAATCCTCACCTTTCCCAAAATACCTGGAATACTCCTCCCATTCATTAGCCTATGAAATTACCCATCCCTATAAATACCGACCACAACATACCCTGGTGCAACTCTCGCCTTCTGAGATGGCCCACACTGTCTGTGGAGTGTGTTTCTCTCTAAATAAATCCACTTCTTACCTAGCGCCTTGTCTCTCACTGAATTCTTTCTGCGATGAGACACCAAGAACCTAAGCTTCATTAAGTTCTGAGACCAGGTGTGTGACCTCAGTTAAATGACTGTGGGTCTAAGTCCCAATCTGAGTTACATGGTTTCACTTAGACATTTTTGTTCCAGTCCTCCCCTGGGCTTGTTCCTCCCTCTGTTAGAACTGCGGTGATAGCTCTCATGACATTTTCCTATATCCCTGCACAAAATTAAGTGTCATAAATACTGGAATAATTTTTTTATGACATGATATGTTTGTTGCCTGTTACCAAGGCACTAATCAAGTTTTCTTTTTGTATTATCTGTCCATTAACGCATTCAGAATCCTTCAGAACAGAAAAAAAGGCAAACAACTAAAAGGCAGTTTATGAGTATATTTCATACTATAAATGTACAGTGCCATGAATATAGTACAAACCCATAAAAATCTTAAATAAATTAATGGTTTACTCCTTTAAGGAAGCTTTCAGCGAACACTTTTGAAAGATAAAAATTACTGAAATTCAATCATGTACATAAATATGAATTTTCCTATTTTGAGTTTGCTTAGTATATGTTCTCACAACTCACAAGTTCCCTAGAACTTTTTGAATCTGTATTTACTGTTATTACTACATAACAAAGCATCAGGCTACTTGTGAAAGAGCATCAGACTAAGAGTCAGGGGTTCAGGTCTGTGCCCACTTGAGCGTGTCTTTCACTTCTTTCCACCTAGTCTGTGATGGTTAATTTTACATGTCAATTTGACTGGGCTAATATGCCCAGATAGTTGGTAAAACATTACTTCTGTAATGTGTGTCTGTGAGGATGTTTCCAAAGAGATTAGCATTTGAATTGGAGAACTGAGCAAAGCATGTGGCCTTCCCCAATGTGGGTGGGCATTATCCAATTCCTTGGGGGCTCAAACAGAACAAAATGTGGAGAAAGGGTTAATTCCCTCACTCTCTCTTTGAACTGGGACATCCATCTTCTCCTGTCCTTGGACTTTGGAACTCCTCAAGCCTTTGGGCTCAGACTGAATGACACCAGCTTGCAAAGGGCAGTTTGTGGGACTTCTCAGCCTCTATAATCACTTAAAACAATTCCTATAATAAATCTATTTTTCTCTTCTTTCAGCAGGATATATATCTCCTACTGGTTTGGTTTCTCTAGAGAACCCTAATATATAGTCCAAGGGAATTGTACTATTGATAGATGCATGTTCAACTTTCTTCCATTTCTAAAATGTTATGATATATCATGATGCAACAGCTACTTCCTTTATGTTAGAACCTTTTACTTATGACCTAGAGCATAAAGGTAGGATTTACTAAAATTAATCATCTGGTGCCTTCTTGATGTAATATAAGCTATTCATAGGAGTCATTTCTAGTCTCTGTAAGATGCACAGTTCTAAATAGAGTTTTTCCTAATTGTCAGATATTCAAAGGGCTTCAGTAACATGGGGGCTGTGCAATTTCTACCTGCAGTGCAATTTAGTCATCAATATTCTGGCCTGCTTTTTGAGGGTGTCCAAATGAACCTAGGCTTAATTTCCCTTATTGTAAAGGATTGTAGGGCCAAAGTTTAATTTAAAGGATAAATACTCTCTCCTTTAAATAGAAAGTGATATTATAATTGCTGAGACACTTACCATGTTTGCTATCCCTATCAATTTTTTTTTTTTTCTGCCGTGTTGAATAATCTTTTCAGCAATGACCCGGAGAATGATAAAGTTTAAACATAAAATTTGTAAGTTTATAGTTACATTGAGGATATAGCATTCATCCTGACATAGATTCATAGCCTCAGATAATTGTAAAAACATTTACTTGAGAAAGCTTCTCAAGGATTCTTAACAGGCTATTTATGTGAGAAGCTATTGCAAAAAGTGACTCTATGTGGCTCAGGACAATAACCTGATTCATATCAATGGAGGTGGAATAGAATCACATCGAAGGATGTAGCACTATAGTTGTTTGCACTGAAACCTTATAGGCCTTCTCACCCTATTCCAAAGAGTGCCATGATGATTGACTATTTAGCTCAACACTAGTATCTGCTTTCCTCAAAATACCTAGGCATTCAAGATGTGATAATTTAACTCTTTACAAGTGTTTACATTCCTGTCTTTGACACACTGTGTCAAAGGGCTTGCTGCTCCCAGAATTTCCAGCTTGCCCTTCCTGGCTGAAGTCTTCTGCTGTCTCCCCATCCCTCACAAACACCCACTTATCTTACTTCTCTGCCCCCATCTGCAATTAAGATTGTACACTCCTTTTCTTATCCCCCTTCTCTTCCCATTAGTAGAAATAAAATCACAGTACTTGTACCTTACTGGATACCTGCCTTCCTCTTCATAATGGAAGTTTCCCAATCCAGAAAAGGAATTGTGCCACCTTTCATAGTATCCTAAGCCTAGCTCAACAGCTGGCACATAGCAGGCACTCAACTAATATTTCTGAATATCTTTATAAGTTGTAAAACTGAAACTCACAGGGAAGTAGCTTGTCTAAAGCCATTCAGTTGATTTGCTGAGAGCTGTCTCCATTCTTGTAGGTTTATCAATCTTTCAACCTAACTAGGCCATGTAAGGCAAAGTAGTTGGCCCATGTACATTCCAGTTATCTCACTTATTCCATTTTCTTTTATCTTCTCTAAAATAATATCCTAAACAGACTTGCTCCCTGAGCTCCTGTATACCAAAACTTAAAATCATCCACGGATGTACCACCTTTGCCCCTACTCTCTGGTGTGCTCATTTTGCACACTTACGCATATTGCCTATGCTCTCAGAGCTAAGGAGTCTCCCTATTCTAATTGCCTGAGTCTCTGCCCCACGGCCATTAGCCATATAATCCCAAAGCAGCCAGAAAGCAAAATTTCACTTACCACATACTTTATCTTTATTGATACACAGTGTGATTATACCTCTGAAGAGGTAATGCTCCAGAAATATTAGGTATGTTCATAAGAGATCCATGAGCCATTTCAAATGATAAAAAAAAAAAGTACCACTTTATGGAATTCGAACCAGTCCATTAACTTTGCATTGCATAGAACTATCAGGTAGGATTTTTAATTGAACAGGCTTGAATTTTTTAGTGGCTATTCTTCCTTTCTGCATTAAAATCTCACCCTTATTGCCTCTGAGTATATAAACATGATACATATACAAACACTCCACTTAATTAAAGAGAAAGCCCATTCACTTAATTAGTTAGTATGAATAAAGCACCCTTTGGAAAAGATGCTACCAACTTTTGCCACTTTAAGAAAGCTATTTAACAAGTAATGGTGAATCTTTGACTCTCTTTGGCTCTCTATAAATTGTGTTCTGAAACGTGTCAACATTTACATGCACACATACTTCAGATGCCACACAGGATTTTTAAACAAATTTATAGCAATATATAACCAGAAACTGTCATTTGCCGGAAAAGAAAACCGAGTAAAGAAAATGTCTTGATTGTTCTTTTCAAATTTCCTCTGTAGTTTAATAATAAGACCTAATGAGAAATAAACATCAAGCTTCTAAATACTTCACATGAACTATTGCGTCAATTCTTACAACAGCATTACATGAGAATGTTCCCATTGCCTCCACATATAGATGAGGAAAATTTAGGCATATACAGGTTAAGTAATTTGGGTAAGTTTTCATAGTTAGTAAATGGTAGAACTTGGATTTGCATCCAGGGAATCTTGATTTCAAAATCTATACACTTACTCCTTGATCTATATAAGCCTGTTAGTCAAATCAAGTGAGAACTGTATATTTCATTTGAAAACATCTTTGCCCAGCTACGCTCAGGTATTTGCAATTACTCTAGATATCTGTCCCATGGCCATTACTGACAGAAATGCTGTCACTATTCAAAAGTGAACCTTTCTGGGATTCATAAATATATTGGATATTACTACTCAAATACTCTCTGTTATTGCTCATTTCTTTGCCTGATTTTAAGGAATTCATTGTATATATTTTTTATTTCCTCAATATTTTAATACTATGAAAGTTTAGGAATCTGCCCCAAATTAGAAAATTAGTAGACTAGAAATCTGAGAAAACCAAAAAGCTTATAAGACACCCATGAGCTGAAGCTATATATTAAATTTGTTACAGCTACTCTTAGGAAATTATTAACTACGGTATCATTCAAAGTTTAAACAGAATAGTGATCTGACTTTCCAGTCCATCATGTATTAGGAACAGAAACCAGAAGGAAATGAATGAGCAAAGTAAAAGTGATCACTTAGTACTAAAGAAGAAAGCCTGGCTACACAAAAACTGACATGCATTTATGTTATTACAATGTTTAATGATAAAGACTCAAAACAATGACCCATGTTATAAATAAAGGGCTAAAATGTGCTCAATCTCAGTAATTTAGGAAAAATAATATATTGTATAAAATAATATATTGTGGACAAATGTAATTTAAATGGACTAAAAATTTTTCAAAAGTTTAACTATGAGGAGAAATTTGTAAAAATTACATATATGACATATATTGTTTAAAAAACTTATCAAGATGAGGCATTACTATAGTTTCCTATGGTCAGATGAATTGCTACTAATTTGTGTATTGTATATTGATCACAGAAAAATTTTATAGACAAAGCACTCTGCCTTTTAATTCTTTTTATTTTCCTCACAGAGTTTAGAATAATTTACTGTATATAAGCTAAGACAACTTTCTTGTCCCTCTCACCCATTACCATGACTTCCACCTACTCTGTCCATCACCTGAAGCTGAGTCAATCCTACTTGTAAGCTGTTTATTTGGAACTCTTTCGTTGTTGTTGTTCTGTTCTGAAATACTATGCTCTCTTTTGCTCATTTGTCTGCCTGGTCTTGATTACTCTGCTAATACCTGAATCTCCTCAGGAACGTTGCCATAAATACTAGGAATAAAAGTGAACCAATCAAGAGCCAAACTCTAATGGATAAGCATTAAGTGTCTACTGTGATAAAACTTTCCTAGGTGTTGTTGGGGATTTGCATATTGTGATAACACCTTACATATTAGAAATATATAAAAGTGGCACAAGCAACCAGGAAACACATCATCTTCCTCTATAACTGATTAATTTCTGTTGGATAGGAATCTATTATTGACAAAGACAGAATTAAAGTAAGCATTCAATCTTTGGAAATAGGCAAGTCATTAAATTAATCTAGAGCATGTGACTAAAGCATAGACACATGACTAAATATTTCAGGTCAATGTAACTGCTAATGTGGAAAAGCTGTAAGAGTGGAAGGATGCTTCCTAAATGTCCAGGCAATACAAATACAGAAAGGATAAAAACAAAACAAACAAAACCCAAAACAACAACAACACAAACAAAAATGGCAGGGGGGTGATAAAAGACAAGATGAAGATGAAAGGAAATCAGGTAAGAAAATTAGTGGAAAAAATCTGAGAAAGGAGAAATAGAAGAGAATAGAATGAATCAAAAACAATTAGAGTAGAGAGAAGAAATTAGCTTTAGGAAAAAGTAACTTCCGAGATATACATTTGGACCATTTACAATTCCATTTAGGGTGGGTTTAAACAAATGGCAAATATCCATTAAATAACCTTGAATATTTTAACATTTTAGATCTAATAAGGTCAGGGAAGTAGTAAACATCTTAATTTTTGTCTTAAAAATTTATAATAATATACAAGTGTAATTAAGACATAAAGTCAGCTATCTGAGTGTGAGAAGGATGAATTTAAAATTTTTAAACTGTAATTCAAATAATAATAACAACAGCAATGACCAAAAAAACACTTTAAATATATTTTTTAATTATTCTATGCCATGTACCGTCTTCAATGCTTTGCATGTGCAAAGCATATACTGTAGATTGGCACATTCAATATCCATTTCAGCTTCCCTCTAGTGTGAGTTATCTGTGCTGAGAAGTTAAAATTACACTTTAGATCCTCTTATAGTTAGGATTCTAGATTTGATTTAGCATCCACCTGTCATATATTCTCATACATGATTTGAATTTGAAACAGCAAAGTGGGATGAGATGCAGAGTATGAGGTTCCATTTTGTTATCAGCAGCAATACGGCCCTGTGTTTAATGACCACTTGATTGGGAGACTACCTTAGTAATATTAACAGTTTCCTGATTGTGGCAAAGGAAAGGAGAATAATTTTGGGGTAAACAAATTCCAGATTTTGAGCCCTGGAGCTGAATCCTGCAGTATGATTCTGAAGATTAAGAATTGTTCTGAAGTTTGGCCTGAAGCCAGTTCCTTTCCTTCAATGATATTTTTAGCCAGTAAATATCTGGCAATAAATCATTTTCTTTGTAGGTTTGGAAAAGTTGTCTGTGTTGTCTGCAACTAGCCCCATACAGATACATCATATGAGAAAGAAAGGGTTAACACATTCTCTGACAACCAAAGTAGAATTTTTCAAGTTCAAAGTGAAACAGTAGGCTTGATAGTCAGGTTTTCTCAAGAGACAAAATAAAATTCAAATTTATTTGCCTCTCTAATTAATGATGGGGTTTAGGACATGCTATCCCAAAATATGGCACCTTGGCATATTGAAAATCTTAAACTGAAAGAATTTGAGAAAATAGCAAAAGCAGGAAGGTCACTCTGACCTCCCCCCACTCACCCTTCTTCCCTGAAAGCAAAAGATAAATCTCCATGTGAAAGGTACACTCCCTGTACTAGGAGAAAATAATACATTTTTATCACCAGAGATAGGAAATTTGGGGCCAAGAAATCTGTACAAAAAAAAACTTGTTAAATTTACCCTTATCTTCCTAGTTACTTCTTGACCATTTACTATCCCTAGCCCAAACCCCTCTGCCTTGTCAATTTTTCACAAATGTATCATTTCTTTGTATACAAGGTGTAAGAGCTTCTTGCCCTGGTCACTATATTACATCTTTATTCTCTCATGAAGGCCCCCATGTACATACAAAAATTCAATAAAATGTGTATGTTTTCCTCCTATTAATCTGTCTCTGTCAGCTTAAATTTCAGACCTGGCTAGGGGCTCTGACAGGGTCAAGTAAAACTTTTTTCTCCCCTATAGTAACAAGAAGCAGACTAGACCACTTCCTGATAGAAAGAAGAATAAGGTGTTGAAGAAGGGAAGAAACTAGTGTCCACAACAGCACTGTGATTGATGGGAAAAGAAAGGAGATCCAAGTGAGAGACCCAGAGGTTGGAACCTATGTGTTTCAGTCTCCTCTCTCCATGTTTGATTCCAGAGTGGAGCATCAGGTAAGATCATGAAATGTAAAGGCAGGGCCTTTGTCTCACTTTACATCTGTAATTCTGGAAAGAGATCCCTTTGAAGTTTGCCCTATAATAAAATCTTGGGAGTGGGCATGTCAAAGAGATTTTTAATGAGAAACGAATTAAACTAGGAGAGGAAGAGTGTGGCTTTCCTGAGCACATGTGATATTGTGATTATAATAAATATATATTTGGTCTTTGTCCCTGTTCTCTACATAAAGCTCCTAACTCTTGGAATTTCCTAAGTGATAAGAGCAATAAAGATGCCTTTGTTATTCAACACTTAAGTCCCTTTCAACCACACTTGCGTTTATGTTAATGAATGACTTTTGGAAAGACCCTAAGGATCTGATCTGTTTGCCAGGGGAACCAAACTCATGACTAGGTGGTTGGAACTTTTAGCTTCAGCTCCTCACCTTACCCCTTACCCCCCAACCCAATTCCAGGGACGGAATTGGAGATGGAGGTTGAATCAATCACCAATGGCCAATGATTTAACCAATATGCCTACAATACAAAGTCTGCTTAATAGCCCAAAAGGACAGGGTTAGGAGAGCTCCTGGGTTACTGAACACTTGGTGGTGCAGGGAGAGTGGCATGCTTGGGAATGGGCATGGAAGCTCCTCACCCCTTCCCTTATACCTTGTCTTATGCATCTTTCATCTGGCTGTTCCTGAGTTATATCCTTTTATAATTAACCAGTAATCTAGTAAGTAAAATGTGTAAAAAATTAGTAAACAGGAACCTCAATGAAACAGAGTTGGGAGACCATACCATTGTATCCCCACAGCGATAGCAGAGCCCAAGAGGAAGAAAAATTGACTTCCTCTTTCTGCCTGGCAAGAGCTCAGCCAATGAGAGACTGTCAAAACTCAACGAATGAAAAGCCACTATACTTCAAACTCTTAATTCTTCCAATGGACTCTGTTTACTAAAGCCCTCCAAAGTTCCTTTTTCCTCTAAAAGAGAATTCTCCTGTCCATTTTTACTGGGGACATTGCTTGCCATGTTTGCAGACCCCAAATTGAAATTCTTTGCTGATCCCAAATAAACTCATTTTTTTTTTTTCCTGGAGAAATAACTGGCAGTCTATTTGTTTTGTTTTTCTGAGTTCTGTGAGCTACTCTAGCAAATTAAGGGAATCCAAAGTTGTATACAGGGGACCTATGATTTATAGCTGGTCAGTCAGAAGCACAGGTAATAGCCTGGACTTGGTGACTTGCATTTGAAGTGTGTGTGTGTGTGTGTGTGTGTGTGTGTGTGTGTGTGTGTGTGTGTGTGTGTGTGTGAAGGGGTCAGTCTTGTAGGAATTATCCCTTAGCCTGTAGGATCTAATATTACCTCCAGGGAGATAGTATCAGAATTGAATTAAATTGTAGGACACCCAGCTGGTGCCCTGAGAGTTGGAGAGCTGCTTAGTATGAGAAAAACTACCACACATTTGATGATCAGAAGTGGAGTATTCAGAGTAGAAGAGACACACAGAAGAGACTGTTTTTCCCTTACAGTACTTCTTAAGTCCTTCATGGTATGAATGAGACCCAAATGCTATTATGTATCATAAAGTGGGACTATACAAGAGAACTTAGCTGAGAGCCAGGAAGCATGCCATGTGGGCTACTGTAGCAAAGCATGAGGTTAGACTAGCAGAAACTTTGGTATGGACTGGTTAAGCTCTGTGCCAGATGAAGGGACATGGTGAAGTCATCTCTTCACATGCTTATTTGCCCTCTGTATGTCTTCTTTGGTGAGGTATTTAGTAAGGTCTTCGCCCATTTTTTAATTGGGTTGCCTGTTTTCTTATTGTTGAGTTTTAAGTATTCTTTGTATATACTGTATAACAGTCCTTTATCAGAAAGGAGGAAATTATATTCTTTTGTAAATATTCTCTCCCAGTCTGTGGCTTGTCTTCTTATTCTCTGGACATTGTCATTTTCAAAGCAGAAGTTTTTAATTTTAATTAAGTCCAGCTTGTCAATTATTTCTTTCATGGATTTCACATTCAGTGTTGTTATCTAAAAAGTCATCATCATACCCAAGGCCACTAGGTTTTCTCTGTGTTATCTTCTAGAAGTATTATAGTTTTGTGTTTTATATTTAAGTCCATAACCCAGTTTGAGTTAATTTTTGTGAAGAGTATAAGGTCTGTGTCTAGATTCAGTTTTCTGTGTGCAGCTGTCCAGTTGTTCAGCACTATTTGTTGAAATGACTATCCTTTCTCCATGGTAGTCTTGGCTCCTTTGTCAAAGATCAACTGACTACATCTTGGGTCTATTTCTGAGATGTCTGGTCTGTTCCCTTTTTTTGGTTCCATTGTTTTACCAATACCACACTCTATTTCTGTAGCTTTACACTAAATCTTGAAGTTGGGTATCATCATTCCTCAAACTTTGTTCTTCTCCTTCAATATAGTGTTGACTATTGTGGGTATTTTGTTTCCCCATACAGACTTTAGAATCAGTTGGGATATCCACAAAATAACTTGCTAGGTTTTTTATTGGAATTGCATTAAATCTATAGATCAAGTTTAGAAAAACCTGATGTCTTGATAATATTCAGTTTTCTTGTCCATGAACATGGAATATCTCTCTCCATTGTTCAGTTCTTTGATTTCATTCATGAGAGTTTTTAGTTTTTCTCATGCAAATCTTGTACATGTTTTGTTAGATTTATACCTAAGTATTTCAGTTTTGGGAGGGGTGCTATTGTAATTAGTATGATGTTTTTAAATGTGAAAATCCACCTGTTCATTGCTGACATACTGAAAAACAATCAATTTTTGAGTATCAACCTTGTATCCTGCAACCTTGCTATAATTGCTTATTATTTCCAAGAGGGGTTTGTCTGTCAATTCTTATTGATTTTCTACATAGATATTCATGTCATCTGTGGACAAAAGCAGGTTTATTTCTTCCTTCCCAATCTGTGTGCTTTTATTTTCTCTGATTGTCTTACTGAATTAGCTAGAAATTCCAATAAAGTATTCGGTAAGAATTGTGAGAACAACATCATTGTCTTGTTCTTGATCTTAGTGGGGAAGTGAGTTTCTCACCGCTAAGTTTCATATTAGCTGTCATTCTTTGGCAGATATTTTTTTCCATTTGAGAAAATTCCTCTCTATTCCTAGTTTACTAAGTGTTTTTAATCATGAAGAGGTGTTGGACTTTGTTGAATGCTTTTTCTGCATCTACTGATATGAACAGGTGATTTTTTTTCCTATTGATGTGATGTATTACCTTCATTGATTTTTGAATATTGAAACGGCCTTGCATACCTGGATAATCCCACTTGGTTGTGGTGTATAATTCTTTTTATACATTTTTGGATTTCATTTGCTAATATTTTGTTCAGAATATTTGCATCTATGTTCAGGAGACATACTGGTCTACAGTTTTCTTTTGTTGTAATATCTTTGTATGGTTTTGGCATTATGGTAATACTGGCATTATAGAATGAGTTAGAAAGTATTCCCTTTGCTTCTATCCTCTCAGAGAGATCACACAGAATTGGTATAATTTCTTCCTTCCAAATGATAATATTTGGTAGAATTCACCACTGAACCTGTTTTGGACCTGCTGCTATCTGTTTTGGAAGGTTAATTATTTGATTCAATTGCTTTAACAGTTATAGGCCTATTTAGATTGTCTATTTCTTCTTGTGAGGGTTTGTGCAGCTTGTGTCTTTCAAGAAATTGGTTCATTTCATCTAGGTTATCAAATTTGTGGGCACAGAGTTCTTCACAGTATTCCTTTATTATCCTTTTAATAAGATCTTTAGTGATGTCCCCTCTTTCATTTCTGATATTAATAATTTTTGTCCTTTTTTTCTTAGTTATCCTGACTACTAGCTTATCTATTTTATTGATCTTTTAAAGAATAAACTTTTGGTTTCACTGATTTTCTCTGATTACCTTTTTCAGTTTTATTGTATTCTGCTTTAATTTTTATTACTTCTTTTTTTTCTATATACCTTGGATTTAATTTGCACTTCTTTTTATAGTCTCCTAAGATGGAAACCTAGTTTATTTTAGACCTTTTTTCTTTTCTAATACCATTGATCTTTTGATCTTTGAACAACATGGGTTTGAACTGCATGGATCCACTTATACTTAGATTTTCTTCAATAAATACATACTACAGTACTACACAATCTGCAGTTGGTTGAATCCACAGATGTAGAACCATGGATGTGGATCCACAAATATGAAAGGCCAACTGTAAAGTTATACACAGATCTTCAACTGCACATGACGTTGTCTGCATTGTTCAGAGCCAACTGTATCTAATGTCTAATTAATGTCTTCATTGTTCAGGTTCAACTGTATCTGTAGCAATGTTACAAATTTTCCTCTAAGTACTGCTTACACTGCATCCCACAAATTTTGATAAGTTGTGTTTTCATTTTCATATAGCTCATATTTTAAAATTTATTTTTATATTTATTCTTTGCCTCCTGTGTTATTTATTTATTTATTTTATTTATTTATTTATTTTTTTGTGGTACGCGGGCCTCTCACTGTTGTGGCCTCTCCCATTGCAGAGCACAGGCTCCGGATGCGCAGGCTCAGTGGCCATGGCTCACGGGCCCAGCCGCTCCGCGGCATGTGGGATCTTCCCGGATTGGGGTACGAACCCATGTCCCCTGCATTGGCAGGCGGATTCTCAAGCACTGTGCCACCAGGGAAGCCCTCCTGTGTTATTTAAATGTGTACGTTTTGGCATATTTCAGTTATCTTTCTGTTATTTATATATACTTTAATTCCACTGTGGTCTAAGAACAGCCATCGTATGATATATTTTCTTCTAAATTTTCTTAACATGTGCTTATAGACCAGAATGTGGTCTATATTTGTGAATGTTGCATATGAGCTTGAAAAGATTGTGTATGCTGCTGCTGTTGGATGAAGTAGTCTGTAGATAACAATTATATTCAGTTGACTGATGATGGTGTTGAGATCAACTATGTCCTCACTGATTTGCTGCCTGCTGGATCTGTTAATTTTTGATAGAGGGGTGTGAAGTCTCCAATATGACAATAGATTCATCTATTTCTCCTTGCAGTTGCACTAGCTTTTGTCTCATGTGGTTTGACACTCTATTGTTAGGCACATACATACACACTAAGGATTACTATGTCTTCTTGGAGAATTGACTCCTTTATCATTATGTGATACCCTACTTTACCCCTGATAACTTTCCTTGCTTAGAAGTCTGCTCTATCTGGAATTAATAGAGCTACTCCTGCTTTCTTTCCATTATTTTTTATCATGGTTCTTTTTCTCCATCTTTTTATTTTTAATCTATATGTGACTTTGTAGCTAAAGTGGGTTTCTTGTAGACAACATATAGTTGGGTTTTGTTTTTGATCCTGTGGTAATCTCTGTCTTAAATTGGTGTATTTAGACCATTTGACATTCAAAGTGATTATTGATATATTGAATTTATATCTGCCATATGTTATTAATTTCTGATGTTTGCCTTTGTTTGCATTTGTTCTTTGTTCCTATTTTTCTTTCTTTTTCTTTTTTGGTCTTTTGTGGTTTTAGTTGAGAATTTTATATGATTTCATCTTCTTTCTTAACATAGTTTAAAAACTTTCTTTTAGTAGTTGCTCTAGAGTTTGAAATATACATTTACAACTAATTCACATCCATTTTCAAATAACACTGTATCACTTCAAGGGTAGGGCAAGTTTCTCATGACAAAATAATCTTAATTCCTCCCTTTTGTCCCTTGTATCAATGCTGCCATTCATTTAACTTAAATATAAGCTTACATTAGCATATGTACACATATATGGCATACATGAGTTATTATTTTGAACTGCTATCAGATCAGTTAAGAAAAATAAGAATTTTAATTTTAGCTTCACTTATTACTTCTTCAGTGGTTATGTTTTATGTAGATCCTAGTTTTTGACCTATATATTTTTGTGTCTAAGAAGTTCTTTTAACATTTCCTGCAAGGCAGGTCTACTGATAACAAATTTCCTTAGTGTTTGTTTGAGAAAGTCTTTTTTCACCTTCACTTTTTTTTTGTGTGTGTGTGTGTGTGTGGTATGCGGGCCTCACTGTTGTGGCCTCTCCCGTTGCGGAGCACAGGCTCCGGACGCGCAGGCTCAGCGGCCATGGCTCACGGGCCCAGCCGCTCCGCGGCATGTGGGATCTTCCCAGACCGGGGCACGAACCCGTGTCCCCTGCATTGACAGGCGGATTCTCAACCACTGCGCCACCAGGGAAGCCCCACCTTCACTTTTAAAGAGTAATTCTGTAGAGTACCTAATTCTAGGTTAGTATTTGTTTTTCTCTCAATACTTTAAATTTTTTATTCCACTCTCTTCTTCCTTGCATGTTTTCTGAGTTTAACTATGAAGTAATTTTTATTTTGTTTCTCAAAAATAAAAGGTGTTTTTTTTTCCTCTGTTTTCTTTCAGAATTTTATGTTTATCTTTGATTTTTTGTTGTTTGAAAACAATATGCCCAGGTGTAGGGATTTTTTCTGGGGGGTGGGGTGCATTTATCCATCTTGGTATTCTCTGAGCTCCCAGTATCTGTAGTTTGGTTTCTGACATTAATATGGGGAAATTCTCAGTCATTATTGTTTCAAATATTTTCTGTTCCTTTTTCTCTGTCTTCTTCTTCTAAAATTCTCATTACACATATATAGTTGTCCCACAGTCCTTTGATATTCTATTCTATTTTATGTTTTCTTTATTCTCTTTGCTTTTGGTTTTTCATAATGCTATTGATACATCTTCTAACGCAAATATTCCTTCCTCAGCTGTGTCTATTAATAAGCACATCAAAGGCATTCTTCATTTCTGTTACAATGATTTTTAACTCTAGCATTTCTTTTCGTTTCTTAGGATTTTCATCACTCTGTTTACACTGTCCATCTGTTCTTGCATGCTGTCTACTTTATCCATTAGCCCTTAGCATATTAATTACAGTTGTTTTAAATTCCCACTCTGCTAATTCCAACATTTCTGCCAAGTCTGGTTCTGATGCTTGCTCTGTCTCTTCAAATTATTTTTCACCTTCTAGTATGCCTTGTAATTTATTTTTGATAGTCACACATGATGTACCATGTAAACGGAGGCTCTGTAAGTAGGCCTTTGCCAATGTGGTGGCAAGGTGTGGTGGGGAGGGAAAGTGTTTTTTATTCTTATGATTAGGTCACGGTCTCTTAGTGAGCCTGTGCTTCTGAATAATGGAATTCATAAAAGATTCTCATATTTTTTCTCCCCTCTTAGAGGGGACAGGATGGCTAAAGTTCACTGGAGTTGAGCATTTCTCTTCCCTAAGGTTGGTTAGGTTCTAAAAATTGTCCAGCAGGTTAGGCTCTGGTTCATTGTCTTCTCCTGAGGGCAGCCTTTATTAGGAAAAACAAAGCATTCTGGCATTTCAAAATGGTCTCTCTTTCTATCCTGCCAGAAACAAGAGGACATTTTTCTTTGATTTTTACTGTGGGAACCTGGTTGCTCTCTTGAACAATGAAAAGAGAATATCTATATCTATATCCATCCACAGTGGTAATTTGTAATATTATCATAACTTATTTAAAGTTCACAGAACTAGAACAAAAAATTTAAAAATTTGTATGGAAACACAAAAGACCCTGAATAGCCAAAGCAATGCTGAGAAAGGAAAATGGAGCTGAAGCAATCAGGCTTCCTGACTTTAGACTTTACTACAAAGCTACAGTAATCAAAACATTATGGTACTGGCACAAAAAAAGAAATATAGATAATGGAACAGGATAGAAAGCCCAGAGATAAACCCACGCACATATGGTCACCTTATCTTTGATAAAGGAGACAAGACTATACGATGGAAAAATGACAGCCTCTTAAATAGTGGTGCTGGGAAAACTGGAGAGCTACGTGTAAAAGAATGCAATTAGAACATTCCCTAACATCATACACAAAAATAAACTCCAAATGGATTAAAGACCTAAATGTAAGACAGGACACTATAAAACTCTTAGAGGAAAACATAGACAGAACACTCTATGACATAAATCACAGTAAGATCCTTTTTGACCCACCTCCTAGAGAAACGTAAATAAAAACAAAAATAAACCAATGAGACCTAATGAAACTTAAAAGCTTTTGCACAGCAAAGGATACCATAAACAAGATGAAAAGACTATGCTCAGAATGGGAGAAAATATTTGCAAATGAAGCAACTAACAAAGGATTAATCTCCAAAATATACAAGCAGGTCATGTAGCTCAATATCAAAAAACCAAACAACCCAATCCAAAAATGGGCAGAAGACCTAAACAGACATTTCTCCAAAGAAGATATACAGATTGCCAACAAACACATGAAAGAATGCTCAACATCATTAATCATTGGAGAAATGCAAATCAAAACTACAATGAGATATCATCTCACACCGGTCAGAATGGCCATCATCAAAAAATCTAGAAACAAGAAATTCTGGAGAGGGTGTGGAGAAAAGGGAACCCTCTTGCACTGTTGGTGGGAATGTAAATTGATACAGCCACTATAGAGAACAGTATGGAGGTTCCTTAAAAAACTAAAACGAGAACTACCATATGACCCAACAATCCCACTAGTGGGCATATATCCTGAGAAAATCATAATTCAAAAAAAGCCATGTACCAAAATGTTCATTGCTGCTCTATTTACAATAGCCAGGACCTGGAAGCAACCTAAGTGTCCATCAACAGATGAATGGATAAAGAATTGGCACATATAGACAATTGAATATTACTCAGCCATAAAAAAAAATGAAATGCCATTTGCAGCAACATGGATGGACCTAGAGATTACCATACTAAGTAAGTCAGACAGAGAAACAAATATGATATCACTTTTATGTGGAATCTAATAACAACGGTACAAATGGACTTATTTACAAAACAGAAACAGACTCACAGACTTTGAAAACAAACTTATGGGTATCAAAGGGGAAATGTGAGGTAAGGGATAAATTAGGAGCTTGTCAATAACATACACACACTACTATATATAAAATAGATAACCAACAGGGACCTACTGAATAGCACAAGGAACTCTACTGAATATTCTGTAATAACCTATATAGGAAAATAATCTGAAAAAGAATGGATATATCTATAAATGAATCACTTAGTTGTACATCTGAAACTAACACAATATTGTAAATCAACTAAATTCCAATACAAAACAAAAATTAAATTAAAAAGAGAATCAATTACAGATATTGAGCATGAGAAAGAAATATTGTCCTGAATCTGGTCAAAGAACTCTTTTGTGTCATGAAGTTAAAATTTAATATCAAAAAGAAAAAAATTTCCCTGTTTCTGTACGTCCCCATTCCCATCCATCTTGCTGTGAAACTTTTTCTGATGATTTCAACATGTCACCCCAATATTTATAAATCTTTCTAAGATACAGTAAAATCTCTGCATAGCAATGAAGCCTAGTAGATAGAAGTCACATTCAGTATATCAAGCATTATACTACTGTTTGCTGGTGAAACTGGTCTTATTTTTGAATTAAAAATTTGGGTAGAGTGAAGGAAGTACTAAAGGAATCTAATGGCTTAAATGTGGCAATTTATAATTTATATAGTTATATTTTTTACACACATATATAACTATATAAATAGAAACTTTCCTTATATAAAACTCATATAAATCTATCAATTATCTATGTCCTTGAAAAATTATACACAAAACTGTCTAAACAGGACTTTAGAAAGATCAAGAATTGTAATAGGCATCAGACATGTAAGAGAATGTACTTTGAAGGAAAGTGTATCTTTGGACAGTAGGAAATAACAGTGTGGTATTGGGGCGAGGTTTACAGGGAGGGTAAAGAAAATGAAGAAAAAATGAAGAAAATACTGAAGTCAGAATTAGGGCTTCCTTTAGTTAAGGGTTAGGTTTAATAACTGATACAAGTTTGAAATTTAGTAAAGCAATGAGAAATATATAACATTTGAAATATTCTATCTATATTTTAAAAAATATATGAAATCTAAGAATCTTCCATAATTTCTTAAAATCAAGTAATCAATAAATGTTATTGTAGTGTCTTGGTAAACAGAAGTCAACTTTTTGTGTTCACTGTAGAACAAATTTTAGCTCTTTCTCTTTTCTCTGGGCCTCTTTCTCTCTGGGTATATGTATGTGTATATATGCCTTGAGCACAACAGAAAATGAGATATTATACCACTTTTCTTGGCCATAAATGTGTTGCTTCTTAACTTAATGTGGTACTCTCTTTCATACTGACATTTTTAGCATTAGGCAATGTTTAATAACAAGAATAATATGTTATATGTGTTAGTTATCCTCTTAGACCAAACTGTCACTATTTTGCATATTTACTTGCATCAAATCTTACAAGAAATGGAAATGATCTTTTCCTGAATTGAGATGCATATTTCCAAATGGAAGGGGAGAAATGTACACATAAATCTAGTTAGGAAACGATTACGTGAGTTGAACTTACATGTGAAATTTTCTGGATTTGTAGTTGAAACAGAGGGAAACTACTGAGGTTATTTGGGTACTAAAAATTGATTCTATTCCAAAGTCATTCTTGAAAGGGAATCTCTTATAAGGAGAAAGCCTCAGCCAGGCACCAATCACCTTTATCAACCCTCATATCCCCTCCTACACCTCCTGATTTTTTGTGCATATGCATGTTTTTGTTAAATCACTGACAAGGAAACTACCAGCCTTATGTTTTCACTAATGTTAGGAACAGCACACAGAATTTGTAATGTTAAGCATAACAGCTGATAATACTACAGAGGAGTAGAAAAGGAGAAAAAAATGATGCCATTAACCATGCAAATGTGTGCCACATCTGTACTAAATTGTCATTTGCATGAATACAGCTAAGGCAAGCAGGATTACTGTCATTAGAGCAATACTGTTTGCACTGCTATATTGTACTTAAGGTTGTGTGGGTGTTTCCATTTATAATGCCCCCCTTCTTTTCAGGGGTTTATAATTTTGTTGTAATAATCTGCTTTTGGATGAAACATTACTATGAGTTCATGGGGGGAGCAATTTTTAATTATAAAATTGGATTCAAATTGTTCAGCCATATTTTAGCTGGAGAAAAGCATTTGAGCATACTAACAAAAAAATTACATTTTCTTTTAAAATACAAGTCTTTAGAATTGAATTTGTGAGAATTTTTTTTTTTTAAGTTTAAGGTAGAAAACTACTTTTACTGTAACATTTTGTTTGTTGATTTTTGGTGTAGTGTCCCACCAGGAGACCCATACTATATACATAATTTGTCCACTTCAGTTCTCAAACTTCCAAAAGAAGTTATTTCAAGTAAATGTTTTATTAATTTTTCTTAACATATGGCTTCATCATATCTGCTCCTGATAAACTACATACTGCATATTAATATAGGGTCTCTTCATCCTCTAACAAGGCACAAGGTAGCATACACATATTAAAGAACAATTTTACGATCAGTGCTGCCTAGTTATGGTTGAATAACAGATTACTTCAGCAACTTCATGGTGGCAAGTAGCTTAAGTTATAGAGTAGAATTTTTTAAAAATAAAAGATGTTTGACTTACAAGTATGAATTTGAGTAACTAGTGTATTGACTTTATATAGGTATTGGTTGGCAAGAGATGTTGTCTGTGCATGGGTTGTAATCACTTTCAGCAACTTTAAATACTGAAAAGGAAAGATATTTATATATACCTGTGTTCTTTGTTATATAGTAAAGGCTAAAAACAGTACCTAAGCTAATGCACACAACAGTTAATAGAGTTATTGTTGACTGAATTAATCCAGATTGTCTCTACAATACTCTTGGGAAAAGATAGTTATTTGTTAGTTTATGTACGTCCCCATGGCTTTGAGAATTGTCATTTTGTAGTTATACAACGACAATGTTTATGTGCTGAAAATACATGTACATTTGTAGAAGTATCCTAATTCAGGATCCTTTTGGAAAGCAAATGACATAATTAAATGGGAAAAATTTGAAGAGAGTTTTCTAAAGGTACTATTTATAGTATGATTAGGATAGACTAGGGCCACAAGACATAGTGCAGCCTCTTGGGATTAGTAACAGAAGAGATTTAGTGCCAGATCTAAGTCTGAAGGGCAAGAGGAGAAGGGACAGTTATTGGAACCAGGAGGGAGAGATTAGGAGAGGCCCTCCTGATGGGAGCTGTGACATACAGTCAAAAGAAACAACCATCCCAAGGTAATCTATCAGAGAATGAGAAGACACATTAAACACTTGGGCCTCAATTTACTCACTGGCCCTAATCTTCTTGTAATGTACGTCCATGGCCTTTGAGGGGACAAACAGAAGGTCATCCTTGGCCATTGGAAGAACAATCCAGAACAATAAGTAACGATAAAAGTAATGAATTTAAATGGATGCAAAATCTTAACAAGTAAGGTTATTTTTGTTAATATACATGTCATGCAATATATTACTTTACTCTAAGTTTGACTAATTCATCAGTTCACAAGTAACTTCTGTAGTGTCTATTACATAGAAAATGTAACCTTACACCTTACACAGATATCTATAATTCTGGCATAAGTGCTATTTCAGTGGTACAAAGTGAATGTTACCAAGAGATGGGCAGTAGGTGATCCATTCATAAGAGTTGTGGAGAAAGACATATAGAACACATGCCAGCTGATGTAGGTTTTAAATGGTGGATATATTTCCATCGGCAAGGTATGGATCTTCCTGCCTGTGGAAAATTATCTTCATGGTACAAGAGCCAGAAAGGAATGTTTCAAAAAATGTTTCACGTGGGGACAGTGTTACTTAAAAAAAAAAAAAAGTAAAGGCTGGTATCTTCTAGGAGGGGAACTTAAATGCCAGTCTATGAAATTTGTATTTTGTTGAATATGATAGGAAAGTCTCTGAGTTTCAGAATAAGGAAGTAACTCAGTCATAGCAGCCCATGAGACAGATCAGCCTGGCTTCCCCAGTTAGTTTGTACGATTTTGGAGAGGTTGGGGTGGTGGACAATTCACTTACAACATCAGTACACCAATATTCACTTAAGAGGACAAGGATTGAATTAGAATAGAGGCGAGGAAACAGAAAAAAGAAGGCACAAACATGAAGAGACTTAACGATGCATTTCAATACTATATTTAAATTTGAAAGAGCCGTCTCTGATCAACTTAAGAAAGAAATATTGAGATTATTAAATGTATCACCATCTAGCATCATGTCCTTCTGAATGTTTCTTTCCACTATACTTTACAAAGCCAAGGGAGGCCGATCGCTTTTTCCTTTGCCTCGCTGCCGTTCCAACAATTATCATTATCTCTAATCCCAGACTTGCTCATCCTGCTGAGCGTCCAATAGCTATTAAAGATCGTTTTTTGCAGTGTTAACTGAAGCCCTCAGTCCAGTGATGGCGTGTGGATATTTTGGCATATTTTAAACCATGCTTTTTTGAGTGGCTTATTGTAATTTATCTAAGATATTTTCATCTAAAAAACGTATTCACCTTACCTGACTTGAAACACAGGGCTAAAAGTTGTATGCTGTTCTTATTTCAGGATTCTTATTGATTAAGGGAATTTGTTTATTATGTTTATTTGCAAATTGGTTGTGTGAGATCGAAATTTACTCATAATAGTCATGACAACAAAGGCATCAATAGTAGTGATAATATTCCAGATTTATCAGTCAAGACCTAAAGGGGTGGGATAGGGAGGGTGGGAGGGAGACGCAAGAGGGAGGGGATATGGGGACATATGCATACATATGGCTGATTCAGTTTGATATACAGCAGAAACTAACACAATATTGTAAAGCAATTATACTCTAATAAAAAAGTAAAAAAAAAAAAAAGATGTGAAGAGACAGGGAAGTGTATGTCATTCGAACTAATCTTTTTTTAAAGATACAAATAGTAGGTGTGATTAAAAAACACTTAGCATCATCACCCACAGGTCTACCTTAGCTCTCCCTCTGTCCCATTTACTTTTGAAAATAAAAATGAACTGAATACAAATAAATACACTAAAATAAAAATAAAATAAATGATGGTAACACAAAACAAAAATAAAATAAAATTTATCAGCCAAGTAAAAAACCAAGACTTTACTAGAAATAACAGAATAACACATGACCCCTTCTGAAAAGTTCATATAAACATGAAATTCTTAGTGCAACTATTAAGGCTGAAATCCTTTTCTCTGTCAGTCTTTATCCTATCAGATAAGGATGCTAAGTTACAAGTTTTTGAGTGAGGCCTGACTTTGAAAGAGCTAGAAAATATCCCTATGAGCAAGCCTCTCTGTGCCTCCCTGGCTTTGCATTGCCAACTCTGTTAAATTTCAGAGTCGGGCTTGTGGATCCTTACACTGTCTTCCAGATGACTGGCATGATTCCTTAACTCACCTTCAAATGTGCATATGTTGATAGTGCGAGGGACCTACCAAATAAACTGTTCAAAATGTAAATGTGTTAGATTTTATGAGGTGAATTTGAGAAATTATTATGGCTCATAATGACAATACGTGAAGACAAAGGTTTTGTCTTCATGGAACCAAGAAGTGAAGCAAAAGATTATACACACACACACACACACACACACACACACATTTCAGTCGCTAAGCATATTTTCAAACATCTGGATCTTTTACATTATGGAGACCAAAACATCCAGATGTTTTCCCTGAATTTTAGTGCAAGGCATATTTTCAATACATCCATTGAAAATCAATATTACTAACCCCAAAGAGCAGTACATGTATGGTGTGTGTGTGTGTGTGTGTGTGTGTGTGTGTGTGTGAGAGAGAGAGAGAGAGAGAGAGAGAGAAAGGAAGAAAAGGAAGAGGGAGGGAGGGAGGGAAAATTCCCAGGCTCCTACACCACAGCGTATAACACAATATATCCTACAAACACTTGCTGAAAAAAATGAGTGAAATTCTCCATTTCTCAAGCTTAATGTCATCTTGACTTTGGTCTCAGACTTAAAGGAAGGATTTATCATGACTTCACCTCTACATGGACAAAGAATATTCATTTTAAACATATTACTGTCTATAATTGAATGTGTGTGTGCGTGTGTGTGTGTTTTCACAATGTCTTGTGACTTACCCTGTATTTTATTTTACCTAAAGTCTTGCTCTCAAATATATGTAGACCTGCACCATCCTTTTATTGCTCACTGTGTTCGTGTTGGAAATAGGTGGTGAGAACCCTTTCAAGTGAGCTGCAGGACTTCAGGACTACTTGGGTCACTAAAGGAGTCTGATTTCCTGACTTGTCAGTTCAAGTTACTGTAAAAAGAGCACCTCTTAAAAATGCATGACTTCATGTGGTCAAATGTGTCAAAAATGGTTTAAAATAATACAATCCTAAGAACCATAGGGGGTGGGAGTGAACAGCATAAAGAATTACTGGTATTTTCCTCTCTGTATCCCATATTTATAGCCAGTGCCATAAAGGCACACCAGGAACACATGTGAGATGCAGTCATTTTCTCCAAACAAGTTTTGCCAAAATCACTGCATTTACTATGGTTATCCTTATTAATTAATTATCTTGATATTTATTGCTGGATTGTCTATCTCTAAATGCTCATGTGCTTTGACTTCGAAGCAATTCTTGCTCTAATCATGAGATGAGGAAGGACGCTGTAGAGTGTGACTTCTGAATGCTATGGTGTAACATTCTGGGAGTAGTCACCAGAGAAATCACACTCTTAGGGGAATCATTTACAAGTTTTAAAACAATCCTACCCTTTTACCTTAAGTGAAAAGAAGCCTGGAACAATACTGAATAACTAACAGCACTTCCTAATTATGCTGATTCTTTTCAAAGTTCTATCAGTGAACATTTGACTGGGATGCTCTGACTTACATATAATTTTAAATCAAATTGTTATGAAGTAGGAAATATTTTTAGCTTTATAATATATAGTTCAATTATTGTGTATATTATGCACCTAATCATGAGAGAAATAGCTTTAATTTACATTCTAAGGAGTTCACTAGTTGGAACATGATTTTTTCCTCTTTAAACATGTTCATTTAATTTTGTAGTTTGAACGTTGCATTCCATATTCTACACTCTATTCACTGATGGTACCAAATTCAGCAAAAATATGTGCATTAATTTATGTAGGTGGAGCTATCTTTACTCACACAAATTAAGCAGAACGGTGTATGGTAACGTAACCTGCACCCTCAAAGGCCCCTCAGTGTTGGTTCTGTTCACAAACCAGTGCACTGCAATCTTGCAGGTACAAATTTGGAAGCTTTTTCAAAAACTATGGTGCATCATTTTATTCTTGAAAAATGATTAGTATGTTAGCTTAAAATTTCATACTGCAAATTATATTTTATTCTGGAAATTCATGAAAACCTAAATTTAAATATATTGTCATCATTTTCTTAGCCTAAAAGCACAGAAGAAACTAAATATATCTGAAGGTATTTTTCTTTGGAAATTCAGGCCTGTAATATGTGTTGAGGATAAGTAAACAGTTGGCAAGGAACTCCCTCTTGTGGTCAAACATTCTTAATTAGAAAAAGAGATTTGTGCTCAACCGATGGTCTGGATTATTAAAACGTGGGTCACTTGTAACCATTAAGATTAACAATACTGATATAAGTGGTTTTACTGAAGCAATCCTTTGCAAATTACAGCTGAATTCTGAAACATATGCTCTTAATTTTTCCTAAAACAGAGCTTTGCACTGCTGTTCAGGATAAATCCACTTTGAATTTCAATTTCCAAGGTTTCTTGTTACTTTTAAAATGCATAACATTCTTTTAAAACTATATGCACACACACTTAAATACATACATATAATATACATATATATCATTGTCAGTCACAGAGTGGAAGACGTTTATGAATTCAGTATTGTAAGAAGCTCACATCCTCTTTGTTTTGATCTCAGCACTTTGTTTTCTCATAGTTTCTAAAACTGTAGGACCACTAAATGTTTCTTTAAGCAGCAGGAGAAACAGTTCCCATATACTGTTAACCAATGCTCTCCCAGAGTACCAGTGGCAAGTCTATTGTCAGAGGTAATAAATGCCTGACATCCAATC
Organism: Kogia breviceps; assembly: GCF_026419965.1. Taxonomy (NCBI): domain Eukaryota; kingdom Metazoa; phylum Chordata; class Mammalia; order Artiodactyla; family Physeteridae; genus Kogia; species Kogia breviceps. Next base: position 73,775,037 of record NC_081313.1, on the reverse strand, counting down.
AGAAATGTTCTAAACACTTACTATGAATGAAGCAAATTACCAGACACATAACGAAGCTGACAAATTCTGATATTTTTCCCGATTGTTTCACCTAAGCAGTGTCTCCAACCACTTCACAAGATAGGTAATAGGCAGACACTATCTGTCCTAGTACTGAGTATGCAATTCACTTCCACGATATGAAATTAAAACCTGATGCCAAGAAGCCTGGGATTTAACTTACCTTCTGACAGCACATCAAAGGTTGGGAAGAAGGCCCTGTGCTCAGATCAGGTCACTGCTGCAAGTTCAAATACTAACGATACTATCTGAACCAACTTCTTTTGGGAATGACTTCAATATCAGCAAAAGAAAGCTCCCAAGTTCAATCGAGTCATTATTTAAGGGTGAAAGAGAGTGAGAGAGAGAGACAGAGATGCTCATCATATAAGTTCTGCAGTTTGTGCAAGAATGTCTACATGTGGAGAGAGCTATTTCTGTACACGTGCTGGTTCCAACATCCCTTTGCCTGCCTAAAGTTAAACACTCAATTAATCATCAGCCAAATTATGCACTTGTGCTTTCTTTATACAAGCTAGGGAAGAGTATGCGTGAGAGGACAAAATTGTTTGTCTTTAAATTTTTATTCATATTTCCCAGCTGTTCTTTTTGTTAAGTTCTGTTGACTACGGTGTATTTATGTTAAAGTTGTTTTCCTTATTTTTTTATTGATATAAAACTCGGTATGTTCACTATAGAAAAATCAAAAGTGTACACATTTTTTATAATATTAGATACATAAACATTTGTGTTTCTCAAAACATGGGTAACTGCGTAGTAGTTTTAACAATGTTATTTAACAGACATTAACTAATTTCTATGTTCATAGATGGGTTTGTTTGTTTTTTTAATATTCTCATTTTTAACATTAGCATACCCTCTACTCTTTATTGTATGAATAAACTATAATGTATATACTCAAACTACCATTTAAATATCTTAGAAACTTTTTCAATATTAAGAAAAAATTATAAATATTCACATAGTTATATCTTTACACACATGCCTACTGCAAATATTTCATACATTGTATGAAAATGGATGGCTGGTCTACATTGTATCTTTTGTGCCTACGGCAGACATTGTTACCATGTTTCTTTGACTTTAAGATACCATCAAGATTAGATATATCACTATTTCATGTTTGATTAAAAAAGAAAAAATAATACTGCCAATAAGACTGAGACATGTCATTGATTGGTAGACACTTCTCAATTTCAGAGAAGGAAAAGTATTAATCCCAGCATACATGAGACACTGTGATGACTCATGACACTTTTTTTCTACTAAATCTGAATACAGCCTCAGATTATTTTGCAATACAACAGTTCCTACAGGCATACCAATGGGAAGGGGTAATTTAGTAAGGGAATGATTGGATGTTGAGAATTGTCTGTGATGACACAGGGAAATTTGAAATCCTCTACTTAGTAAAGAGGTATAAGTCATGCTGTATGATAAACGCCATATACTGTGCACTCTAATCCTGTCTTTTGAAAAAGTTAATTGACTGAAGGAATTTCTCATAAATACATCTCTCTCTCTCTCTCTCTCTCTGGCTTTCAACAATAAGCTAGAAAGTATTTGGGAAGAAGGGAAGAAAAAATCGATAAAGGGAGAAAGAAAAACAGCATTAATCAAGTTTCCAAGTATTAGAAGCCATATATATGTATTTCATGCCTATTTTATACTTGATACTCCCAGGAACCTGAAAAACTTTTACTTGCACATTTTTAGAGGTAAGGAACCTGAGTCTTGGGTTAGTGAATAACTTATTCAAATTCACACAGCCATCAGGGGTGCAATTGTTGGGATTAATATCCAAATATACATGATTCCAACTGTTTTGTCTTCTCTATGACCTTAGACCAACACCTGAAATTTACCTTGTAGGCAATTTGGCTCCACAAATTATTCAGCAAAGGAAAGGGTACCTGTACACAATCAGAAATAGAATCTCCTGATATAGGCCAGATATCATATTTATATTTAATTTTATCTGATATATTCTGATTATTTGTCTATGCTATGGACACTTCCACAGAGAAAAACCTGCTACTGACACCTGCTCATCACTTGAACTCACAGGAATATTCCCACTCATTCTTCTTCACCTTTGGCTGTATATTTCTGTGAATTACGATTCATCTCAAGGTACTGGAGCTGCAATTTCTCAGGATCCTCTGCTATCCCCTTCAGTTTGACTTCTCTCTCTCTCTCTCTCTCACACACACACACACACACACGAACACACACAAAAAGGAGGTGGAAGTGTTCCTGTGTTCCTGGCGTAGCTTATATTATCCTTCATAGTAGAGCTATATCTTTCTTTTAAAATGGAATATAGTTTAGCTCCATGAATAAATTTTTCTATTTTAAAATTACTGAAACCCTTCTAATAATGTCATTGTATGACTAGGTGAAGAAGATTTAGGCCAAAGAGAAGTAGAATTAGGTCAGCTAATCAAAATAGTTTTGGAAGAAATTGTAATTTTAGCAAAACCAACTTACCTGTTCATTTTAAGGAGATATTTTGTTCCTTGTGGAACACGCTACTTCATTTTAAGGCTTTTTTCTGTGAAGAAGTTGTTCCCTCTGGCGTTTGAAAGTACTGCATAAGCCTATTGTGATTTTTTGTTTTGGTGGAAACCATGACTCCCTTGGGTGTATTACTCTGGTTTAAAGTGGCCCCTCAATTGTAAATGATCACATTGCTACATGGACCATTTATACAGAGGTATTTCTTTTTGGAGCAAGAGTTAAATCAAGTGTTTTTGTGCCACACCAGGGACCCAACATGCTCCAATAGATAAGCTACTGTTCTAAGGATGTAAAAACCTTCATATTTTCATTTCGCTCATATTCTTTGTTATCTATGTAGAGCCATGTAGTTAAATCTTGTTAATTTGAATTCAGAGACATTAAAAACACCAAAAGAAAGGATTCAAAAAGTTAGATATTTCATGTTAACTGAAATTGAGCAAGTACTTAGCTTCTTTTTTGATTAAAAAACTCAGTAGAAATATTTTATGCTTTTTAAAGTAGGGAGGATATCATGAGAACAGAAAAATAAATAAAACCTCTTTTATAACAATGGTTTCAATATGGGAGTCCAGGTGTTTATGAATGATGAAACTAGGAACTGAGGTTCCCCAAGTTCTTATCAAGATATTAAAAATATATAATGGACAGTGAAGTAAAATGTTAACTTCCTTGATTTTTGCTAAAATTATATCAACTCAACCATCATGATACCATTTTTTATAATGCTCAAAACATTTTATTAGTAGTTATATAATATTTAATTTTTAAAATAGAAAGTGTATTAGCTGATCAACAAAGGTTGATAAGCAAAAATACTTCTAAACAGAGGACCAATGAAGGGAACAAAATAAAAGTGTTAATTAATAGTAAAAGTGAGCTTCAACAATTCATAGTTTCCCTTCTTTGGCATTAAGCTACTACATAAGGAAAAGACTTTTAAGATTACAGAATCCCTTTGCAAAAAGTCAGTTATCAAGAAGTTCATGATTTACAGAACTAAATACTAATGTAATTGGCATTTCTATACATAAGCATTACAATTTCCTCCATCACAAAAGATAAAATATGTTTTTCCTTTGTTATCTTGCTTTCTATAATGGATATACTTTCATCCTCTTGAACAATTTATACAGAATGGGTATAATATAAACTGACAATTGACTCAAGCTTAGGCACTATTAGATATGAGAGCACTGAACAGGAATCTGTGAGTTATTGCTTGGTGTAAAGAGGAGGAAAGACAGCTTTCATAATAATGTGAAAATGCCAGGAGCAATGGTTAAGCCAAATAAGAAAGTGACTCTTCCCATCAATAGGAATGAATTATAATTATCCCCAATGCCACAGCATCAGGAAAGGCAGTGTAACTAAGACAACCAGAGGCCAAATTTGGTGAACCAAACCAATCCTAACTTGAAAGTAATTTTGAAAAAGTTTTAGGTGGAAAAACTTATGTCAAAGACACCTGGTGAAGATTTAGTTGTCATTTTCACCTTGATGAACTAAACTCGCATAAACATTATTTTATTTAATTATGTGTTATGAGACCCTGGAAAAGGGTGATTCTTTATAGTACATACAATGTGAAACATTTGTAAGGTCTGTAAAACATGGAAGAAGTAAAGAGTAATTGATCCTAGAATTTCTTTCTAAGAAAGAACTTTACTCATATTTAGCTTTATAGTCTAATTTTTATAATTTTCTTATTTAATTTTAAGACAAGTAATAAAATGAATATTGCTTTTTTTTCTTTTTCTAGAAAGTTGAGTATGTGCTTCCCATGAACTGTCAGCTACATAAAGACCTTAGTTAGAGGTTCCTCTCAGGAACTGTCATTTGTATGTTCCTGGACTGACTGCAACTCATCTGAGTTTTATAATTAATGATTATGTTTCCCAGATAGAAGGGGGCGGGGAAACATATAATCAACTTTCCATTGAAAAAGTTGCTTTTACTTTTATTTTTCTATTTTTCTGACTAGATGAGATTTCAGATTAAGATTAAGTTGGGTGAAAGAGCACTTGAATAAAAATTTGAAGATATGCAGTATTTCATCATGTTTAGAGCTCAGAACTGAGAGACAAATTTTATGGGTTCAACTCTCTGGCCAACTATATGACCTTGGATAAATTAGGTCAGTGTGTTTCAGTTTTCACATTTATAAAATGGGGATAACTACAAGTAATGGTGCACATTAACAGTATACTACTGCTGTTAGTAAAATTATGTAGCTTAGAGAGTCAATTTCCTCATCAATAAAAAGGGATTTGATTAAATAATCCCTACTTTTGACTACATTTTGGAAATTTTGTATTAAAATTAATTTTATATGACAGGAAACAGTTTTAAAAATAATTTTTGATGACATCTGCCAGATAAATTTCACTAATAAATATTTAGTAATGTTATTTAATATTAATGTTTATATAAGTATGTATATAAATTAATATTATATAACTATACATAATTATAATTGCTATATTATACAAACATTTATATAGTAATAATATTTAATAATACTTACTTTGTCCCAGCATGAAGTTAACATCTTTAGTGTAATAGGTTTTCGTAAATTTGAAGATGGTATTTAATGTGTTCTTTAAAGGGAATACATGCAGCAAATCTAGAATCAGTTACTATTTTCTGTGTAGGAAGGTATAAAATATAGGAAATAGGGTAAGGTATATTTAGAAGAGAAAATGTTTAGAGAGAAATTATAAAGGAAGATGGGAAAAGAGAGAAAAGAGAATGAAACAGAGAAAGACTATGTAGCTGATGAGGCAAGAGTGACTGGAGAAGGTGTGTGAGAAATACCCATCAGTGAAATGTTCTTCAGGATACCTACTATTGGTAACTCTGAATATCCCAATATATTTTAAATAAATAAATAAAACGAATAATTATAGCCAAGAAAAAGTGTGGAGCTTTAGTAGACAACTGAAGTTAAGTTGTTATCAACTTAAAATAGACTGTTTTAATGCTAAGATTTTTTTAAATAAGCCTTATGTTAACTACAAAGCAAAAGCCAATACTAGATACACAGTAGACCAACAGTAAGGAATCAAAGCAGTAAATAATCAAATCAAAAAGAAGATAGAAAGAAAGGAACAAAGGATTTATAAAATACTCAGAAAACAATTAACAAAATGGCAGTAGTGAGCACTCACCTATCAATAATCACTTTAAACTTAAATAGATTATGTTCTCCAATCAAAAGACAGAGAGTGGATTAATGGGTAAAGACCAAGCTCTATGCTGCCTACGAGAAACTCACTTCAACTTTAAGATCACGTATAGGCTCAAGGTGAAGCAATGAAAGATATTCTATGCAAATGAAAATCAAAGAGAAGAGAGTTAGCTATACTTACATCAGACAAAACAGATTTTAAGTCAAAAACTGTAACAAGAGGCAAAGATGTACATTATATAATGATAAAGGGTTAATTCATCAAGAGGATATAACAATTGCAAATACTTATGCACCAATATGAGAGCACCTAAATACAAAAAGCAAATACTCATAGATTGGAAGGGAGAAATAAACAGAAATACAATAAGAGTAGGGGACTTTAAAACTCACTTTCAACAACAGAAAAATCATTCAAATAAACAATCAATATGGGAAAAAAACATCCTGAACTATACATTAGACCAAATAGACCTAACAGACATATATAGAATATTCCAGCCAACAATAGCAGAATTCACATCCTTCTCAGGAAGTTCACACAGAATATTTCCCAGGATAAATCATATTTTAGGCCACAAATAATGTCTTAACAAATTTAGGAAGACTGAAATCATATCAAGCATTTTTTCCCAACCAGTATGGTATGAAGCTAGAAAGCAGTAACAGGAGGTAATTGGAACACAAACATATGGATATAAAACAGCATGCTCCTGAATAACTAATGGGTCAAAGGAGAAATCAGAAGTTATCCTGGGACTAATGAAAATGGAAATGCAACATACCAAAACTTACAGGGTGCACCAAAAGCAGTCTAAGAGGGAAGCTCATACCTATAAATTCTTACTTAAAGGAAAAAAAGAAAAATCTCAAACAACCTAACTTCACCTCAAGGAGCTAGAAAAAGAAGAACAAACTAAGTCCACAGTTATTAGAAGAAAGGAAATAGAATCAAAGCAGATAAGAATGAAATAAAGACTAGAAAGATAACAGAAAACAAACCTAAGAGGTTTTTTGTTGTTGTGCTTGTTAAATTGACAGTATTGACAAAATTTTAGCTAGAATAATTAAGAAAAAAAAGAGAAGACTCAAACAAATACAATCAGAAATGTCAGAGGAGAAATTGCAACTGATACCACAGTAATACAAAGGATTATAAGAGATGACTATGAACAACTATACACCAACAAATTGGATAACCTAGAAGAAATGGATAACTTACTAGAAACATACCTACCAAAACTGAATCATGAAGAAATAGAAAATCTGAACAGACCAATTACTAGTAAGAAAATTGTTTGTTGGGAGTTTTTTGATTACTGATTTCAAAGTCCAAGACCACACAGCTTCACTGATAAAGTCTACCAAACATTTAAAGAAGAAATAATGCCAATCCTTCTAAACTCTTCCAAAAAATTGAAGAAGAGGGAACACTTCCAAACTCAATTTACAAAGACAAAATTACACTGATAACAAAGCCAGATAAGAACACTACAAGAAAATAAAATTATAGGCAAATAACTCTGATGAACATAGTTGCAAAAATTCTCAACAAAATATGAGCAGACCATATTCAATGGAACATTAAAAGGATCATAGACTGTGCTCAAGTGGAATTTAACCTTGGGGGATATAAGGATGGTTACATGTCCATAAATAAGACAATGTGATACACCATATTAAGAAAATGAAGGATAAAAACCATGATTAAATAAATGCAGAAAAAGCAATTGATAAAATTCAACTTCATGATTGATAAATCAATTCATGATTAAAACTCTCAAATTAGATATGGAAGGAATGCACATCAACAAATTAAGGGCTGTATATGACAAGCCTACAGTTAACATCATACTCAGTGGTATAAATCTTTCTTCTAAGATCAGGAACAAGACAAGGATGCCCACTCTCACAAATTTTATTCAACAAGAGTACTGAAGTCCTAGCTAAAGCAATTACACAAGAAAAAGAATTAAAATGTATTGAAATAAGAATGGAAGAAGTAAAATTTTCTCTGTTTGTAGATGACATCATCTTATATATAGAAGATTCTACCAAAAAACTGTTAGAATTGATAAATGAATTCAGTAAACCTGCAGGATACAAAGTCATCATGCAAAAATCAATGGCTTTTCTATACAATACCAACATCAGAAGAAGAAATTAAGAAAACAACACCATTTATAACAGCATAAAAAAGAATAAAATACTTACAAATACATTTAGCCAAGGAAGTGAAAGATCTGCACATGGAAAACTATAAAGTGCTGATGAAAGAAATTGAAGAAAACAAACAAAAAATATGGAAATATTTCTCATGTTCATGATTGGAAAAATTAATATTGTTAAATGTTCATACTACCCATAGTGATCTACAGATTAAATGTAATCTCTATCAAAATTCCAACAGTATTTTTTACAGAAATAGGAAAAACAATTCTAAAACTCATGTGGAACACAAAATACCCCAAATAACTGGTACCTTGAGCAAAAAGAGCAAAGCTGGATGCATTACATTTTCTGATTTCAAATATATTATAAAGCTATAGTAATAAAAACAATGCGATACTGGCATAAAACAGACAGAGATCAATGGAATAAAACAGAGAGCCCAGAAACAAATCTATGCATTTACGGTCAATTGATCTTTTACAATGTTGCCAAGAACACACAATGGGGAAAGGATGGTATCTTCAATAAATATTGTCTAGAAAACTGGATTGCTACATGCAGAAAAACAAAATTGGACCCCTATCTCACTCCATATATAGAAATCAACTCAAAATCAACTAAATATTTAAATGTAAAATTATATCATAGAAAAACTAGAATAAAACTCCAGGGAAAATGATTCTTGAAATTGCTTTCAGCAATGATTCTTTGGATATGACTATAAAAGCACAGGCGATGAAAGCAAAAACAGACAAACAGAACTATATTAAACTAAAAATTTTCTGCACAGCATAAACAAAATCAACAAAATGAAACTGCAATTTATAGAATGGGAATATATTTTCAAACCATTTATCTGATAAGGGGTTAATATCATAAATACATAGGCAACTTTTACAACACAATAGCAAAAAAAGAATCTTAATTAAACAAAAACAACCCAATTTAAAAAAGGACAAAAGATCTGAATAGACATTTTTCCAAAAAAACCCATATAAATGGCTGACAGGTATCTGAAAAGGAGCTCAACATCACTAATCATCAGGGAAATGAAAATCAAGACCACAGTGCAAAGTCCTAGCTAAAGCAATTACACAAGAAAAAGAAATAAAAGGTACTGAAATAAGAAAGGAAGAAACAAATTTGTTTCTGCTTGTAGATGACATCATCTTATTATGTCATACCTATTAGAATGTCTATTATCAAAAAGACAAGAGATAACAAATGTTGGCAAGGATGTGGAGAGGAGGGAACCCTTGTACACTTCAGTGGGAATGTAAATTGGAATAGTCATTATGGAAAACAGAATGGAGCTTCCTCAAAAAATTAAAAAGAGAACCACCATATGATCCAGCAATCCTACTTTTCTATATATATCCTAAGGAAAAGAAATCATTATCTGGAAGAGATATCTGGACTCCCATGTTCAGGGCAGCACTACTCACAATAGTCAAAATATGGAAATAACTAAAGTGTCTGTTGAAAGATGAATGGATAAAGAAAATGTGGAATGTATTTATATGTGTGTGTGTATGCATGCACACACATGCACACACACAGAGTGGAATATTATTCAGTCTTAGAAAAAGAAGGAAATCTTGCCATTTGTAACATACAGATGAAAGTAGAGGACATTATCCTAAGTGAAATAAGTCAGATAGAGAAACACAGTGTATGGTGTCACTTATTTGTCACTCTTAACAACAACAACAAAATAAAAACAAATGAACCCATAGAAACAGAGAATGGTAGTTGCCAGGGGCTGGAAGTTTCAGAAAACAGGTAAATGTTGTTCCAAGGGTACGAACTTTCAGTTATAAGAAGAATAAGTTCTGAGAATCTAATCCACATGATGACTATATTTAATAATAAGTATTTTTTACTTGAAATGTGCTAAAAGAGTAGATCTTAAGCATTCTCTCACAAACGCAAAAACTGTATGAGGTGATGGATTTGTTAATTAACTTGACTGTGGTAATCATTTTAACAATGTGCATGTATACCAAATAATCACACTGTTCACTTTAAATATATTATGGTTTTGTCAATTATGCTTCAGTAAAGCTGGGGAAAAACTCTATACCTACAAATTTGATAACAAATAAACTGGACTAATTCCTTGAAAGAAACACTCCACCAAAACTTTAAAAAATTAATAATCTAAATTGTATAAAAAAATTAATAACCATCTGAAATAGAAATGGTTGATACTGTTTCACTGCTGAATGCTACAAAGCATTTAAAGAAAAAGTGACAAGAATTCTCTACAAACTCTTACATAAAATAGAGGCAGAAGGGAAAATTCCTAACTCAGTCTGTGAGGACAAACTTACCCTAATACCAAAACCAGATAAAGACATTACAAGAGAGGAGAAATTACAAACCACTGTCTCACATTAACACAGACATAAAAATTCTCAACAAAATGTGAGCAAACTGAATCTAACAATGTATAGAAAAATTATACACCATGGACAAGTGGGATTTATTTCAGGTATGCAAGGCTGGTTCAACATTAGAAAATGAATCAATGCATTCCATCACATCAACAGGTTAAAAACAAAAAGTAACATGATTATATCAATAGGTGCAGAAACAGTATTTGACAAAATCCAGTATCCACATAAATATACATGATAAAAACTCTCAGCAAACTAGGAATAAAAAGGAACTACCACAACTTGATAAACAACATTTAGGTAAGGAGACCTTTAAGATGGCAAAATAAGACATGGAGATCACCTTCTTTCCCACAAATAGATAAAAAATACATCTATATGTGGAACAACTCTTACAGAACACCTACTGAATGCTGGCAGAAGACCTCAGACTTCCCAAAAGGCAAGAAACTTGGTAGGGCAAAAGAAAAAAGAAAGAACAGAGACAAAAGAATAGGGACAGGATCTGCACCTCCAGGAGGGAGCTGTCAAGGAGGAAAAGTTTCCACACGCCAGGAAGCCCCTTCTCTGGCGGACACAGGGAGTGGCGGGGGGGATGTTTCGGAGCCACGGAGGAGACTGCAGCAACAGGGGTGTGGAGGGCAAAGCGGAGAGATTCCCGCACAGAGAATCAGTGCCAACCAGCACTCATGAGCCCTAGAGGCTTGTCTGCTCACCCACCTAGGCAGATGGGGGCTGGGATCTGAGGCTCCAGCTTTGAGGTCAGATCCCAGGGAGAGGACTGGGGTTGGCAGCATGAACACAGACTGAAGGGGGTTAGTGTGCCACAGCTAGATGGGAGGTAGTTCAGGAAAAAGTTTGTAACTGTCTAAGAGACAAGAGACCACTGTTTTGGGGTGCATGAGGAGAGAGGATTCAGAGCGCCACTTAAAGGAGCTCCAGAGACAGGCACGAGATGCAGCTATCAGTGTGGACACCTGGGATGGGCATGAGATGCTAAGGCTGCTGCTACAGCCACCAAGAAGCATGTGTGCAAGCACAGTTCACTATCCACACCTCCCCTCCCGGGAGCCTGTGCAGCCCACCACTGCCAGAGTCCTGTGATCCAGGGACAACTCCCCCAGGAGAACAAACAGTATGCCTGTTGCAATGTCACACTGGCCTCTGCTGCCACAGGTTTGCCCCACATTTCATACCCCTCCCCCACCCCAGCTGAGTGCATCAGAGCCCCCTATTCAGCTGCTACTTTAACCCCATCCTGTCTGAGCAAAGAACAGACACCCTCAGGTGACCTACACACAGAGGTGGGGCCGCATCCAAAGCTGAACCCCAGGAGCTGTGCAAACAAAGAAGAGAAAGGGAAATCTCTCCCAGCAGCCTCAGGAGCAGTGGATTAAATCTCCACAATCAACTTGATGTACCATGCATCTCTGGAATACCTGAATAAACAATGAATCATCCCAAAATTGAGGCAGTGGACTATGGGACTAACTGTAGACTTGGGGTTTGCTTTCTGCATCTAATTTGTTTCTGGTTTTATGTTTATCTTACTTTAGTAGTTAGAGCTTATTATCACTGGTAGATTTGTTTATTGATTTGATTGCTCTCTTCCTTTTTTTAAATATACATATATTTTTTTCCATTTTCTCTTTTTGTGAGTGTATATGTGTATGCTTCTTTGTGTGATTTTGTCTGTATAGTTTTGCTTTTACCATTTGTCCTAGGGTTCTGTCTGTCCGTTTTTCTTTATTTTTTTTAGTATAATTTTTAGTGCTTGTTATCATTGGTGGATTGGATTTTTGCTTTGGTTGTTGCACTTTCTTTTTTCTCTTCTTTTAAAAATTACTTCTTTATTTTTAATAATAATTTTTTTAATTTTAATTATTTTATTTTTTCTTTCTTTCTTTCTTTTATTTCTCCTTATTCTTCTGAGCCATATGGCTGACAGGGTTTTGGTGCTCCAGCCGGGTGTCAGTCCTGAGTCTCTGAGGTGGGAGAGCCAAGTTCAGAACATTGGTCCACCAGAGACCTCACAGCCTCATGTAATATCAAATGGCAAAAGCTATCCCAGAGATCTCCATCTCAATGCTAAGACCCAGCTCCATTCAAGGACCAGCAAGCTAGAGTGCTGGACTCCCTATGCCAAACAACTAGCAAGACAGGAACACAACCCTATCCATTAGCAGAGAGGCTGCCTAAAATCATAATAAGGTCACAGACACCCCAAAAACACACCACCAGACGCAGTCCTACCCACCAGAAAGACAAGATCCAGCCCCATCCAACAGAACACAGGAACCAGTCCCCTCCACGAGGAAACCTATACAACCCACTGAACCAAACATAGCTACTGGGGACACACACCAAAAACAACGGGAACTATGAAAGTGCAGCCTGTGAAAAGGAGACCCCAAATACAGTAAGTTAAGCAAAATGAGAAGACAGAGAAACACACAGCAGATGAAGGAGCAAAGTAAAAACCCATCAGACCAAACAAGTGAAGAGGAAATAGGCAGTCCACCTGAAAAAAATTCAGGGTAATGATAATAAAGATTATCAAAAATCTTGGAAATAGAATGGAGAAAATACAAGAAATGTTTAACAAGGACCTAGAAGAACTAAAGAGCAAACAATGATGAACAAAACAATAAATGAAACTGAAAATTCTCTACAAGAATCAATAGGAGAATAACTGAGGCAAAAGAATGGAAAGTGACAAGGAAGATGAAATAGTGGAAATAACTACCACAGAGCAGAATAAAGAAAAAGAATGAAAAGAATTGAGGACAGTCTTAGAGACCTCTGGAACAATATTAAATGCACCAACATTCAAATTATAGGGGTCCCAGAAGAAGAAGAGGAAAAGAAAGGGACTGAGAAAATATTTGAAGAGATCATAGTTGAAAACTTTCCTAATATGGGAAAGGAAATAGTCAATCAAGTCCAAGAACCACAGAGAGTCTCATACAGGATAAATCCAAAGAGAAATGTCAAGACATATATTAATCAAAGTATCAAAAATTAAATGCAAAGAAAACATATTAAAAGCAGCAAGGGAAAAACAACAAATCACATACAAGGGAATCCCCATAAGGTTAACAGCTGAACTTTCAGCAGAAACTCTTCAAGGCAGAAGGAAGTGGCAGGACATATTTAAAGTGGTGAAAGGGAAAAACCTACAACCAAGATTACTCTACCCAGCAATGATGTCATTCAGATTTGATGGAGAAATCAAAAGCTTTTCAGACAAGCAAAAGCTGAGAGAATTCAGCACCACCAAACCAGGTTTACAACAAATGCTACAGAAACTTTTCTAGGTGGGAAACACAAGAGAAGAGAGAGACCCAGCAAAACAAACCCAAAACAATTAAGAAAATGGTAATAGGAACATACATATCGATAATTACTTAAAACGTAAATGGATTAAATATTCTCACCAAAAGACACAGACTGGCTGAATGGATACAAAAACAAGACCCATATATATGCTGTCTACAAGAGACCACTTCAGACCTAGGGACACATACAGACTGAAAATGAAGGGATGGAAAAAGATATTCCATGCAAATGGAAATCAAAAGAAAGCTGGAATAGCAATTCTTATATCAGACAAAATAGAATTTAAAAATAAAGACTATGACAAGAGACAAAGAAGGCTGCTACATAATGATCAAGGGACCAATCCAAGAAGAAGATATAACAATTGTAAATATTTATGCACCCAACATAGGAGCACTTCAATACATAAGGCAAATGTTAACAACCGTAAAAGGGAAAATTGACAGTAACATAATCATAGTAGGGGATTTTAACGTCCCACTTTCACCAATGGACAGATCATCCAAAATGAAAATAAATAAGGAAACACAAGCTTTAAATGATACATTAAACAAGATGGACTTAATTGGATATTTATAGGACATTCCATCCAAAAACAACAGAATATACTTCCTTCTCATGTGCTCATGGAATATTCTCCAGGATAAATCATATCTTGGGTCACAAGCCCTGGTAAATTTTTAAAAAACTGAAATCGTATCAAGTGTCTTTTCTGACAACAATGCTATGAGACTAGATATCAATTACAGGAAAAATTCTGTTAAAAATACAAACACATGGAGGGTAAACAATACACTACTATATAACCAAGAGATCGCTGAAGAAATCAAAGAGGAAATAAAAAAATACCTAGAAACAAATGACATTGAAAACACGACGACCCCAAACCTATGGGATGCAGCAAAAGGAGTTCTAAGAGGGAAGTTTATAGCAATACAATCCTACCTTAAGAAACAAGAAACATCTCAAATAAACAACCTAACCTTACACCTAAAGCAATTAGAGAAAGAAGAACAAAAAAGCCCCAAAGTTACCAGAAGGAAAGAAATCATAAAGATCAGATCAGAAATAAATGAAAAAGAAATGAAGGAAACAATAGCAAAGATCAATAAAATTAAAAGCTGGTTCTTTGAGCAGATAAACAAAATTGATAAACCATTAGCCAGACTCATCAAGAAAAAAAGGGAGGGCTTCCCTGGTGGCGCAGTGGTTGAGAATCCACCTGCCGATTCAGGGGACACGGGTTTGTGCCCCAGTCTGGGAAGATCACACATGTTGCAGAGCGGCTGGGCCTGTGAGCCATGGCCACTGAGCCTGTGAATCCGGGGCCTGTGCTCTGCAACAGGAGAGGCCACAACAGTGAGAGGCCCGTGTACCTCCAAAAGAACAAAAAAACAAAAAACAAAAAAAAAAGGGAGAATACTCAAATCAATAGAATGAGAAATGAAAAAGTAACAATGGACACTGCAGAAATACAAAGAATCATGAGAGATTACTACAAACAACTATATGACAATAAAATGGACAATCTGGAAGAAATGGACAAATACTTAGAAAAGTACAACCTTCCAAGACTGAACTAGGAAGAAATAGAAAATATAAACAGACAAATCACAAGCACTGAAATTGAAACATTTAGAGAAGAGCTAACATCGATCATTATCATTATCAAACTCTTCCAAATATAGTAGATGGAGGAATACTCCCAAACTCATTCTACGAGGCCACCATCACCCTGATACCAGAACCAGACAAAGATGTCACAAAGAAAGAAAACTACAGACCAGTATCACTGATGAACATAGATGCTAAAATCCTCAAAAAAATACTGACAAACAGAATCCAAAAGCACATTAAAAGGATCATACACCATGATCAAGTGGGATTTATCCCAGGAATGAAATGATTCTTCAATGTATGCCAATCAATCAATGTGATAAACTATATTAAAAAATTGAAGGATAAAAACCATATGATCATCTCAATAGATGCAGAAAAAGCTTTCAACAAAATTCAACACGACTTATGATAAAAAACCCTCCAGAAAGTAGACAGAGGTTACTTACCTCAACATAATAAAGGCCATATATGACAAACCCACAGCCAACATCATTCTCAATGGTGAAAAACTGAAACCTTTTCTACTAAGATCAGGAACGACAGGGTTGCCCACTCTCTCCACTTTTATTCAACATTGCTTTGGAAGTTTTAGCCACAGCAAACAGAGAAGAATACCAAATAAAAGGAATCCAAATCAGAAAAGAATTAGTAAAACTGTCACTATTTGCAGATGACATGATACTATACATAGAGAATCTTAAAGATGCTACCAGAAAACTACTAGAGCTAATCAGTGAATCTGGAATGAATCTGTAGCAGGATACAAAGTTAATGCACAGAAATCTCTTACATTCCTATGTACTAATGATGAAAAATCTGAAAGCGAAATCAAGGAAAGACTCCTATTTACCACTGCAACAAAAAGAATAAAATACCTAGGAATAAACCTACCTAAGGAGACAAAATACCTGTATGCAGAAAACTATAAAATACTGATGAAAGAAATTAAAGATGATACAAACAGATGGAGAGATATACCATGTTCTTGGATTGGAAGAATCGACATTGTGAAAATGATTATACTACCCAAAGCAATCTGCAGATTCAATGCAATCTGTAACAAACTACAAATGGCATTTTTCACAGAACTAGAACAAAAAATTTCACAACTTGTATGAAAACACAAAAGATTCCAAATAGCCAAAGCAATCTTGAGAAAGAAAAACCTAGCTGGAGGAATCAGTTTCTCTGACTTCAGACTATACTACAGAGCCACAGTAATCAAGACAGTACAGTCCTGGCACAAAAACAGAAATATAGATCAATGGAACAGGATAGAAAGCCCAGAGATAAACCCACATATATATGGTCACCTCATCTTTGATAAAGGAGGCAAGACTATACAATGGAGAAAAGACAGCCTCTTCAATATATGGTGCTGGGAAAACTGGACAGCTACATGTAAAATAATGAAATTAGAACTCTCCCTAATACCATACATGAAAATAAACTCAAAATGGATTAAAGACCTAAATGCAAGGCCAGACACTATAAAACTCTTAGAGGATAACTTAGGCAGAACACTCTATGAGATAAATCACAAGATCCTTTTTGACCCACCTCCTAGAGAAATGGAAATGACACCAGCTCCAAGACACTCTGGACCCTGCGTCCAGCTGTGCCAGGAATAAGCACTGCCACCAGCAGGCCCACACACTAGATCTAGGACCCTGACCCTGTAACCACCTACCGTGGAACCTGACTCCACACACAGTGGGCCACCCTGGGTCCACTGGGGTGCTGCAGTCTACTGCCTCATAACACAGCCCCACCCATCAGCAGCTGTCAGCCTCCTCGCAAGAGAGGGCTTGGCAACCAACCAGACTTGGGGCCAGCAACACCCACCTGATTGCCCACAGTAGTCAGCCCACGACCACAACAGTATTCATGCAGCCAATTTAGGAGGCATACCTAGAGCATATAGCTCTGGTGACCAGAGGCGAGTGTGCTACTGGGATGTATAGGAGGTCTCCTATAAAAGGTCACTTCTCCAAGGTTGGGCAATGTAACCAACTTACAAGAAAATAAAAATTAAAAAAGCAAATTAAGCAAAATTCAAAGGATCATAGGCGATTACTATGAAGAATGATATGCCAAAAAAATGGAAAACCTAGAAGAAATGAACAAATTCCTAGAAATGTACAATCCCCCAAAACTGAACCAGGAATAAACAGAAAATATTACCAGACCATTTACCAGTAATGAAACTGAATCAGTAAAAAACCAAAAATTCCCAGCATACAGAAGTCAAGGACCAGATGGCTTAACAGGTGAATTCTATCAAACATTTAGAAAGGAGTTAATACCTATCCTTCTCAAACTATACCAAAAAATTGCAGAGGAAGGATCATTTCCAAACTCATTCTATGAGGCCAGCATCACCTTGATACCAAAGCCAGAAAAAGATATCACAAAAATAGTCAATTACAGGGCAATATCACTGAGGGATATAGATGAAATAATTCTCAACAAAATATTAGCAAACTGAATTCAACAATACATTAAAAGGATCATACATGATGATCAAGTGGGATTTATCCCATGGATGCAAGTATGGTTCAACATCCATAAATCAATCAATGTGGTATTCCACATTTAAAAATTGAAGAATAAAAATCATATGATCATATCAATGTGTGCAGTAAAAGTTTTTGACAAAATTCAACAACTATTTAAAAGAAAAACTCTCCACTATGTGGTTACAGAGGCAACATACCTTAACAGAATAGAGGCTGTATATAAGCCCACAGCTAGCATTATACTCAATGGTAAAAAGCTGAAAGCCTTTACTCTATAATCAGGAACAAGACAAGGATGCCCACTCTTGCAACTTCTATTTAACATAATATTGGAAGTCCTAGTCACAGCAATCAGACAAGAGAAAAGCAATAAAGGAAACAAAATTGGAAAGGAAGAAGCAAATGTCACTGTTTGCAGATGACATGATACTGCACATAGAAAATCTAAATAATGCCACCAAAAAACTACTAGATCTCATCAAAGAATTTGCTAAAGTTGCAGGATACAATATTAATATACAAAAATCGTTTGCATTTCTATACACTAAGAGCAAACTTTAGAAAGAGAAATTTTAAAAAATTTTCACTTATAGTTTCATCACAAAGAATTAAATATGGAATAAATCTAGTGAGTTAAAAGACTCGTACTCAGAAAACTATAATACACTGATGAAAGAAATTGAGGACAACAAAAACAGATGGAAAGACATACTGTGCTCATAGATTGGAAGAATCAGTATTGTTAAAAATACCATACTACTCAAGGCAATGTACAAATTCAGTGCAATCCCTGTCAAAACATCAATGGCATTTTTCATAGAACTAGAACAAATAATCCAAAAATTTATGTGGAAACACTAAAGACCCTGAATAGCCAAAGCAATCTTGAGAATGAAGAACAAAGCTGGAGGTGTCATGCTCCCTGATTTCAAACTATACTACAAAACACAACAATAAAAATAGTATAGTAATGGCACAAAAACAGACACATAGTTCAATGGAATCAAACAGAGAGCCCAGAAAGGGACCCACATTAATATGGGCAGTTAATCTATGACAAAAAAGGCAAGAATATACAGTGGGGAAAACACAGCATCTTTAATAAATGGTCTTGGGAAAACTGGTCAGCTATATGCAAAAGACTTTATATCGAACTAGAGTACTTTCTATACCATGCATGAAAATAAATTCAAAATGAATTAAAGACTTAAACGTATAAGGCATGAAATCATAAAAATAGGCAGTAAGCTCTTTGCCATCTGTTTTAGTCATTTTTTTGATATATTTCTTTAGGCAAAAGAAACAAAAGCAAAAAAAACAAATTGGACTACATCAAACTAAAAAACTTTTGCACAGAAAGGAAGGAAGCTTTCAACAAAAGGAAAATGCCACTTACTGAATGGGAGAAGATATTTGCAAATGATATATCTGATAAGAGGTTAATATGTCAAATATACAAAGAAATCATACCACTCAACATCAAAAAATCAAATAACCTGATTAAAATATGGACAAAGATTCTAAATAGACATTTTTTCCAAAAGAGACAAACAGATGACCAACAGGCACATGAAAAATGCTCCACTCAGTATCACTAATCATCAGGCAAATAAAATCAGAATCACAATGCGATATCCCCTCACACCTGTCAGAATGGTTATTATCAAAAAGAAAACAAATAACAAGTGTTGGTGAGGATGTGGAGAAAAGGGGCCCCTCATGTACTGTTGAATTGGTGTAGCTACTATGTAAAATTGTATGGAGATACCTCAAAAAATTTAATAACAGAACTACCATATGATCTAGCAATTTCATTCCTGGGTATTTACTGAAAGAATACAAAACCATTAATTAGAAAAGCTAAATATATATGTACCCCTATGTTCATTGCAGCATTATTACAATAGCCAAGATATGGAAGCAACTTAATTTCCATGGATATATAAATGGATAAAGATGTGATACATACACACACACACACACACACACACACACACACACACACACACACACACTGGAATATTACTCAGCCATAAAAAGAATGAAATCTTGCCACTTGCAACAACCTGGATGAACTTAAAGGGTTTTATGCTAAGTAAAGTAAGTCAGAGAAAGAAAACTACTATATGATTTCACTTACATGTGGAATCTAAAAAAGAAAACAAATGAACAAACATAACAAAACAAACAGAATTATAGATACAGAGAACAAACAGGGGAGGAAAGAAACAGGTGAGAGAAATCAAGAGGGACAGACTTCCAATTTCAAAATAATTGAGTCACAGGTCTGTAATGTACAGTGTGGGGAATATAGTCAATACCATGTAATATCTCTGTATGGTGACATATTATACCTAGATTTACTGTGGTAATGGCTTTGAAATGTATAGAAATATCAAATCACTATGTTGTATAATAGGAATAAACATAGTTCTATAGGTCAATTATACTTCAAAAACAAAGAAACTCACAGAAAATGAGATCAGATTTGTGGTTACCAGAATCAAGGGTGGGAGGAGGGGGAACTGGATGAAGGCAGTCAAAAGGGACAAACTTCCAGTTATAAGATAAATAAGTACTAGGGATGTAATGTCCACCATGATAAATGTCATTAATATGGCTGTATGTTATACATGAAAGTTAAGGGAGTAAATCCTGAGTGCTCACTACAAGGAAAAATATTTTTACTATTTCTTTAATTTCATATCTATGAGATGACACATGTTCACTAAACTTATTGTGATAATCATTTTATGATGTATATAACTCAAATCATTATGCTGAACACCTTAAACTTACACAATACTCTATGTCAATTATATTTCAATCAAAGAGGAAGAAAAAAATCTTCAAAAAAACATAATTTACTTTCATACCATAAAAATAAAATACTTAGCTATATATCCAACAAAATATGTTCAAGATCTATATAAGGAAAACTATCTAACTGATGAAAGAAATGAAGGAAAACAAATAAATGAAAAGATGTTCCATATTCAAGTATAGGAAGACAATATTTTAGGATGGGCGTTCTTCTTAACTTAGTATACACATTCTGTACAACCCAATTATTTTGGGGATATTGACAAAATAATTCTAAATAATTCAAAAAAAATCCTAAAGTTTATAAGGAAAGTCAAAAGTTCCAGAATAGACAACACAATAGAGAAGACCAAATTTGGAGAACTTACATTACCCAACTTAAAGACTTACTATAAAGCTCTAATGATTAAGAAAATATGGTGTAAGGAAATAATAGACAATTAGATCAACAGAACAGAATAAAGAGCCCAGAAATTGACTCATACAAATATAGCCACTGATCTTTGACAACAAACAAAAGCAATTCCAATGAGAAATAATATTATTCTCAACCATCAGTGCTGGAACAACTGGACATTCAGAAGCAAAACATGAATCTAGATATAGACCTTAGCACTCTTTACAAAAATTAACTCAAAATGGAATGTATACCTAAATTTAAAATGCAAAACAATAAAAATTCTAAAAGATAACATAGAAGAAAATGCAGGTGACCATGGGTCTGATGATTACTTTTTAGATATTTCACCAAGAACATAACCTATGGAGGGAAAAAAAACAGTTAAGTTGGACTTCATTAAGAAAAAAAAAATTTACTCTGTGAAAAGCAATGTTAAGGGAATAAAACACAAGCCACAGACTGGGAAAAATAGTTGCAAAACACATATTTGATATGAGACTTGTATCCAAACTGTATAAAGAACTCTTTAAAAACTCAACAAGAGCAACAAAAACAATTAAAAAGTGGGCAAAAGATCTGAACAGATACCTCATCGAAAAAGATACAGATGGCAAATAAAAATATGAAATGTGCTCAAAATCATGTCATTAGAGAATTGAAATTAAAAAAAAACAGTGAGGCATTACTATACACCAAAGCACTAATAATACCAAGTGCTGCTATTATGTGGAGCAATAGGAACTCTCATTTTCTTCTGGTGAAAATGCAAAATGGTTCAGCCACTTTGGAGGACAGTTTTACAGCTTTTTACAAAGCTAAATATAGACTTACTGTAAGATTCAGCAATCAGGCTACTAGGCATTTACTCAACTGAGTTGAAAACTTATGTCCACACAAAATCTTCACATAAATGTTTATAACAACTTTATTCATAATTGCCAGGAACTAGAAGCAAACAAAATTGTCCTTCAAAATGTCAATAGATAAAAATACTATTTTATATCTTCATAATAGAATATTATTCAACTATAAAAGAAATGAATTATCAAGGCAAGAAAAGACCTGGAGGAAGTTTTAAAAATGCATATTTCTAAATGAAAGAATCCAGTTTGACAAGATAATACTCTATGATTACAATCATATGACATTCTGGAATAGGCAAAACAATAGGGATATAAATGATTGCCAAGGGTTTGGTGTGAGGGTGATCAGCAGTTCCCAGGGGTTTGAGGGAGAGATAAATAGGTGGAGCACAAGAAGTTTTCAGGGAAATGAAAATATTCCATATGATACTGTAATGGTGGATACATGACAGTATGAACATGTCAGAACTGTATAGCACAAAGAGTGAAGCTTTATGTAAACTATAGACTTTAGTTAATAAAACAATATTTGAAGTAGAGCAATAGAACTTGTTGAATGTAAAATAAATTGCATGTTCACTTTCAAGAGATCTAATATACATTCTTAATTGTACATGCTCCAAAACAAACTCAAAAATAGAAAATTCAAATAATTTTGGTAAAATACCATCTACTAACATTGTTATTCAACTGACTAAAGTTAGATATGTCTACAGTATTATTTTTATTATCTTGGAACCCAATTTGTTATGGGCTGAATTGTGTCCCCCTCTCCCCAAATTCATATGTTGAAGTCCTAACCCCCAGTACATCAGAATGGGACCTGTTTGAATATAGTTTTTTAATGAGGAAATTATGCTAAAATGAAGTGATGAGAGTAGGCCCTAGTCCAATAAGATCACACCTTTAAAAAAAAAAGATTAGGAGACAGATGTGAACAGAGTGAAGACCAAATGCAGGCATGGAAAAAAAAAATAGCCAACTGGAATGGAGGGAGCCAGGGACAGAAGCCTCTGGAAAAAACAACCCTACCAACACCACATTGCTCTCACAGTGCTAGCCTCCAGAATTGTGAGAAAACATATTTCTGTTTTTTAAGCCACTCAATTTGTGATACTTTGTCATGGCAGTCCATGAAACAACTAGTCAAATAATTTAATCTAGTATGGCAAATATTATCACAATGAAATTTACTTATCTATAGGAAAGAGGATATATGTCCTTTTCATTAGATCTTTGTTTTCTTGATTTTTGAAACAATAATGGTGTTTAGCCCTGGAGCACTGATCAAAGGAAAAATATTATTCATCAGCACAGAACAGAGTTTCTTTTTTATAAGATAAAAAGGATAATGTAATGTTCCTTTTAAAAAATATTTATGAATAAATCTATTAAAATTCTTTAAATTTTTACAAATACTCTTCTTGACCAATGTAGATATAGAGTATAAATATTAAAATTTGATATTTCTGCTCCATAAAATCAAAAGGAAAAAAGACGTATCTTTCTTGTTTTTTTATCTTAAAATCTGATAGTGTTTATTAAAGCATACTGATAATACTAGCCTATAATGAACTATGCTTATGGATACATAGTTCACCTTTGTTTATCCCATAGATAGGACTTAATCCAAACTGTGGTTTTGTGGACATGTGTATATGTTTGTGTACATGAATGTATGTGTTTTTGCATGTGTATGTGTATAGATATATGAAGGTACAGGTATTAAATATGTATATCTGCCTATATGCAAGTGCATGTGGGTTTATGCTAACATATGTCTGTATACATTTATTACTGTATGTGGGCAAAAATGAAATGTATGTATGTTTGTGTGCACATACTTTTGTGTGTGATTCTGTGCATGAAAATACATATATGGGTATGTGTGTGCACACATGTGCATGGTAGGTAGTATTCTCAATGCCTAACGTAATACCTGACACATACAGACCATGCAAACAATTTTTTAAGTGAATGAAATGATTAATATGTTGTTTTCAACATTTACTTTATTTTGGTTTGAAATTGATATATTACCTGTGCATATTTGAGATATGTCTAATAGCTTTTATTGAAATAATAGTTATGTTTATCTAATTAAACCAAGAAATATGACTTTATTTGGAAGAATTCAATAGTGTTTTAAAATCATATTTTTCTTGTCTATTACTTTGTATGATTTTAATCATATGTTACACTTAGCCTAATAGCCAGTGTTTCAAAATTAATATATTTTATGACCTCCACTCCACTTTGTACTCAAGATATAAAAATTAAAACTTAGACCCAAATCTAAAGGTAATACTGACAAAAATATCACAGGTTTTAAAAGTTTTAGTTTTTGCCTACAACCAATGATAAACCTTACAATAGTCATTCCTTCATTAAAATAGGCACAATAAATACTGGATACTTTAAAAAAAAAATCGGATACTTTAAAACATGTTTATTTCTCCACATGAATTAAAATCCTTGATTGTTATTCTTACATTTTCATGACAGTGTAAAAAAAATTTTTAAGACAATTTTTCCCTTTTTTTGTTTTGCTTTTCTAGTTTTCAACATTTTATAAAAAGAATGCTATCATTTATTTCAAATATTTAATTTACTTTCCATTGTACAATATTCTAAGACCAAAAATCTTTTCTGTCATTGATATATCTTTCCTATTGAGTCCTTTTGTTTTTTAAACTTCATTAATTTTCCCCTGCTGTGTTTTGAATAATATTAAAATCATCACAACTCTTTATGGTCTTTTCATTTGCTTAGGACAAAATATTAAATTATCACCAAAAAATGCCAGTAAATTATTCTAGATATTTAACAAAAAACAACCATTAGTTTTACTAACTTTTGAAATTAAAATTTATCCAAAAAAAAGGAAAAATCTTTCAAGTTTATTTTATTTTTTGTAAATTGGAATCCACTGAAGTTCATAAAATCCCAGAGATTACTTTATTATATATAGAAATTATCACATTAAAAAAGTTTTTAAAGAAAGAATTGCCCAAAGCAGTAATGAAATGTGTTATTTTAAGCAATCTGAAAAATTTACAGACACAAAAAGTCATTAGTCGCATTTTTCATATACTTGTTCAGTTTTATCTTGCCCTGCAGCTCAAGGTTTTCATTTATTTTGATGATGGGCTATCTGTATTTTGCTAATCATCTCTAGGTTAATGATATTTGAACAAAACTAATGTTATTTATAATTTTGTCTAGCATACCCCAATATATATTATTTTTATGAATAGCTGTTAGGTTCCTAGAGAGAGATTTTTCTTTTAAAACAATATCAGTAATATTTATTCATCCATTTATTAACTTATCAAGTTCTATAGTTACTAGATTGATGTTGAGTATACAAAATTAAATGAGAGGACTTTTTCTTTAAAGCAGTGTAGGGGAAATATATTCTATTCCAAGAGCATTCAATTGTCTAAGAGGACATAAGTGAATGAGGGCATGTGGGAGAAAAGGCTAGAAAGGTAGAAAAGGATCAGTTCTTACAGAGACTTCAATGGTTCAGTGAGGTATTTCATTCTGTGGATAATAAATAGGCATACCTTTTAGGTTTGGGGGCAGAGAAGTAACATGCTCACATCTAAATCCATTAGCAGGTTTTAAGGATGTGCTGAGATGGGAGATGAATTTTATTAATATTGCTAAAGTTCAGGTGACACACAATAAAAGTCATAACCAGACAAGATTAGTGGAGAATAATATTGAATTGAAACAGATGGAACTGTGAAGAATAAGAAATAAAACACAAAGGGCCTGGCCAGGATGAGATTAGAGTCAGAACATCAGAAGGTAGACTACCTCTAAAATTACTCTTGGCTTGCCTGAGAGTATCATAGAAACACACACAATGTGGAGTTCTGTAGATAGAACAGGTTTCAGGGGAAAGATGATTAATTTGATTATTCAACAATACAAATGTAATGAAACATCTATGGCACCTGTTACCTCTCTAATCTGGAGTCTAGGGTTTGTATAGTGGCTTAATCTAATGGATAGGTATTGAACATCTCCACAAGTCAGATATAGATAAAGAAATTGGGATCCATATAAATGTGGCTTACGACTTTTGGAGTTCAGGGTTTAAGGGTCTTTATCTCAACTTCAATATTGTAAAGTGCAACTGCTGTTCAATAAAGTCTATTTTTTTTGTTCATTAAACATATTTGCTGTAAGTAACATATGATGAAAAACATTTGCTCCTTCCCTTTTAATCAAAACTCTTTCCTTCTGTCTGTCTCTCTCTCAATCATATATTTATCTGTCCATCCATCCATCCACCTATCTATCTATACACCTATATATCACTCACAAATGTTCAAAGGTCCAGGAAAATGTTTCCAAATTATTACAAATCTGCCAGAGATAACACAAAACACTGTTCTTTTCTTCAATGGGAGACTAAAATACTTTTCATATTTAAAAATTTGAAAACGTGGTAGTAGATACTTATGTTAATATTTTAAGTAATATAATTCAAATAATTTATTCCAACCATTATAGACATAATACAGCTTAACCCATATCACTATTTCAAAAATTATTTTTAAATATATATGATATCTCAAATGCCCTGAAGAGTCTGAATAAAAATTCTTTCCCCTAAATCCAATTTTCTGTATCTAACAACTCAAGAGTTCAAGTTATAGTTATGATTCAAGTAAGCAGTAGAATGCAACACATTCACACAATACACTGATTAACTCAAAATTCCAAAGGAATTTTAACACCTAAACTCCTTCAAAAATGCCCAAAGGAGTATTGATATACTGCAGTTGGAGACTGCAGTCTTCATAAACTCCATCTTCATACTCTAAAATCAATTGTCTTCTATTCCTTTATGCATCTATTGATTATACAGGAAAACGTTTTTATAAAAATCAATGTGTAAAAGACTTCTTTTATGGTCTTTTCTTTGTCTCTTCACAATGTTGTTTGCTGTTTTATTGTGAATACTAAGTGCTCCTAATGATCAAAATATACAGGTTTTTCCTAACATTTTATTAATGAGAGAAACATGACATCATCTTGGTGTCATGAGAAAAAGTTTCTATTTCATCTCTTACATGTAAATATACTGCTCAGGAACTTATTTACCTGTATTAGGATTTACATGTGAAAAATTCTATCTACCATTTTCATTCAAACAATTATTTAATGAATCTGAATTAATAGTTATTAGCCACATTTAAGCCTCCCACTCCCCAATATACTGTGTAAACACTCAGTGAATAATGATTAATATAAAGCACTTTTAAAGAAGATAGTATATCATATCTCTCTGAGAAAATCTAGGTTGAACATGTAAAGTCCTTGAGGGGATTTTCTCTTTAAAAATATAACACTACCCTCTACCATATATAGATTTAGACAATACGTTTGGATCAGCAACTAAATTCATATGAAATATCCATCACATGAAAAGTGTCAATCACAAAGCATTATCTTTGCTAATTAAAAAAATTATTCAAACATATGGATTTTCAAATTTAACTCCAAACCCAGTGTTCATTTATACACTTGAATCACATACACTTGGACATTTCCTTAGGTAGCTGCTTTATGTCAACTGTGTGTTTTTTCCATATTCACTTATTTGGTCAATTTTGCAGTTTAAAAAATCCACCCAAAACTGACTTTGTCAAGTGAATCGTAAAAGAACTTCAACTGAAACTACATTGAGAAAAATGTTATTTAGTCTCTAAAATATTGCATTATCTCTAGAAGAGAGTCAAGGAATAGTGCAGAGAGCTCTTCTGATTAAACCTTAATTAATATGCCTTCATTTCCTCCCTACTCTTTTTCCTCTTGCTCTTCTCTCCCTGTTCTTTTGATTTCTCTAAGAAGTGAAAGTTCAAAGCAAAATTGTTTGAACTTTGGGAAAGAAAAATGTTCATTTGAAAGGATGTGACTGCGTTTGACCTCAATGTCTCTCAAACTTAAAGAAAGGAAAGTGGTAGATGGGCAAAGATGAAAGATTTCTGACCAGGAATATCGTTGTTAGTGTAATATAAACCATGGGCTTGAAGGGATTTCATCAGTCAAAGCCTTTAGATAATAAAATAATTGCTAAATGAGCCAAACTCTTGCATTACTTAGTCTAACATATATACCTATGTCTTTAAGATGCCTGATATGTAAGATGGATATATTTTATTATTAAAATGATTTGCACATTCTAATTCCAAAAGTAGAAGTCTTCTTTGCTTGTTTGTTTGGGTTTCTTTTTTGTTTTGCAAAGTTTTTATTTGGTTTCTTTGAATTCTTTCGCCTATTCATTCAATAAGCCTTAATCACAAAGAGGAAAGCACAATTTTGAGCACCGGGAATATAAGCAGTGAACAAAATAGACAAAATTGTTAGCAAAAACTGTCAAGCTTAGAAAGGGACAAAAGATATTACTGGTTTTCCTTTTAATGAAATGTTCACATTGACTAGTGGAGTCTCTGGGGATTATCTGATTCTACTGAAGTGTGCATTTTTAATTGTCTTTGAAATGCTGTATAAAAATTAAATTATAGAAATCTGATAATACAACTGATTTCTGTTCATGGCAATGCAAATGAACATCAGCCAGTAGTAGTAAATCTCTCTAAGTCAAATTTTCATTCCAACAGATTATGTTACTGATTCCCTTAATTAATCAGTTAAATAATAAACTCTTTGACACATGTTCAATTAATATTCGATGAGAGTCTTGATTTTACCATTTTGAAAATTTTATTTTAACAAGGTGCTTGTCTTTTGACACTTATATTCTAGTTGATCTTCTACAAAGGCCTAAACTTAAAAAGAATGTATTCTTCCATTTTCATTCATTATAGTAAGATGGCTTCTATGGAAGCCAGGAAGTCCTCATTTACAACAGAAAAAAAAATGTAAATGGAGACTATTTTATCACGTATTTGGGTTTCCAAAACAAATCTACCCATTTTGAAAGACTGGAAAGTAAGGGCGTGCTGCTTCCTTGGTTTCCTGTGTCTTTTAACTTTTGCTTGGAGTGATAAGACTGTGCAATTTTTGGATAATGATTTTTGTTGGTTAACCTGAAATGAAAGTATACATATTGCTTGCAGAGTTGATGGTAAATACAGTTGAACGCCCACCGTGCAGTTTACAGGATGCAGCTGGTTAGTATACGCCTTCAGGAATAGTCAATAAAACTTAATAGATACTCATTTCTAGTACCTTACTCCCAGGGCCACAATCAGGTAGAAAATCAGCCCACTTGGAAAAGAGTGTTATATCATTTCATCACAAACCCTGAAAATATTAGGATCTGGTATTCAGTAGAGGTATCTGTGAATGATAAAATAAGAAGTAAAAATATGTGTAAGCTTGAGTAGTGTGACAGTTGAACATATTGTTATAAAATTTTTCTGAAAATGTCTGAAATTTTACCAAATCCTCTAGAATACTTTTTGTAAGTTTCTTACATTTTTTTTATTATTTAATTAATTAGGTGGTTAGGAATTCATATAAACTAACTTTAAAGATAATTTCATTCTGAACTGATCAGAGCATCAGTTTAGTAACATTGCTTTTTCAAGGAAAATTTTATATTTAGTTCTGTTTAGATGATGAAAATATTGACTGTTATAAACAAATATATACTATTAAATTGTTTTTTTCAATTTTATCAATAAGTTATGAATGTAGTTGGTATATTTGTACTTTTTCAAAACCCTATGAATTCTGATTTTAAAATTTGCTACTTAAAACTTTCAATTCACCCAAATTTGCTAAACATTTGGTAACATATTCAATAATTTAACCCTCTCTCCTTTTACTCTTAGCACAGAAAGAGGATTTTATTATCAAAACACATTGCAAACTGGAATATGACATATTTCATGAAGGCTAAATAAAGCAATTATTTAGTGATTGCTATCACTACGCTTCACTTGGAGGTAAAAGATTAGAACAGAAATAGCAGGCATGTTGAACTGTAATTTGGAAAGGACAAACTGGTATCAATACCACCAGCAGAATACAATTAGAGATTTCTAAGCTGCCTGCCCACTCCCTTTGCAGAGGGAAGTTTATAACCTAAAATAATGATAATAACAAAAATAGTCATAATACCAGTAGCTAAGATGACTGGTTGGCTTTCTAGTATGAGGAAAACAAAAATGAAGGTAATTATATATTTAAAATTTTTCATTTGTATCAAGCCACATTTTCTTCAAAAATGAATATAGATAGAAACCAAGTACAAAATAATTTGTCTTTGCCCCGTAGTAGATATGTTTGTTTTCTATGCCCATTTATTATTTCATCTTTATCTAGAAATAGCCTCGACTTTCAGTTTTCTTTTTTTTTAAAGTTTGTTTACTTAGTTTGAAAGAATTATAGTTTTACAGGAAGTTGCAAAGATAGAACAGAGAGGTCCAGTGTACTCTTCAACTAGTTTCCTCCAACTATGTATGTCTTACATAATTACAAGTGGTCCCCAACTCAAGATGGTTTGACTTAAGATTTTTCCACTTTATGATGGTGTGAAAGCAATACACATTCAGTAGAAACTATAGTAAGAATTTTGAATTTTGATATTTTCCCAGGCTAGAAATAAGAGGTACATACTCTCTCTGATGCTGGGCAGCAACAGAGAGTCGCGGCAAAGTCAGCACGCATTCACAAGGGTGAACAACTGGTACAATGACAACAATTCTGTTTCACTTTAGGATTCAGTATTCAACACATTACATGAGATATTCAACACTATTATAAAAGACACTTTGTGTTAGATTATTTTGTCCAAGTGTAGGCTAATGTACTTGTTCTGAGCGTGTTTAAGGTAGGCTAGGCTGAGCTATGATGTTTGATAGATAAGTTATGGTAAATGCATTTTTGATTTATGTTATTTTCAGTTTATGATGGTTTTATCAGGACTTAACCCCATCATAAGTCAAGGAAGATCTATATAGTACAATATCCAAACCGGGGATTTGACGTTAGTGCAATAAGTATGAATAGTTCTATGTCTTTTTATCGTGTATGTAGGTTTGTATAACCACAGCTGCAATAAAGACATCAAACTATTCCATAACCACAAGGATCTCCCTCTTGTTATCCCTTTACAGTCATACCCATCCTCCTGCCCAACCATCATTAACCTTTAGAAACCACTAATCTATTTTCCATCTATAATCTTATCATGTTGAGAGTGCTATTTAGATAGAATTATGTAACATGTACTCTTCTGAGACTGGAACTTTCCACTAAGCAAAATGTTACTGAGATTCCTCCAACCTGTTAAATGTATCAATGTGCATTCTTTTTATTGCTGAGTAGTATTGCATGATATGGATGTACCACAGTTTGTTTAGCCATTCTCTTATTGAGGGAAAATTATTTTGTTACCAGTTTTGAGCTATTAAAATAAGCTGCTGAGAGCACTCACGTACAGTTTTTTGTGATGATAAGGTTCCATTTCCTTGGGTGAAGTGAGCAAGAATGCAACTGGCTGGTCATATGATAAATGTACGTTTAGCTTTTAAGAAACTGCCAATATGTTTTCCAGATTTTCTGTAGCGCTTTACATTCCCATCAGCAATGTATGAGAGATCCAGTTTCTTTGCATTCTAACCAGCATTTGGTATTAATATTAGGTTTTATTTTGTCTGTTCTGGAAGTGTGTAGCAATACCTCATCATGTGCTTCACTTGCATTTCCCTAATAGCTAGTGATATTGAAGTTCTTAGTATATGCTTATTTCCCATCTGTGTATTCTCTTCAGTGAAATATCTTTTTATAGCCTTTGCCCGTTTATAATTGGATTATTTGCTTCTGTTGTGTTTTGAGAGTACTTGAAATATTCTAGATATGAGTCCTTTATCAGATATGTGGTTTACAAATAGTTTCTCCCAGTCTATAGTTTGTCTTTTCATCCTCTTATTATGGTCTTTCTCAGAACAAAAGATTTTCATTTTGGTGAAGTCTAATTTATTTTTTCCTTGCATAGATCATTCTTTTGGTGTCACATATAAAAGTTCTTCACTAAGCCCTGTGTCCCAAAGATTTTCAGCACTGACATTTTGACACCATGAGTGTGGTTTGTTATAGTTTTATGGGGTCTAAGTTCAGACTCTCTACTTCACCTTTGCTGGAGGAGAGGGTCCTCAGTTTGTGTGTGTGTGTGTGTGTGTGTGTGTGTGTGTGTGTTTTCTGTGTCATGTGGCTGGTATAGAGCACTCATGCTGAAGTTTTCTGTCCTGTTAGGCTGCCCCTTTAGTGATCCAGTCAGCTAGAGAGAGTAGGCTTTCTTACCCATTTTATATGTCATGTCCAAAACCACATCTACTCCATCGTCCCAGAGGCAGAAATCTTAGTCCATTTTGAATGGTCCTGATTTTTACTCCATGGCGTTCCATGTCTGAGTATGTCATAGGTAGGCACTATATCCTCCTGGACATGGTGATTAGTTCAGGTCTTTAAATGTAACCCAAATATGGCCACTAGAGCTAATCAAGTGCACTGGATTTTGTGAAACTACTGGGAATGAAAACTCTCTTTTTAGGATGTTGTTAAGTTGAAAATATTTCAGTCTGCAGCTGTAGGTAGTTATTTTCTAACATGATGAGAGGCCATACCCGAGATTTAAATCAACACAGAAGAAAACAAAAGGTAACATATGGGGAAGGAGTCCCTCTGCACTGATGACACTGTTTGAGCCCCTAGACCTGGCAGGGTCCTGAATCTAGCTCTACTTTGGTAAGCCAGTATGTCCCATTTTTACTTTGAGCTAGTTTTTCAGTTTTTGTAATCAAAGGAGTCCTGAAAATATCAATTTTGCTCATATTTCTATAGAAATCAATCATCCTACTCTCCTGTGAAATATCCCATGGTCCTTTCTCTAATAGTGTTTGATATGTTTTGGCTTAATCAAAGCTAAAATCTAAAACCCTGGGTATATAGAAGAACCAGACAACATTATTAGACATTTTAAAGATTCTTCCCCACTAAAAATACTTGGAAAAGATGCATATTTTTATCTACCTAAGATAAAGTATCACAGAAATTACTGAGCTATTCCTAATAAAATCCATGAGATCATGACATTATGTATAGGCAAAAATAGGCAGTATTTTCTTAGTATTTGTTAAAAACTAAAAATAATCATCCTGTCCTTCAATATTTTACTAATATAAATTCTTTTAGTAGAAGGTAATAACATTCTGGAAAAAAATGAAAATAAAATATCAATACCTCTACAGAAGAAAGTGCTTTTTGGCATTAAAAAATATGTATTTATACTTATATAATATTTATATTCAATATATACTAACCTATACCACCAGAAATCTACTCCACTTCATTATCTACCTTACTCAATTCCATTTCACTCTATTCCTTTTTTGTTCTTTGTCTTTAACATTAATTCTCTCCCTACAAACTACCTTGTTTACTCTCTAAGGGGTTGAGTCTGTTTTAGGAGAACATATGCTTATGTGTAAATATTGACATGAAACATTTGTGGAGGTAGAAACTGACCATTTGAAGAGGAAAAAGGAGTTCTTGGAGGTCAGACTAAAGAGCTAAGGGGAGAAGATGATAATCCTAAAACAATTTTCACCTTTGACTGGTCTTGTATCAAACTAACTTTCAGCAA
Source organism: Kogia breviceps (assembly GCF_026419965.1). Classification (NCBI taxonomy): domain Eukaryota; kingdom Metazoa; phylum Chordata; class Mammalia; order Artiodactyla; family Physeteridae; genus Kogia; species Kogia breviceps. The sequence goes on along the minus strand of NC_081313.1, from coordinate 73,741,497 downwards.
GAGTTTTTGATGAAAGTGAGAACATATTTTAAAGGATCACAAATATGAAAGCCACATCATGGCGGATATAATTTTCTATCCTCAGGCCTGGTATCAAAAATGACAGAGTAGATGGCCAATACATAGTTAACAACTAGATAACAGACTCAATGAATGAGTGAGGAGCTTCAAGAAGTCTGAGTTGAATAGGTTGTACTTTGGAGTTTCCGTACTCATTTTTCCTTTTTTCTACCATAGATTGTTTGAGTTTTTCAAGTTTTTATGTTTGTTCTGTTTTGTTTTTGTGGCACCGCGCAGCATGCAGGATCTTAGTTCCCTGACCAGGGATGGAACCTGTGTCCCTTTCAGTGCAAGAGTGGAGTCTTAACCACTGGACCACCAGGGAAGTCCAAGTTTTTATTCTTGGCTATCTGCATATCATTTGGTTAAACCTGACTTCTCTGTCTAAACTGAAACATGAATGGCAACACCCCTATCAGAAAGTTTTTGTAGAGTAATAACCTCTCAATTCAGGCCAACATGCCTTGGACCTATTTCAAAGACTCCCTGCCTATGTCCACAGCCTCTGAAATCTACTTTCCACTTTTTCTTAGCCGACTTTTAATAACTGCCACTTTGCTCCTGCTGGTGGCTTACAGGCAGTGAGAGCTGCTACTTAGGTCAGTGTTCTTAAGAGTTCGTTAGAATAACTGTCTGACAAAGACAGTGGACTCAAGCACAGTTTGGAACACATGTGAGGAGAAATGGCAGATTAGAAAAGGATAGAAGCACAAAATATGTCCAATCCATTACCTACTACAACCTTTTCTCTTTTAATTGCAATCAACCACCCACCTGGCAGGAAGTTTATTGGCAAGATCTAAGCTGATACAAAATACTTTTGGATTAGTTTGTGGAAACTTTTTATTATATCAACGAACTGTTTCTATTCTGTGTAATAAGTTTTCAGATTTGTTTTTTTTGTTTTGTTTTGTTTTGTTTTGTTTTGTGTTTTGGCAGTACACGGGCCTCTCACTGCTGTGGCCTCTCCCGTTGCGGAGCACAGGCTCTGGACGCGCAGGCCCAGCCACCATAGCTCACGGGCCCAGCTGCTCTGCAGCATGTGGGATCCTCCCAGACCGGGGCACAAACCCATGTCCCCTGCATCAGCAGGCAGACTCTCAACCACTGCGCCACCGGGGAAGCCCTCAGATTTGTTTTGAGTTAATATGTGTTAAGAAGTCATTTGAACCATAAATGCAGGTGCAAATAAAATGAAACAGATGATATTATTCCCTATGTACAACTTAACTGCGTGTCTTTCTATTCTTTCTTTTAATTGCCAGATTTGCTAGAACAATGTTTTCTTTCAATTTTTATTGTTTAAATTCATTTAAAAACAGTAATACAAAAATTTATTTCCCCTATAACAATATAAATATAAGAATTAAGTTTAAAGTCACTTTATTATGATCCTTAATCTGGGTTCTCATCTACTTGTCTCCCGTCACTAACCATGTTAATCATCTTGGTAATTATCTTTCTAGATATTTGTCAATATATATTGAATATTCAATTTATTTTCCTTGCTATGAGAGTTATCTGAACTGGTTTTTCAACTGAGGTTTTCTTACTTAGTTTAATCATCTTGACCATAACAAAGTTATAGATTAGATGAGAATGAGCAAATTGGACCTTAACTCAATAGTATAACTACATTCTAAAAACAAGGAGATTTCATGGGCTTCCCTGGTGGCGCAGTGGTTGAGAGTCCGCCTGCCGATGCAGGGAACACGGGTTCGTGCCCCGGTCCGGGGAAGATCCCACATGCCGCAGAGCGGCTGGGCCCGTGAGCCATGTCCGCTGAGCCTGCGCTCCGCAACAGGAGAGGCCACAACAGTGAGAGGCCCGCGTACCGCAAAAAAAAAAAAAAGTAAAAACAAGGAGATTTCAGTGCCTACACTACAAAGTAAAAATAAATGTAATAATAATTGCAAAGTAATATATATTAAAGCAAAAACATTATAAAGTCAATTTTGTTGTAATGCAAATATAATATTCAAAAATGACGTTAATGCATAGTATAATCATTATAAAGTTTAAAATGAGCCCCTAGACATCTGTCTGGTGCATAGTAGGTTCTTAATGTCTTATTGTTTTTATTAATGAGTTATTAACTGCATCTTTTAGAGTGCAAAAATGGAGTATGTGTAAAATAAAGATTTATATATCACAGTAAATCATTGTATCATTATTAACAAACATACAGAAAGTCATGTTTTTAAAAAAAGTGCTAACATTCATAGAAATTAGGGCATTTAGATTAAAGTTACCTTCCAAAGAAGTCTAAAGGAAAAAAAGTGATATAACATCCTTGGTAACTAACCCCACTGTGATGGTATATGTTTTGCAGCTTCATTGGAGTCATCTAAATTTCTTGGGCAAGTAAATATTTAAGAACACTAAATATGCTTTTAGCAACATCTAAATATTCTCTGTAAAATAGACACTACTCACAGGATTAAAAACTCATTCTCCAGTTCAAGTTGTTTTTTTGTCTTCCAATCTGTATAACTTAAATGCTCTCTTTCACTAAGACTGTGGCACCTGGGATTTGCTGCACATACAAATTATGAAAGAATGTATTATTTATTATTTCCTCAACACATCTTAATGGCTATATTTTGTGCATGCAAGTTTGGTAAATAAATTTTTTAAAATCTCCTTTTGCCCCTCCCCTGCTGAGTTCCTGAGCCCTATACGCCAACTTTCAGCCCAGATTGAATCTTTACAGCTGAGTTTCAACTCATGAAAAATACTTTGCAAGGGAAATGCTGATACGGCTATAATTATAGTGATGTTAACTGCTCCATTATAATTAGAGATCTGCTGACCCTCTTAACTGGTTTTTGCTTTCAGAACATCATGAGACAGCCTCCTTTTGCCAGCCATTCATCAGCTTCCTTTAAATTCAGTAACAATTTAGTGGTAAATGCGTTCCTTAATATAGTTTCTTTGGCTGCTAAGAAGTTGGATGTTCCTCTCAGATCCTGAATTCTGGGTGCCAAGGGCTTAAAGGAAACTGAGCAGATAATTTAAGCCACTTCATTGTTCTTTAGTCAGAAATTTTCCTCAGTCATTCATCCTGGTATTCTTTCCCACATTTAAAGCTATTTGGGAAAGAGATTTCCTATTTCCTCAACCCACCTTATCCCCAGCTCTTAACATTTACTCCGAAAACAGTCTACTTGTACTTATTCTCACTTGAAGAAACGGAAATGGAAAACAGCTGGTCAGCTTTCCTCCGGAAACTCACTCATTAGGACAGCGATTCCGGCAATCCTTAAATCCACTCTCTTGCCATCTCCTAATCCTTAACTCATTTACACTGCCTGGGTTTAAAAACCTTAAATTATTTGCATTCCTTTTTCCCACAGATAGTAGTCTAAAGCAACTGAGATACATTGGGCCTCTCTCAAAGCGCGATTTTTCTGGGTAGATAAAAAAAACAAGGTTCCTATTCATATCTGCACTAAGAACCTGATAAAAATTATCAGAAAACAATTCACTTTAAAATCAAAGTTAGTAAATCCACATATATTGCACCAGATCCCAACCTTTAGCATGAACCTGAATACTTATTAAAAATTCTGATTCAGTAAAGCCTGCAGAAACCAGGAGCAAGTCTGTGCAGCAACACTACCCTCCTTCCCCCAACCGCTAGATTCTCATGCAGGTGGTGCATGGCAACACATAGAGAAGCACTGTTACAGCAGTTACATTAGTCAATTGCAGTTATAACAAACCAACAAAACCTTTAAAAAATGCAGTGGATGGAGAGAGATTTGAGAATTATCCCTGTCCAAATAAGAGTGCTCCTTAAAACTTATATGCTCAACTGTATTAAGGTTTATATAATGTACAATCAGGATCCTTGGTTGCAAATACCAGAAACTGGCTTTGGTTAAGTATTGAGAGAAAAGGCATTTGTTATAGAGCTAGTGGGTAGCACACTGAATTATGGAAAAACTGGAGAATCAGGCTTAGGAAATACATAGAAATAAAGGTATGAAAAGGAAAGCCAATGGCCAACATAGAATCAGTTGAGAATGTTGTTGCTAGAGCTGCTGCCATTAACAGCTTTGGCTGTTAGGCTGCATTCTTCTTATCCCACCACCACCACTCCCTAGAAAAGTTTCTTTCTGTTCTTGTATGTTTTATGCACTCCTTGGAGTTTCAAAATTCAGGAGAAACAATCCAGTTAGCTGAAACTTGGTCATATGATCAAGCCCTGGCTCCAGCCAGAAAATGGCATCTTTCAAGTCATGTATAAATTGTGAAAGGCCCAATGGCCCAATAAAGCTACAAACCCTGAATACAAAGCATGTAGAATACAATTGTTATAAATAGAATCACACTAGATTTTTGCTGAAAAGAGTCTTGTTCCTTAGAATAATAAGCTGTTAGTTTGAATTTCCTCTCAAAAATAGAGAGGTGGCAGGGACACACCATTTGACTTTTAAATTGGAAAATTGGAAAGATAACTCTCACCAGCTATACAGACAACATATAAATGGGATCACTTTTTTTGCATTCAGTTACTTTCACCTGCATGATGCATCCATTTTGTTGTAACAGTAGTGTATTAGTCAAGTTTCTTCAGAGAAAATTTTTTAAAAAGAGATACATATATATGTCTATACATATATATCATTTGTGAAGTGTGTTTTCAAATCATATGTACACTTTTTGTGTTGTTTTTATTTTACTGTGGAGTTTGGGATATCTTTATGTATTCTGGATTGAGTCTTTTGATGATCAGAAGATTTTAATTTTAATCAAGTCCAAGTTATCATAATTATTGTTTTCTAGTTAGTGTTTTCTGTGACTTGTCTTAGAAATCTTTTTTACTTTCTTCTGGAATCTTTATAGTATTAGCATTTATATTTATGTAAATGATTCATTTCAAATTAAATGTTGCATGTATATAAATCAGGAACTGAGGTCTTTTTCCTCCAAATAAATATCCAGTTGTTTTAGCACTATGTGTTAAAAATATTTTGTTTTTTTCCATTGAAATATTTTTGACCTCATGTTTGAAATGAATTAACCATATATGTGTTTGTCTGTTTCTGGAATTTCCTTTGTGCTTCAGTGATCCATTTTATTTTCTTTAAACAGTGCCAAATAGTCTTAATTATAATAACTTCAGTGGTGTTAAAGTCATATAATGTAAGTTTTACATTCCTCTTTTATTTTATTCTTCAATTTTGTTTTGGCTATACAATGTCTCTTGTAAAAATACACGTAGAAAATAAATATGAATTTTAGAACAATTTGTCAATTTACATTTTTAAAAGCTATTTGGGTTATGACTGAGAATGTGTTGAATTTATAGGTCAATTTGGGAAGAAACTGATCTATAAATATCTTACAATTTTTTAAATATTTTTTAATTTTTTTTTTTTACATCTTTATTGGAGTATAATTACTTTACAGTGTTGTGTTCCTTTCTGCTGTATAACAAAGTGAATCAGCTGTATGTACACGTATTTCCCCATATCCCCTTTTCCTTGTGTCTCTCTCCCATCCTCCCTATCCCAGCCCTCTAGGTGGTCACAAAGCACCGAGCTGATCTCCCTGTGCTATGCAGCCGCTTCCTAATAGCTATCTGTTTTACATTTGGTAGTGTGTATATGTCAATGCTACTCTCTCACTTCATCCCAGCTTATCCTTTCCCCTCCCCGTGTCCTCAAGTCCATTGTCTATGTCTGCGTCTTTATTCCTGTCTTGCCCCTAGGTTCATCAGAACAATGTTTTGTTTTTTTTTTTTTTTTTAGATCCCATATGTATGTGTTAGCATGTGGTATTTGTTTTTCTCTTTCTGACTTACTTCACTCTGCATGACAGACTCTAGGTCCATCCACCTCACTACAAGTAACTCAATTTCATTTCTTTTTATGGCTGAGTAATATTCCATTGTATATATGTGCTACATCTTCTTTATCCATTCATCTGTTGATGGACACTTAGGTTGCTTCCATGTCCTGGCTATTGTAAATAGTGCTGCAGTGAACATTGGGGTGCATGTGTCTTTTTGAATTATGGCTTTCTCAGGGTATATGCCCAGTAGTGGAATTGCTGGGTCGTATGGTAGGTTCCATTTGTAGTTTTTTAAGGAACCTCCATACTGTTCTCCACAGTGGCTGTATCAATTTACATTCCCACCAACAGTGCAAGAAGTAGTATCTTAACAATATTTTGTCTTTGATTCTTTAAGTATATCTTTCACATTTATTGAAATCTTTTTTTATTTTCTTAAATTGTTCCTAAGAATTTTAAAATGTTTTTTTCTATTTTATTTCCTATTTTTTTCTGCTGTTATGTCATCTATGTATGTATATTGATCCTTAAACCTTACTTAGTTCACTTTTTAATCATAGTAATAGATTTGTAGAATCTTTAGAAATTTCTATGCAGACAATCATATCATCTGCAAATAAAAAGTTATACTTCCTTTTATAATCTGTTTACTAATTTCAACATCTGGGTAGTATGTGGGCCACTCTCTATTAATTTTTTAAAATATTTTTATTTATTTTGGTTGCAGCAGGTGGGGTCCTTTGTTGAGGCATGCATGTGGGATCTAGTTACCTGACCAGGGATTGAACCCAGGTCCCCTGCATTGGGAACATGAAGTCCAAACCACTGCACCACCAGGGAAGTCCCTATTGTTTTTCCTCTTGACTACACATCACATATTTCCTTTTTCTTCATAGGTCTAGGAGTTCATTGTTGGACACTTTAAATAATATATTGTAGAGACTTTGGCATATATTAGGTGCCTTTGAAGAATTGCTTTTTGTGTTTGTTTGTTTTGTGTTTTGTTTTTCTTAGGTAACTAAGTTGGTTGGAGTCTCAAATGTCATTAACCCTGCTATGGGAATCAGCTAAATTCTTTGCTAATTAGTTTAGCCCTCTAGATGTTGTGTTTGTTTTGGGGTTTTTTTGTGCCCACCAGTACTATTGGACTTTACTCACACATGTGCTGTTCCAGTGTTAACCAAGGGTTAGCGGGGACCTTAAATATAAATTTCGAGCCCCCTCCCACTCCCCCAAGCCAACCAAGACCATTTCTCTCCTTGATTTTCTCCCTCACTTTCCTGCTATTCTGGCAAAACCAAATTCTATCTGCTTATTCTTCAGGTCAGTATGATGAGCTTTAGTAAGGTTTCTGCTTGAATTTAACCAACCTTACATAAGACTAAGGTAAATCTTATCCAATGTAGTTCCTTTCTTTTAAGAATATAATCTCATCCCATTTCTACCTATTTTCAGTCACTGCCATCAAATAATTGCTTATATATATTTTGTTTCTAATTTTTGATTATCTGTGGGTGGGCTAATCCAACTACTCTGATCTTACTGAAATCAGAATTCCTTTTTCTGTATTTTTATATTAATCTTTTCCCTTAATCAATAATACTTTCCTCAGATGTTTAATATTCTTTGTTTATTCTTTCATATTTGTAGTGGATTGGAAGGTGGCCCCCAAAAGATACATCCACCTATAACCCATGAGTATAGCCTTATTTGGATAAAAGGTTTTTGCAGATGTAATTCAGTTAAGGATTTCAAGGTCCTAGATCAACCAGGTGAGCTCTAAATACAATGACTGGTGTTCTATAAGAGAAATGAGAGGGGAATTTGAGACACATAGAAGAAGAGTAGGTCATGTGAAGATGGAGGCAGATATTTAAGTTATGCAGACCCAAGTCAAGGAACACATGCAGCCATCAGAAGCCAGAAGAGTCAAAGAAAGACTCTCTTTAGAGCCCTTGGAGGGAACACAGTCCCAATGATACTTTGATTTCAGATTTATGGCCTCCAGAACTGTGAGAAGAAAAATTTGTACTGCTTTAAGCCACCCAGTTTGTGGTAATTTGTTGAAGCATTTCTAGGAAACGATTAGTCAGTTTGGGCTGCCATAACAAAGTACCATAGACTGGGTGGCTTATAAACAACAGAAATTTATTTCTCACAGTTCTGGAGGCTACAAGTCCAAGGTCAGTGTGACAGCATGATTGGCTTCTGGTGAGGGTCCTTTTTCACATTGAAAACTTCTCATTGTATCCTCACATTGTTGAAAGAGGATGAGAGAGCTCTCTGGGGTTTTTATAGGGCACTGATTCCATTCATGAGAGCTTCAGTCTCATGACCTAGTCACCACCCAAAGGCCTTACCTCCCAATAGTATCATTTTGTGGGGTAGGATTTTAACATATGAATTTGGGGGGGCAAAAATACCAGTAAGTTGCAGAAACTAACAATATTTAAGAATGAGTCATGGAAGACTAACTATTAGCAATGTATAAAAACTTGTAGACTTTGGCTGGGCAGTGTTGGTGCAGGTTGAGTCATTCTGTGACATTCAATTGCCAGAAAGAGAAAACATTTTTTCCATGACCTGCACCAACTATTCAAGCTCCTCTAAGATTTTTAGTCTAAATAATCTAAGACCAGAATCCTCAAATATTTGTCCTGAAGGTAAAGACTATCTCTGAGAATCAGCCCACAAGAGTATAAAATATGAATGATTATTATTATTATTAGTGGTTTTTGTTTTCTGTTTTTGGTATATTTCTCAGTAATTTTCTCATATTAGTACACCTCTCTAAATAACTAAGGATATGTATAATTACCTAGAATTCAAGATTTGTAACAGTTACTTTTCCTTTCTTTTTCTTTCTTTCTTTTGTTCCTTTTTCTCATTTTAAGGTACCTTGGGAAGAAACAGATTCAACTAAGGCTATTCTCGTGTAAGGGGAAGATATTGATAGATATTTAAGTATATATTCAACAAACCTTGCCCTATTTTATGCATCAGAGAACTGGGATCTAGATGTTTTAATTAACTTGCTCAAACATACATAACCAGTAAATGGCAATTCCAGAATCCTAGTCCAGGTCTGATTCCACCATTCTTAATATTTCTCTGCCTCACATTCTTTCAGCAAGCATTTATTGAGTACCAAATATGTGCTAGTTAATAAATAAGAATACCTAATATTTTTCCACTTATCATGAAAAGTAAGAGGATGTATAATATGGTGTTTCTCCCTTCAAGGTATCCATAGTTATGGCATATAAGAATGTTAGAAAGTGTCCAATTTCTATAGAAACTAAATGTAATTTATATGCATACTATGTCATAATTTAATATCCTGGAAAATGTTTTATATGAATGGTAATAATATCTCAGAAAAAAGAACTGTAAAATAATACCCTAAAATATGTGTCATTTGTTGGCAGGAACAAAAAAGATTTTCTCCATGTATTGTACCTCTAGCTTTGTGCTCTAATAACCAGACAAAGCCACTCAGTACTTCTGACAGCCTGAGTCTATCTGCACTTTATCTGAATTTATTACTCAACATTTGTTATACTGTTAATAAAACAGTATAAGATACTATCTTGTCACATTAAATCTGCAACAGAAATCTTGTTATATTTCAAGAAATTATTTAATATTTTAGTACCTAAAATACTGGTGTAGAATGAGGTCTACCACCATTTTTGTGAGCTGCTAACTAAATATTGACTGGGCTAAACGTTGCAACATTAACTGCATGGGAAAAGCTTTTCAACTTCTTATTGCACAAAAGGGCACTTTGTGCTTAGGTGTCTTGCGACTAAATCAGTACAACACAGCCAGGGCTCAGGACCCCACACAATATTTCCAAGTCATAAAGTAATGCTCATAGCACTGTGACTTTTTTGAAAAGTTGTTAATGTAAAGAACAACCTTTAAAAGTTAAAAAAAAAAAAAACTAGAATGAAAATAAAGAAGAAATATCCTTGATCATTTCTTTAAAGTAGCTACATAAAAATGGCAATACTACAGTAAGCCTGCTTGGAGAGAAAAGAAAGCTGTTATATTTGTATTAAGCCATTAAATGATCACTTTTTTTTCCTTAAAATTTCTGTAGTTGAGCCCAAATGTTGTCAGGTTTTATCTAGAACTAGCTCACGGTATTTTTTTGTGTATATTGTTATCAATATATCAAAATATATTAAGATATTACACCATATTTGGTAGTCCTATTTAGAATATATGGAATCAAGGTTTAAAGTGAATGACATTCACAATTTAACTGTTTTTTTATCCCATCTTTATTATAGAATTTCTTGATGGCAGAAAAGAAGCATTTGTTGTAGAATATTCATGCATTCTGTAATATACCACATGAGAAAAACAAGCTTCCCTCATCTCTTTCCATCTTAAGTTAAATATATATGCATATTTTAGCTGCAATTATTCCAAAATGTAGAAAACTTCCAGAAATAAAAAATTTCTTGTGATTTTTAGAAAACATCTTGAAAATGCTCATTTTATCAGAGAGTGAGAGAAAAACAATTCCAGGAAAACGATTCAATGTTCAGTTCCATAAATGCTTACCCTATGACTTATCCACGTACTGATTTTTTTCCAAATATTTCATTTTTTATATTAATTTTCTGCTCAACATCTTAAGTCTCTTATGTAATTTATTTAAAAATTAGAAAAGTACAAAGAAATGTACTGTGTAAAGTATTACCATTCACAATTTTAATTCTCGAAATCCTCGAGCAAAGATGATGACAATATTAGAGATAGTGATAATTATTTTTTAGAAAAAACAATGAGAAAGGAAGGAGGAAAAAAGGGAGGAAGAGAAGGAAGGAAAGGACTGTTAGTATCTAGAATTTCTGATGAGAGTAGTAGACATAACTGATAAATATCTTAAATTTAACTGGGGGACAATCATATACCTATGCCTCTGCTACAAGGGGAAAAAAAAAAATCTATCCACACTATTTCTTCCAAGACTGGTTACCTCATCTAGAAGACTCTGTGATTATTCTTAACATTGGCTGCCTGGAACAGAGGACAGAATGAGCTGAGCAGGTAAGTTATTAGTATGAGACAGAGTGGCCTTTCAGATTCTGTTGTAGTGCAGTTTAAAAGAATTTGCTTCTAAACCCTTGAGTGTATATGTATATGCATGTGTGTGCAGTTTATGTGCTTCCGTTTCATATGACCTACTCTATGTCAAGAAGGGAACATGAGAGTAAAATCTGGCACATCTGGATCACTGCAGAAATAGAATTTTATATATGCACAAAGGGTACATTAATAAATACACACTGTTAGGCTTCCCTGGTGGCGCAGTGGTTGAGAGTCCGCCTGCCGATGCAGGGGACACGGGTTCGTGCCCCGGTCCGGGAGGATCCCACATGCCCCCGAGTGGTTGGGCCCATGAGCCATGGCTGCTGAGGCTGCGCATCCGGAGCCTGTGCTCCGCAATGGGAGAGGCCACAACAGTGAGAGGCCCGCATACCACAAAAAAATTAAAAAATTAAAAAAATAAATTCACACTGTTAAAGCTTACAATCAGTTTTTGCAAAAAAAAAGAAGAGTGTCATTGTAAGCTGTGACAAGACTTTTCTAGAGCTCAGAGAGTCACTGACTTTGTCCTTAAATTCAGGGAAGGCATGATTACTCTTCCTCCATCACCATCATCACCCCACATCCTGAGAGGAATGATTATCTTTTACTCTAATCTTTTTGGTTTTTTCCTTACAAGACCAATCCAAGTTCCTTCACAAGTTTATAGAAAGTACACAGAGGAGGATTAGATGTAACTTACAAAGGCCACTAGCTAATTAACTAGATCCTCACCCCGCAATCACTTGCAAACTGGCAACCTTCTATGTCCACAGTATTTTAATTCTCAAATTTGCTTTTGACTCAAAGTAATAAAAGCCTTTCTCCAAGATTGCAGATTATGCCTCAATCAGCCAACCAAGTTTTATACTGATATATATATTTGTGTATGTGAGTTTCTCACATTGTATTACTGAGATACCCAAAAATGGAGTACAAAAGTCATTTTGAACCTCTGCTCAGGCTTGTTTCTGACCCCTGAAGTCTTGAGTACTTTACACTGCCTTCTGCATAGCCACTCTTCCTTGGCAAACTGCTTTAACAGAGCTTACACTTGAACATTAGGCACCTAACTTAACAAAGACCAAGATTTTTCCAGCTCCTCACTTCAGCAAATTCTTGAAAATGGGAAATCATTTGTTTCTAAAGATCTTTCAAAAGGACCTGGGAGAAAAAACATGGGCTTTGAAGGCAGACAACTGTGGGAACAAGGTCAAGTCCTGCCACTTATTAGTTTAGGGATTTTTGAGGAGGACATTTGACATCTGTGGGTCTCAAATTCCTTATCTGTAAAACAATAATCATAAAATAATAATGATAGGTTTTCTTATTGTTCCAGATTATCGTGAGAGTTTATCAAATATTGTAGGTGACCAGGTCAAATACTGTGTCACATCATCCTCTGATGGATATAGTGCCCAAATTAGACCATATATTTCCTAGTTTACTGAACTGATGGTAGGTGTCCACCATCTACTCTAACTGCAAGCAACAGACCAATCATTAATTTCTACTTCATATCGAGGCCACTGCCATTGGCCTCTGAGTGATGAGCAGCAGTTCCTAAATCAAAATGTCTCACATAGCAAATGGGGCAACTCAGTACCTCAATTCCCAATTAACCTAGCAACAAAATCCATGAATTAAACAAGAAAACCTTGGATGACCCACCAAATTGAAGGACAGCAAAGACTTTTCCTTATGTAGAACAGGCTACTTTAATTCTCAGAAGACTCCCTTAAAACCAAGCAAAAGTTGCTAGCATTACCTTAGATCTTATGGTGAGATTCCTCTGAATTCCTCTGAATTCAGTCAGCAATTTATAGTTCTTTTCTCTTATTAAAAACTGTATTTTCCCTCTGGATAAAAGAGATGTTCCCTGATAGTAACAAGAGTAAATGTTGCAGTAAAATGATTTCCATCAGCCAAAAATCAGTCTTCACGCTTATCTTTATACCAAAACACTTTGAAATAAAAGGTTAAATGGTGCAACTCTAATATTTTTAATTTGTTCAATCTTCATTTTTTCTAGAGCAACAGTTATTAGCATGTAGTGGAAAAAAATCCTTTGGGGTCCCTGGGAACTTATGGGTAGTCCATGACATCCTCCCTTTTCTGACTACATATCTGTTTGAGGATGAATTTTCTTCAAATACTCCTACTAAAGCAACACATCACACTAGGTTGAATGCAGAAGCAGATATCTTCTGCTGTCTTCTAATAAACTAGATATTAAAGAAATTGCCAAAGTTTAAAATAATGCCACTCCTTTTGCTAATATTTGGCTTTGAAACATAGAGGGATTTTTTAAAATGTAAAAGCACATTATTTATATTAACAGGTAATAGGTTTATAATTGCTATTATAAATAAAAATAAGTATTTTTTAAAATTTCTGATTTAATCTCTAATTTGATAAACATCTACATAAGAGCTCCCAAATTCAAACCGTCTGATGCCTACATTCAATCTTTTTTGTATTTCTCCTGCCAAGGCTCACATCTTATTTAGGCAAATGCAATCATAGTAGTAGCAACACTGTATCGGAGTACAGAAATTTGGATTTTTCAAACAACTTTATTTGCATTATCTTATTAACGCCCCCCCACCATTCTATCAGGTGAACATAGTTACCACTTGCCATTATTTTGACGAAGAAAGGATAAAATTTATACAAAATGACTAGACTGTCAATCGGTAGGTAGTGAAACCAAGCAGGACCCTGTGGGGCTCCTGGGCATGGAAGCCTTTTTTGTGTCCCTGATTTCTTGTTTGTAGGGAATAGGCTTCAGCCTCCATGACCTTCCCTGAGTTCCAAAGGGCAGGTTCAAGGAGTTGCTAATCAGGGAAGGGAGGGGATGCAGAGATTAGGGAGGAACAGTCAAGAAATAATAGTGCAGCCTTGGGACAGGATTCTGGTTCTGCCTCAAGAAATACATATAACATTATCTTTGAGCTCTTTTGCAGAACTCAAACCCCCAACAAATGGAAGATGTTAACTACTTGATAAAGCATTTTTCATTCCAGAGAGAAGGTCACAATCTGATAACCACAGAAGCCTATCAGGAGACTACCTTAAACCAGATTACAGGAATGCAGGTCCTGCACACACCCTGATCCTTATCAGCAACCCTGCCCATGAACCATTGCTATAAAACTCCTCACCAGATCCTCCTCTCCACCCTCCCATCCCCTGCTGGGTTGGGACACACAGTTTTGAGGGCATTAGCCCTCTATATACTCCTTTGCCTGGCAAAGCAATAAAGCTATTCTTTTCTACTTCGCTCAAAACTCTGTCTCTGATAGTCGATTCGGTACCAGTGCACCGAGGCCAAGTTTTCAGCATCAGTAGCAGTGTTGAAATGAAAGCTAAAATCTACTGACCTTTAAACTATAAAACCTCTAATTAAGTTTAAAACTCAGTCGGAAGTCAAACCACACAATTGTTCCTCATTTCAGTCACAAGATTACAGTTACATTTGCATCAACAAAAGCTAATCCCTGAGGAGAAATCTACTTTCACATTCTTAGGGTAAGAAATGTTTACTAGGGGCTTCCCTGGTGGCTCAGTCATTGGGAGTCTGCCTGCCAATGCAGGCGACACGGGTTCGAGCCCTGGTCCAGGAAGATCCCACATGCTGCAGAGCAACTAGGCCTGTGTGCCACAACTACTGAGCCTGCACTCTAGAGCTTGCGAGCTACAACTATTGAGCCCACGAGCCACAACTACTGAAGCCCATGCTCTGCAACAAGAGAAGCCACCACTCACTGCAACTAGAGAAAGCCTGTGTGCAGCAACAAAGACGCAATGCAGCCAAAAATAAATAAATAAATTTATTTAAGAAAATAAATGTTTACTAAACAAACAAAATACAGTTCTAGGAAGATTGAAATAACCCAAATCTTTAGGCAATAACTCTTCATGGTCTTTGCCATAAATATTATAGTACAATTTATTTATATTTGTGGAAACTTTACTAACCTCCACCCTTGTACTTCCATATTGTATCTTAGTTCTAGGCATAGAAAAAAATTTTTTTTGAGTTTATTTTACTTTATTGAATTAACTAATTAAGTTTTTTTCCTTTTCCTTTTTAAATTTTTAGTTTATTTTTTATTTTATTTGGGAATATAGTTGATTTACAATGTTGGGTTAGTTTCAGGTGTACAGAGAAGTGATTCACTTATACATATATCCATTCTTTTTCAGATTCTTTTCCCATATAGGTTAATACAGAATACTGAGTAGAGTTCTCTGTGCTATATAGTCCTTGTTGGTCACCTATTTTGTATATAGTAGTGTTTATATGTTAATCCCTATAGACTATCATACTAAGCAAGTCAGACAGAGAAAGACATATATCATATTATATCACTTATATGTGGAATCTAAAAAAATTCATACAAATGAACTTATTTACAAAACAGAACCGGACTCACAGACTTTGAAAACAAACTTATGGTTACCAAAGGGGAAAGATGGGGAGGAGGGAAAAATTAGGCACAGCAAATTGTAACTGCCACATACTTCTATTGCTTAAACTGATTTTTTAATTTTTATAATCATGACAATCTATTACTCAGTTTTAGCATCCCACAAAAGTCTAAAAATCTTGAGCAATGATTCAGAGAGTGACCTCACTTTCCACCTCTTGGTGGTTTAAATACCTAACTATGTAAGATAACTTCTAGAGCAGATAGCTCTTCCATTTTTGAGCAAATTTAATTTATTTACCAGTAACATGGTTTCCCTGAAGATCTACTATTCCTGGGAGGTAAAGGCATAATATGATTTTGCTGCTCCATAATATAAATTGTCTACTTTAGGCATTTGTTTATATTAGCTTTTCCCAAAGAGCTTTTATATTTTAAATGTTAATATTACTTCTTACTTCATATATATGTATATATATGCATTCATATTTATGTATACATATGTATGTGTATATAAAATGCTTTACAAATGTTTGATGTTTTACAAACATACTGCCACCATCTCATGAAATTTTTGTTTCAAGGAATATACTCTAGGAGACCATGGGTTACATACTGTCATTCTGAATTTTGATCTAGGTATTATAGATATATTTTTGTACATTTTTCTTATACCATTCAATAACTAGAACTTTCTAGTATTAACAAATACAGGGAGGCTTTTAATCCAGAGAATCATACTGCCCTACTGTGTTTTCTTATTGATTGTTTCTGGTTTCATTACCATTTTCTGACATATTAAAGCCAGGAGTGAGTCCTCTCAAAAATCTTTTTTTGTTTTGTTTATCAAGTATTAGAAAAACTAAACAGAAATTTTGGTCATATTTCTCAAGACAAACCACAATAGGTTAAAACAACTGAGAGCAATAACTGAGTAGAATATATTCAGACTGTTCTACTGACTCTGTATTATTATCCTTATTTTGTTCTATTTTCCCATGCAATGTCCAACCCAAGTGTCAGTCCCTGTGGACTCCCAGAACATTTCCCTGAATAGTCCACTTCTCTCAACTCCAATGCCACAAGGCTAATGAATTTCACCATCATCTCTCCCTACTGCGATAATCTACTTCCTTGCTTACAGTTGTGGTGTTACAACAATTTTTCCAAAGATTATCACACACTGTTTAAAATACTTTGACTTAAAAAATGACTTAATCTGACTTAAAATGTTCCTTCTGATGCTACTTTGTTTTCTTCTCAACTTCCACATCTTTCACATCATCCACTTTTCCAATTGCATTGGAATTTCTATTCTTTCAAGCTAATTTTTGGTTGAAGGAATCTTTGTACTAGCTTCTCATTCTGCATGATATGCTTTCTTCACTGACTTCCACTTATTGTGCCATTCAGATTTCAACTAAATGTTACCTTGATCACCCAATGTACAATGGCCACATAATATATTTGCATGGAATTTACCATTACTTGATATTATTTGTGTTTTTTGAAAAAAAATTTCTCTCTCTTTCCACTAAAATATAAACCCAATAAATGCTATCCTATCTTTGTCATTTACACTAGTGTCTGATATATAGTGGACCATAAGTATTTGCACAATGTTGAGTGAATAATTAACAAACCAAATAGCTAAAAATCAGTTAGCTTGAGTATGTAGAAGAGAATTTTTTTAACAGGTTTGCTCTAATTCGAGACCTTTTTCAGTCTTCAGGCTGATGAAAGGTATTTCAACTTAGAATTTTTAAGTTTCTCCTAGGACTAAGCTTTGCTTTAAGGAGAAGTTTTCTATTATAGTGCAATTTTCACTGCACTACAATTTTCAACAATTATCACAAGAGCCTCATCGAGCTGAGCAATATAAAATGCTTTAACTTATAGCCACAGAAAGTGTTCCCTATATTCTCCAATTTCAGGACTGGGGGAAAAAAAGTCCTCTTGTTACAAACAAAAAATATTTTAAAATGAATCATCATGTCTAAATTGTACTATAATAAAGTATTATTTTTAGAATAGCTTTGTTGAATTGAACACACTAGTGAACTGTCTTCTCTGTATCACTCTCTCAATGATATTGGTAGAGACTAATATATAATTATTTGAATCAAACTTTTGAAATAAGCATCTTTTAGCAAATTTTCAATATTGCTATTTCACATTGAGTACCAGATGTCAGAAGAGTTGAAAACATGTTTATTTTGGTCTTTTGGTCCTTCAGGATTTTTCTGACTCAATACCATCCTTGTCTTGCATGGATGTGTATTTAGCCTCATTGAGTGAACAGGCTTTGAGGAGCAGCAATCTGCATACTCCTAAAAGAAATGATTTGGCCACCTGCACTTTTGGAAAACTGTAAAAAAGCTATAGAAAGCTTTCTAAGGCAAGAAAATATCAATAAATAATATTTTAAAGATTTTGGATCTCTGAGGAACATGGAGTCACATTAAGGTGCGAGTTCTTAAGTTTAAAGAGAAATAGACATGGAGTGAGCTTGATGATTTACAAATCTGGAAGAAAATAGTTAGCAAAGTTTAAAGTGATTGCTATTTCAGAAGAAATGGCACAATGGCACAACTTTTGCAATTGTCAAACAGCATGTTCAAATTAGTTTGGATTCTCAGTATTTCTCTCTCTGTGTCTCTGCGTCTCTCTGCCCCCTCCATGCTCCTGCCACACCCTATCCTTCCCTCTCTTAGAGAGTCTCAATGCACGTTAGCTATTAGATGTTCTGGGCGTTTTATATAAAGAAACTTAACTTTGTTCCATTCATGTTTGTCTTATCACGAGTCTTACTAACACATTTATGCAGAATACAATCTGGGAAACTACGATGTATATGGTAATACTTGGTTAATAGGGATGCCAGAGAATATGGAGAAGACTATGCCTAGACTCAAAAGTTACTTCTTCAAAGCCATCAGATGAAATTGAACAAAACTTACCAATTTACAGAGCTAATTAGAAGTCCCTTTTTGGAGAACTTCCTCTGAAGTCTGTTATTTTGAGTTATAGACTAACTTTTAAATTTATTCTCATTTCCCCCAAACTGCTAAAGCTTTCCATATTGTATTTTTTGCTTTAAAACTGGAGAAACTGTGATAATGACCTTAGGCAGAAAAAAAGAGGTTAAGTCTAGTTTCATCAGTTTTGTAAGAAACCTAAAGTTACCTTCAAGTTTATATTTTTAAATTATTTTCATTTTAACAAATTATTTCCAATTGCTCTAAAGCTTTTCAGAATGACTTCTACTTCTTTAAAGACTGATTAAATATATTTTAATATACCTGTTATTTGACAAGGGTTCATGAATATTTATCCTAGAATATTTTGGGGAAGATTTTTATTCTCAATTTGTATCTATTGTACATAACTAATGCTATTACCAACTTTACCTTTCTAAATGTATGAGAGTTCTTCCAAATTATACTGACAATTCCTTTAAAACTCTTATTAATCAATTACATTAAAATATTTGTAACTGGTAAAATGTTATATTTCAAGAAAAATGTTAATATATTGATTGACTATCCAATATATTGTAATAATTATGAATAAGTATATATTTGGAAAAAATAAGTCTCCAAGTCTTACCAATGTTAATATGTTTTTTCTCTACAGAATTAACTTTGCCTATACTGGTTAACCCTCTTGGCCTAATGCAGGAATGTGAAGATCTATCTGAACACAAGAGAGTAAGAATGGTTGTTTTATGATACAATTTTGAAACTATTCTAATTTTTACATGTAAATACATTATGATGTGTAAGTCATTTTCAAACTTCATTACCTTATTATTACTGATAAGTTACTTGAAAGAGCCGACCAGCTGCTTTTAGCACAAAAATAGGATAAAACCCTGTGGCTGAGATGCATTTGTTTAAGATAATAAGTCTCAAAATTTTTTACTTGAGTTAAGGAGGCAGAAAAATCTCCAATGGAGAAATTAAAAATATCTGAGAAGATAAAGCTAATCAACTTACAGCAGGAGATAATGCACATCCTATAATTTGCTTTCTGGATACGCTTATGACAATTCTCATTTGAACTGCTGCACATGTACCATATTTTTATCACTGGTTCTCTAAGTTCTCTTGGGCAACATAAAATAGAATACCTTGGGGATACTTATGTTACAAACAGGTTACAAGTCATAGCTCTAGACCTACTGAATGATTTAGGATAAACATTTAAAAATAACCCTTTTATTGCAATTAATAAGTAAAGTTTGAGAGACAAGCTTCAGTTATGGTAATCTTACATATGAAAATTACCACATATTAGTGGTTCCCAAAGTGGGGTGTTCACTCAAATATCAACCCAACAAATGGAATGGATAATGATGAAGATAAATCTATTATAATTTGTGTTTGCAAGAATAGCAGTCATTCAAAACCACAACACAATCAAAATAATTCTGGTGATGTACTGATTACAAAAAGTCCTCCACTAAAGTTGCAAGATTTCCAATTATTTAAAAGTACAAAAGTGCAGGAATAGCTTTACTGTGTTGCCAAACATTGTGTGATAGTGAGAATTCTTCCCCAAATACTAATTTAGATTTATGGACAAGTTTACTAAATTAATAGTTTAGTTTAACATAACAAATGTTAGCACTCCTCATCACTTATTTAGTAGGTATTACTAAGTAGCCATTAGTCATATGTAATATCTTAGTCAAAAGTCTAAGATACTGTACAGATTTCCATTAAGAGAGAGAAAGGGATTTTCACTTTGTATTAGTTCTTTGGCCACTGAACTTAGTACAAGTTTAGTACCATTTAGTACCTATCCTCCAGTCACTAGTTTGATAAATGATTCTTGAGGTATTATCCCAGTTCTTAAACTCTCAATTTTCTCATCTGTCCACTGATGATAATATTCGTAGTTAAATCTACCTGCCAAGAGTTTTGTACAACAAAACCACAGAATTGATATGAAGATAAAAGTTGATGGATGATTGTCACAATAAGTGATAAACATACTTAATTCATTTAGTTGGTTCAACTATTATTTATTGATTGCCTTTTACTTTTTTTGAAGTTGAACTATCTTTATATTTACTTTTAATTAATTTGTCCATTCAACAAATATGTATTGGGCACCTATTATATGCCAGGTATTCTGCTTGTTACATGATTTGAGGCCAAAGGTATAATATTCTGATCCCTTGGAATTATCCATCTGGTGAGGGAGACATAATTTAATCATAAAATTACAGCCATGTTAAGTGCTATAAAATACTGTCACATGGCACTTTAAGCACATTCACCATGGGAGTCAGAGAGACTAAAACTTGAGCTGAGATGTGAAGAGTAAATGGAGGTGGGAAGGCATGGGAGTAGATCAAGCAACACTGGGAAGTGAACAAATGCATAAGTATTTCTGAAAAATCCAGATTGAGTAGATCATGACAAATTTTTCTTAGGATTCTATCAGATGGTGGAATTAATTATCTGTGGGCAAATTGGGAAGCTTTAAAGATTGAAACAATATTTCAGTGAGCTGAATAATGTTAATGTAAGCTACACCATTAAAAATCAACTAATTGAGTCATCATAGATAGTAGCAAACTTTATATAGTACTGTATCACTTTAAATTGTTAGGTCAGGAAAAAAATGCAAGAATTAAAACAGGTAAAATTCAGAATAAAAAAGAATTTGTATGGTCACTCAGATGGTAATGCTTTCTTACTTTAATTTCATGAATTTATTTTAATTCAACTATCTTGGTTTGATGAACCATAAATCACTTTCAAGCTGATGCAATTTGTATTTGTCATCCTTTTTGCCTATCACGCTTCTAGAACCTCTTTCCTTTGGAGAATTACCCCACAAAAGGAGGCAAATTCTCACCTTAAAAGCTGAAAATATCAGGTATAAATTTTTCTGGTTTTTTGTCAGCAAGGATGGGGCATATGGGGCAGGTTCCTTAAATCTGGGGCCTCAGTTGCAGCCCCGACACCTTGAGAATTCTAAGAGTAATCATACATCCTGTTTTACCTGAGATTGCCTTGATTCATGCATATTGTCCCAGTTTAATTATTAATGTATTAAAAACCTCTTTTCCTCTCAGGAGTCCTGGTTTTGACAATAGGTAGTATGATCCCCTTAATCACATGGAATCTTCTCTGGTGATGGTAGGTACAGCAGGACTGAATTCAGAGTTCAGCAATGGCAACTGGTCTAGTGGTAGTTTTTGGTGTCCTATGATAGGGATGCAGGCTGCAGCTTTTAGCAGTTGATGATGGAAGAAGGGCTTCCTTGAGTGGGTCAGTTCTTGGAATTGTTTGTCCATCTAGTCTTTCCTGGCCACACAATCCTCTTCTCTATGCCTCCCAGTTGGGGAAATAAACTATATAACACTGTTTCCTTTTCTTTCTTTCTTTTCTTTCTTCCTTTCTTTCTTTCTTGTTTTTTATTCATTTCAAGTTTACTTGGTACCCTCTGAGAGTCAATTCTGCTGCCTGCTAAAAGCTCTGGATTGGCTACCCAGAAACAAATTATTTTCTTCTCTCTTAAAATGTGGGGTAATTACCTTTTCCTCTTAATCACCGAGACTTAGTTTTTAATTATGGAGCCAGAGAAATAGGACTTCTCAACATTCTCTAATATAGTAATTTATTTTGTGGTCTTTTGAATGTTATACATTCTTCCTTTTTTAAAAAAGAACAATTTTGTTTATTTTTACAGCATTCTGTTATAATTTAATTGTAATAATATTCAATTAAAAATACCCTTGACACAGCTCTATAATTGTTGCTATTTATAATGGCTCAAGGGAAAATATTCAAGACATCATAAATATTATCATGTATATAAAATTCATTATGTATTTATTGCTATAAACATCTTGTTAATGGACAACCAGTAAATTATTAAGAGAATTATAATGACGAGAAACAATACCTATAAAATAGTAGATACCAATGACTGAGTTCACATAAGTCCAAAGTTTGAGTTCCTTTGAATTTGGTTTTTTTTTCTCTTGAGAGGTCAACATGATTCAGTTCCAAAATTATATTAGAAAAAGTTATAGTTTCAACCTTTAGTTGTTACAGAAAACCATCTCAACATATTGCAGCTCTAGGCACTGATTTAAGCAGGACTGTGCATCTTTTCCTAATTCTGCACTCAGTAACGCCATGTGGATAGTTTGAAATTTACTACGATGGGAAGATTTTCCCCATGGAAATGAGTAAACCTACAAATCTGGGCTTTACTCTCCCCCACTCTGCCTTCCCTGTTGCAGAACTGGTTGTTAAACAGTTACCATCATACCCCTGATTTAAAGTTCCACAGGAAGAACCTCTCTTTTTCTTAGTAGGATGAAGACACAGCATTTATTTGGGCCTAATAAATATAATCACTTTAATTTCTGTTCTTTCATATGATGCAGTAGGTCATATTAAGATAATGATCCTACTATAAAACTAGGAAACCCTGATTAAACTGTAATATTTAAAGACATCATTGCAACAGACTAGATGAATGAAATACCAGAGAGTAGAGAGCCCTTCGAAGGTGAGCTAACTTTTCTTCCCTGCCCCCCCGCCCCCCACCCCCGGCAAAGGCATTGGGTAATTGTAGGCTTGGGTTGAAGATTATGACTAGTATAAGCGATAAGCCTCTACTGGGGGGAAAAGAAGCAAACATTCAAGCCCCAGCTGCATGCAGCTGGAGGAACAACCTGGAATTTTATCAATAGCACAACATGATGGAGAGCTAGGACAAACACTTCTAAAATGAGTAAATCTCCCGTAGTCATAAGTATTTAGGAAACAAATATCTTCTAGGGTAGAGGCAAGTTTCAAGCACAGGGTTAGTCTCACTCTCAAGATATTTGTCAGATTTGGTTTCTTGGTGTTGAAGACTAGAGGAATATGCTGAGACGTCTAAAGAACAGAGCTCAATTTCTAATACTCTTTTCAGGATTGAGGAAAAGCCACCTCTTGGCACCCTCTTGAAAGCTCCACAGACCACATTCTAGAATTAGGAACAGATCATAGGAAGACCTAGTCTTACTAAAACTGCAAAGTGTTTTCAACTGCCTCAATCACTAATTGGATTGATGTTATCTCTCCTTCACCATAACTATCTAACAGAGGAAAAAAGAGAGAACTCTTTTGGAAGATAATATCATCTGAAGTCCATGATTAATTAATATACAAATTCTAGCATACATCCAAAAATTACCATAAATGTGAAAAATAAAGAAAATTTGATTGTTATTCAAGTGCAAAAAAAGAGAATAGAAACAGACCTATTAGACGATTGAGATATTGAAGACAACAGAAGAGACTTTGAAATATCTATCAGTAATGTGTTAAATAAAGTATAGAAAAAGTTAGACAAAATAGAAAAAAAATGATAGAACATATCAGTGGAAGAAAGAAATCTATAAAGAAGGATAAAATGGGCACTATAGTATTGAAAAACCAATATATGTATTAAGAACTCAAAGGTTGAACATCAAATTGGATAAAAACAAACCAAAGATTACTGAACTTGAAGAGAGATCAAGAGAAAATATCCAATCAGAGCATAAGAAAGGGAAAGGAGAGAAGTAATGGTGCAGAAGCAACACTACAGAAATAATAGCAGAACATTTCCAAAAACTGATATTAGTTATCAACCTACATATTCAAGAAACTCAGCAACCACAAGCAGAATATTTAAAAAACTGCAATTAGACACATCAGAGTCAAATTGCTGAAAACAAAAGACGAAAGAAAGAATCTCAAAAAAATCCAAAAATGTGATATATATATATATATATATATATATATATATATATACACATACACATACAATGGGATATTACTCAGCCATAAAAAAAGAATGAAATAATGCCAGTTGCAGTGACATGGATGGACCTAGAGATTGTCATACTGAATGAAGTAAATGAGAGAAAGACACATATCACATGATATCTATTACATGTAGAATCTAAAAAATGGTACAAATGAACCTATTTACAAAACAGAAATAGAGTCACAGATGTAGAAAACAAACATATGGTTACCAAGGGGGAAAGGCTGGGGTGGGAGGGATAAATTGGGAGATTGGGATTGACATATACACACTACTATATATAAAATAGATAACTAATAAGAACCTACTGTATAGCACAGGGAACTCTAATCAATACTCTGTGATGACCTATATGGTAGTAGAATCTAAAAAAGAGTAGATATATGTATATGTATAACTGATTCACCTTGCTGTACAGCAGAAACTAACTCAACACTTCAAATCAACTATACTCCAATAAAAATTAATTTTTAAAAAATCCAAAGAAAAGACACATTACCTTCAAAGAGTGGAAGGTGGGGAGAAAGAGGGGCAGGTGGAGAGAGAGAGAGGGAAAGAGATAGACTGATTTCTGAATTCTCACTAGAAATCATGGTACTCAGAAGTCAATGGGGTAAATACATAGAGTGCTGAAATAAAAAGTAACTGCCCACTCAGAACTCTTTCCTCAAAAAAATTTTTTTTAATCCTTGAAAAATGATATTGAAATAAAGTTGTAAACTAATTTTCAGACAAACAGAAAACTTGTCACCAGCAGGCCCGTAATAAAAGAAAAAAATAAATAAAACCAAAATGTACTTCTTTGAAAAGGTCATAAAAACAAAATACCTTTGGAACAATTATTGAAAAACAAAGAGAAAAAAACCTGTCTATATCAGGAATGAAAAAAAAATCAAGGGATAGAAGGTATTATCCACTACCTCATGCAAATAAATTTCACAGTTTTTATAAATTGGAAAAAAAGTTATCTCTCTCTCTCTCTCTTACACACACACACACACACACACACACACACACACACACACACACACAGAGTCAGGACCTGATGGCATCACCAGTGAAAGTATTCCTTGGCAACATCTATTGAAGGTGAACATCTATTGATACATACCCTATGATCCAACAATTCCACTCCTAGGTTCATACTAAATAGAAATGTGTACCTATCCTTACCAAAAGACATGGATTGGAATGCTCTCACCAACATTATGCTTAGTATCCATTTTGGAAGGATTCAATAGCCATCAGTTTTAAAGTATATAAATAAATTATGGTATATTCACCCAATTATATACTACACAAAAATAATAATAAAATATAACTGCATGCAGAAATATCCATGAATGTCACAAACATGTTAAGTAAACTACACTAAGCACAAAAGAATATATAGTGTATTATATCAAGTACAAAATCTAACCATAAAATAATTTTACTTATTAAAGTACCAAAAATAATCAATGGCATTAGTAGTCCAGTAATAATTAATCAAGGGGTGGGTGTTTAGCAAACAGAAGGAAGCATGATAACATTTGGGGGTATTAAAATATTTTGATACTGTGTATATCAAATTTAAAACTTAAGTTTTAAAAAAACCTCCTCTGAGACAGACAAAAGATTCAAGTTAATTTTACAGATAAAACAAAAATCTAGAGTTTGTTATAGTTTAATAACCATCACTGATTTGGATTATCAATCACATCTCTTGATCTTTTACATTTTATGTATAAGCATATGCTTTGCAACTTTGAAAGGGCTATATGACATCTTTTTATAATGTTTTTGTAACATCAAATTCCTTGTATATTTACTTAATATCTGTTTAAAACAAGAATTAAATTTTATAATATCATTTATAATAAAGCTCCAATAAAACAAAAATTATAGAGAGCAAGCAGTGCTTTTAAAGGTTAGTACATCTCTTCCTTTCTTTTTTTAATGCCTGACATATCTGTATCAGAATTTTCATTGTTCAAGTCTTCAAAAACTGCAAATCTTTCAAGCACTAGGAGAGGTCTTTCAAAACAACATACTCTTCTATTATTTTCCACTTTACAAGTCCACTTCCCTTCCCCCTCCCTATAAGGGCCCCAAACCCTTCAGGCCTTGAATCATGTCACTATGATTCCAGCTAAAAGGAACTGGAGAGCACTCCCCTGGGTTCCTATTAACACCTGCTACTTAATCAGCCAGAGGGGCTGTTGGTGACTGATGGCATATAGTTCCATCCATCCCTTCTCCTTCCCTCCCCAGTGGCTGTACCACCATTGTAGCCATCCCAGCCTGGGGAGTGAGAGTAACAGAGATTGGGCAACACAGAGAGTTGGATAAATATATCCAATTGTTCAAAAGCTGGAATTTGTTAATAGTAAATTCCCAGTTATAAACTTGCAAACCAAGAACATGCAGCCATGGAATGTATTAGCTGCAAATCTGTAATTTTTCAGCTTTCAGATTCTTAAATATTTTAGGTATTGTACAACTACAGCAGCAAATAGTAATAGAGACCTCCCTGGATAGAAGGTTATTACAGATAAGAGGTATGTGGCTAAGCATAGGGGGTCTTACATTTTGAACGAGGAATAAGTTTAACAGTGCAGCCATCTCTAATTTAGACTGTTTTCTTAATCTGCTGCCAGGGGACCATGCTGAGTGATTCACAGTAATGAACTCCACCTGGATGCTCTGTAAATCTGAAAAGGAGAACTAACTGCAGCCTTGTAACTGTTGTTACCACAGATCTGGTTGAGTGAGCTCTAATTTGATCATTAAGTGACCATTCCACCAAGGAACCATGAGAAATGCTTGGAGACTACCATTTCATGATAGCACAAGAAAGACTACTTATTTAAATAAGATTATTATGAAATATAATGACCCATATTGAGGAAAAATAAAACCAGGAACATTTGTAGAATAACAAAAATAAGTTAATACTAAATATTTAATCTTGAACCGGTGGATCACAGAGTTAGTTTAATGGGATCAATATTTTCAAAAAATAAAACAAAGTAATATACATTTTTATAACAGATAAGAACAGTTTACTAAGATTATTTTAACACCATTATACAATTGATGGCAGTTAACTCACCAATGATGACTATAATACTTGTAGCATCTGGCCTTACATAAAAAGTACATTAAAGTATACATTATAATGTATTGCATAATAAAATATACCAAGTAAATAGCATTTTTAAAGATGCAGAATGTATATGTCACCGTTGCATAACAACAGTAATGAAATGCTAACCATATCCTGGAAACCACAAATTGAGCTGTATGGCTTGAATTTATTTCTATCTAAAACTGTGGTCAACATTTTAATAAAGTACTTTGAGAACAAGGCCATGGACACCACTCTGCTTCTGCTGCTTTATCAAGGTCCTTGGGAACCAGCCTGTAACAAGCCCTGCCACAAAACAGACCATTGGTTGATCTTGCTCCTCCCTGCACTGAAATTAATTTTCCATCCATTCCTTGTTACAAATTCTTGTTCACTTTAGTGGATATATTTTTTATTTTCTTGTCCATTTTCCCTACTTCTGACAAAAGAACAAATACAAAATGCATGTTTCACATGGAAGCAACCTAAGTGTCCATCAACAGATGAATGGATAAAGAAGATGTGGCACATATATACAATGGAATATTACTCAGCCATAAAAAGAAATGAAACTGAGTTATTTGTAATGAGGTGGATAGACCTGGAGTCTGTCATACAGAGTGAAGTAAGTCAGAAGGAGAAAAACAAATACCGTATGCTAACACATATATATGGACTCTAAGGGGAAAAAAATGTCATGAAGAGATCAGTGGTAGGACGGGAATAAAACACAGACCTACTAGAGCATGG
The DNA here is from genome assembly GCF_026419965.1 of Kogia breviceps. NCBI lineage: Eukaryota > Metazoa > Chordata > Mammalia > Artiodactyla > Physeteridae > Kogia > Kogia breviceps. Next base: position 73,713,411 of record NC_081313.1, on the reverse strand, counting down.
ACTTGAGGATATGGGGAGGGGGAAGGGTAAGCTGTGACGAAGTGAGAGAGTGGCAGGGACATATATACACTACCAAATGTAAATTATATAGCTAGTGGGAAGCTGTCGCATAGCACAGGGAGATCACCTCTGTGCTTTGTGACCACCTTGAGGGGTGGGATAGGGAGGGTGGGAGAGAGGGTGATGCAAGAGGGAAGAGATATGGGAACATATGTATATGTATAACTGATTCACTTTGTTGTAAAGGAGAAACTAACACACTATTGTAAAACAGTTATACTCCAATAAAGATGTTAAAATAAAATAAAATAAAATAAAAGATCCTGCATGGCATAGCTAAGACCCGGCACAGCCAAATAAATAAATAAATATTTTAAAAAACCAAAAAACAAAATGCATGTTTCTCTGGATAAGCACCTCTCCCTTATTTGCGGTCCTTGTAGTTCGAGTGATCATTTGGGACATAGTTCGGATTCGCCAACAAACATCAGCTAAATGAGACAATAAAGAATAAACACATCCATTCATTAATTTATTCATGTATTTATTCACTGATTTTTGCTTAGAAAGTTCTTGGTTCAATTTCAGTTGAATCTTAGTAATATCCTGCTTTACAACTCTATAAACCTGATGTTTCCAATAGCCATGGAAACAGGATTTTGATACCCAGATTTGTCAGTTTGTGCATAGGTGCATATACATGCTTATGTAGATACCCTGAAAGACATATAGAACAAATATTCTACCCCATGGTTATTTATTTTGTGAATAAGATTTTTTAATTTATGTAGTATTTTATAAAAATCATGGATGTATATATTCTGATTAATTTTACAAAGTAAGACCTATTTTCAGTCAATGTTGAGTATAAGTTTTAGTAGATCAATAAAGGAATTGGCTCTCTTAAGGGAGAATGAATTCTTGTTACGGGATATGTATTAGCAAAGGCTGGTCATTCCTTTGTGGGTATTTGGTAGTGTGGAATCTCACTAAGGATAGTATAGATTAGATGGTCTTTGATATTCCTTTCAACACAGGTATTTTGTGATTCATAAGCTCATATTTGTATAGATTATAGAACACTAGGCACCATGGAGACATGAAAAAGAAATAATGAGCAAGTGCTCTGCTTTAGAATTTAAAATAGACTTAGGTAAAGTCAAATAGAAAATAATACAAAAGTAAATCAAAGTAATATGTCAACAAATAAAATGATACATTTCTAGCTGAATATATAAATGCTAAAGATATTTTTCACAAAGGTATTTACTGAATAAGATTTGTAGAATTCTGAGTCCAATCACAGTGATGGTACATTAACTTCAGTAATTCTACTACAAATCTGGATCCTCAAACTTTTCAATTTCCATTACTTTTCCCATTCTCCACATATATTACCCACAAACATAGTTTAAACCACTTTATCTCTTGGATCCACGGATATCAGAAGATACACAGCAGATTTTTCACAACTCAGTAAGTGTCAACTCCAAATCCTAATGAGTGTGTATTTAAAATATACATATAGTCTAATCTCTTACAATCAACTAACAGACTTATTGAAAAAAGAGACAAATCTACTATCATACTTGAAGGCTTTAACATTTCTCTCTCAAAAAATAAGTAGAATAATATGGAAAAAATATAAGGATATAAAACACTGCAACATTTCCACCATTATGACACAATTTATTATTTTTAAGACCTTTTTATTTTTAAGAGCATCTTTTAGTTTTACAACAAAATTGAGAGGAAGGTACAGATATTTCCTATCAACCTACTGCCCCACACATGCATAGCCTCCCCCATTATCAACATCATTCACTAGAATGGTACATTTTTACCAAGAATGAACCTAGATTGACACATCATAATCAACAAAGTCCATATACTTTAGGGTTTACTCTTGGTGTTGTATAGTCTATGGATTTAGAAAAAGTAGAAAGACATATAGCCATTATTATTTATATCATACAGAGTATGTTCACTGTCCTAAAAATTCTCTGCCTATTCATTTCTCCCACCCTGCTGTCCCCTATTAACTGCTGATCTTTTTATTGTCTCCATAGTTTGCCTTTCCCAGAATGTCATATGGTTGGAATCATACAGTATATAGCCTTGACAAATTAACTTCTTTTACCTAGTAGTATGCATTTAAGTTTTCTTTGTATTTTCATGGTTTAATAGCTCACTTATTTTTAGCATTTAATATTAGTCCATTGTCTGGATAGATCACAGTTTATCTATCTACCTACTGAAGAATATCCTGGGTTGTTTCTAAGTTTTGGAAAATATGAATAAAGCTACTATAAACATCTGTGTGCAGGTTTTTGTGTGGATAAGTTTTTAACTCCTTAGGTAAATACCAAGAGGCACAATTGCTGGATCATATGGTAAGAGTATGTTTAGTTTTGTAAGAAATTGCCAAACTATGACCCAATTTATTGCACATTATTTTCAGCTATGGCAGCAAACATGTTCTTTTCAAGTGCATATGGACCACTTAGCAAAACAGACCATATGTTGAACCATAAAACATATTTCAATAAAGTCTAAAGATGGAAATTATAAAGGGTATAGTTCCCGACTTACACAATTTTAAATAAATAATATATATATAGTAATTTTCAAATAGTTAAAGATTAAACAATATAACCTATGAGTCACAGTAAAGTAAGAAAAATTTAAAGTATTTTACAGCAAATGATATTAAAGACAATGTATAAAAAAACTGTGAAATGCTGATAAGCAAGTACCAAAAAGGAAAACTGTAGTTTTCAGTACTTTTGTTAAAAAAATAAATTTTCTAGTCCTCCTTCTTAAAATGCTACAAGAAGAGTGCAAAACAAACAAACATAAATAAAAGGAATAAATACATAGTTAAGTAGCATATACCATTGGGATAGAAAACAGGTAGACAGCATAGAAAATCAAGAAAGCCAAAAGTTGATTCTTCAAAAAGAATAATAAAATTAATAACCCTTTGCAAGACTGATCAAGTAGAAAAGAATAAATGAACCATATCAACAATAAAGATAGACTATCACCACAGATCTTTAGATTACTTCATGTTATTGTTCATTGACATTTAATGATTATTACTGTAATATGTTTAATTAGACAAATTTTTTAAAAACTACAGAGCAAAATTTATTTAAAATATTAATAATTAGAACGAAGCAATATGTAAAAAAATAATATATCAATACTCTGATTAAATGAAAATATCACTCATAGTTTCTTCCATCAAGAGGTCTTAGACTTCTTTCCTTTCCATAAGAAATGGATCATATTTTCCACTAAGTAACTTTCTCAGTCTGTTTTCTGTCCATAGAAACTTGGTAACACACAGGCAATTCTGATGCAGTCACATGAGTGAGTCCAGGCAATACCAATAGAAAACCACCCCACTAACACACAAATTGTAAGCAATGATAAATCATTGTTTTAAGTCACTGCATTTTGGAGTACTTTCTTATACAGCCCTAGATAACTGATAGAATGAAAAGATGAAGTAAAAGTCTTTATTTATGGATGACATAATTGTCTAAGTGGAAATCCTAGGATATACACAAAAGCTATTCGAACTAATAAGTGAAGTTAGTAACATTACAGGATACAAGATCAATATAGAAAAATCAATTTTGTTTCTAGCAGCGGACAACTGATATTGAAATTAGATACAGAATACCATTTATAACAGCATAAAAGTATAAATCTTAAGGATAATTCCAACAAAAGATGTGTAAGACCTGTGTAATGACAGAATATAAAAAACTGTTGAGAAAAATTCACAAGACCTAAATAATGGAAAAGCATACTGTGTTCATAATCTCATGCTTCAAAATTATTAACATGCTAATTCTTTCTTGATCTACTGATTCAATGTAGTGATGTAGTTCTAATTAATATCCAGAAAATATTTTTGAAGAATTTGACAAACAGATTCTAAAATTTGGATGAAAATCCAAAGACTCTAGAATAATCAGAACAATTTTTAAAAAGAACTAAGTTGGATAATTTACATACCTGACCTCAATATGTATTATAAAATTATTATAATAAGGCAATATGATTTTAGCATGATAATAGATCATTGGAGCTGCATTAAGTCAAGAAATAGACCCAGGGCTTCCCTGATGGTACAGTGGTTGAGAGTCTGCCTGCTGATGCAGGGGACATGGGTTCATGCCCCAGTCTGGGAAGATCCCACATGTCACATAGTGGCTAGGCCCATGAGCCATGGCTGCTAAGCCTGTGCATCTGGAGCCTGTGCTCCACAATGGGAGAGGCCACAACAGTGAGAGGCCCATGTACCACAAAAAAAAAAAAAAAGAAAGAAATAGACCCACATGTGCTATATGTGGATATTTGACAAAGTTGCAAAGGAAACTAAGTGGAAGAAAGATAATCTTTTTAACATGTATTGCTGAAACCATTAGATGTCTATATACAATAATAAATAAATGAATTCCTTTAATCCACATTTAATGCCATATAAAAAAGTTATTCAAAATGGGTCATAGACCTAATTGTAAAACCTAAAACCATACAATTTTAAAGGAGGAAACAGAATAGAAATTATTTTTAAGCTTAAGCAGATGTCTCCTGAATATGATACCAAAATCATGCTTCATAAAATATATAAATGAAATATTAGACTATGGAAATAAGAACTTATGCTCTGTGAAAGTTACTCTTAAAAAAAGCAGAAAAAAGAGCCAAACGCTAACGTATTAAATATTTGTAAACAGTATATCTGAAAAAGGAATTGTATCAAGAATATATGAAGAACACCCAAACTCAATAGAACAAACACACAAATAAATTTGCAAAAGAATAATGAGCAAACTTCTAGTTTCCATTTCCACATGTGAGGACCTGGACATTGTCACTCTATTCAAATAACAAGTAAAAGCTGAAAAGACTAAAAATATAACACTCACCTTGGATCAATAAAAGACAAGAGGACATAGGGCAAACCACTGTTCCCAAGTGGTTGGAAATACAGACAAGCAAATACGGGGCGTCTTGGCTTACCAGAGCAGAACTATGTCAGCTCTACCTATCCTATCCCACCTGAGCAGGTTGGAAAAATCCTGAGAAACTCTGGGCATTTTACATTCCAGAGCCACAGGCTCGCTAAAAGTCACTTCCTAAAACCTCACACCTCACCACCACATAGCTAAAGTCCTATTTATACAAGTTCCTTTACCTAGTATATCATGTGCAGCTACTGAGAAAAAAAATTACAAGGCATGCCAAAAGGCAGAAAATACAATATGAAGAGACAGAGCAAACATTAGAACCAGATATGGCAGAGATGTCGGAAATGGCAGAGTGAGAATTTAAAACAACTGTAATTAATATTCTAAGGGCTCTAATGGATAGAGCAGATAGCATGCAAAAGCAGATGGTCAATGTAAGCAGAGAGATGGAAACTCTAAGATAACCAAAAAGAAATGCTAGAGGTATAAAACATTAACAGAATTGAAGAATGCCTCTAATGGGCTCATTAGTAGACTGGATGCAAGTGAGGAAATAATCTCTGAGCTAGAGGACCTATCAATAGGGTCTTTGAAAACCTAAAACAGAGAACAAAAACTGGAAAAAAAATTAAAAAGCAGAACAGATGACAAAGGACTACAAGACAACTACAAAAGGTGTAACATTTGTATAATGGGAGCGCTCGAAGGAAAAGAGAGAAAAGAACAGAAATATTTGAAACAATAATGCCTGAGAATTTTCCCAAATTAATGTCTGGCACCAAACCATAGATCCAAGAATCTCAGAGAACACCAAGCAGGACAAATGCTCCCCTAGCCCCACCAAATTACACCTAGTCATATTATTTTCAAACTTCAGTAAAATCAAAGATTTTTTAAAAATTCTGAAAGATGTCAGAGGGAGAAAATATCTTACCTATAGAGGAGCAAAGATAAGAACTGCACCCTGCTTATCCTCTGAAACCATGCAAGAAAGAAGAGAATGGAGAGAAATATATGAAGTGTTGACAGAAGAAAACTACTAACCTAGAATTCTGCACCTTGCAAAGTTGTCCTTCAAAAGTAAAAATGAAAAAAAAAAAAAAAAAGACTTGTTCAAATAAACAAAAACTAAGGAAATTTGTTGCCAGTAAACCTGCCTTACAAAAAATGTTCAAAGAAGTTCTTTAGAGAAAAGGAAAAAGTGTAAATCAGAAACTCAGATCTACATAAATAAAGGAAGATCAATGAAGAAGACATAACTAAAGGTAAAACTAAAACACTTATTTTTCTTATTTTTAATCAATCTAAAAGAAACTCTGTTCAAAATAATACCAACAATGTATTTCATTATGTATGCTTATATATAAGTGAAATAAATGACAGCGATCATAGAAGGGACAGGGTAGGAATTATTATTATTTTGTTATCATAAGACACTCACACCATCTGTGAAGTGGTATAGTGTCATTTGAAAGTGGATGTGGATTAGCTGTAAATGTATATTGCAAACTCTAGGGCAACCACCAAAATTTTCTTAAAAAGGAGAGGAAAATGGAATTATATCAAATTCTCAGTTAAAACCACAAAAGTCAGGAAAAGAGTAAAGGACAAAAATAGAAACAAAAACAAAGGCAATAGGGTTTCCCTGGTGGCACAGTGGTTGAGAGTCCGCCTGCTGATGCAAGGGACACAAGTTTGTGCCCTGGTCCGGGAAGATCTCACATGCCGCGGAGTGGCTGGGCCCATGAGACATGGCCACTGAGCCTGTGTGTCTGGAGCCTGTGCTCTGCAACGGGAGAGGCCACAACAGTAAGAGGCCCATGTACCGCAAAAAAAAAAAAAAAAAAAAAAAAGGCAATAGATAGAAAATAGTAATGAATATGAATACAGCAAATATTAATTCAACTGTATCAATAATCACTTTGAACGTCAATGGTTGTCAAAGATAGAGATCGACAGAGTGGCTCAAAAAACAAGACTGAACTCAATGTTATTTACAAGAAACATACTTTAAATATAAAAACACATAGATTAAAATAAATGGATGGAGAAAATATATATCATGCTAACATTTCAAAACCTCAAAAGAATGAAGGAGTATTTATATTGAGCTCAGGAAGAGTACACATCAGGTAAAGAAAGTTATTAGGGATAAAGAAAAGCATTACATAATGCTAAAGTAGTCAATTCTCCAAGAAGACATAACAATCCTTAAAATGTATGTGCCTAACTATAGAGTGTCAAAGCACATGAGGCAAAAACTAATACAACTGCAAGGAGAAACAGATGAATCTATTATCATATTGGACACATCAGACCCCTCTATCAGAAATGGACAGATCCTGAAGGCAGAAAATATAAGGAAAGCTAAACTCAACACCACCATAAGTCAATGGGATATAATTGACATCTATAGACTAATTCATCCAACAAGAGCAGAAGTCCCAATATTCTCAAGCTCACATGGAACATTCACCAGATAGACCACATTTTGGGCCATAAAACACACCTTAACAAATATGAAGAAAAGAAATCACACAATCACTAGTCTCAGACTACAGTGGAATTTAACTAGAATAACAGAAAGAAAATTGGACTATGCTAAAAATATGTGAAGATTAAACAATACACTTCTAAATAACACATGGCTCAAAGAAGAAAACTCAAGAGTACTTTGAAAATTTTGAAATTTTGAACAGTATAAAATTTTTTTAAAACCCAATTTATCAAAATTTGTGCATTGAAAGCACTGCTTAGAGGGAAATTTATAGCAGAGAACACATATAATAGAAAATAAGAAAGATGTAAAGTCAATCATCTGAGAGTTCACTTTAGGAAACTAGAAAAACGCAAGCAAATTAAATCCAAAGAAAGCAGAGGAAAAAAAGTAATAATAAATAGAACACAAATCAATGAATTTAAATGGAATCAATAGAGAAAATCAATGAAACCAAAAGCTGGATCCTTGAAAAGACCAACAAAATAAATAAGTCTGTAGCCAGTCTAACAAGAATAAAAAAAAGAGAGAGGACACAAATTACTATTATCAGAAATTAAGGAGGGCACACCACTAAAGATCCTATGGACATTAAAAATATAAAAAGGAATACTATGAACTCTATGTCCACAAATCTGATAACCTATATGAAATAGACCAATTCTTTGAAAGACACAATCTGCCAAAATTCTCAAGAAAGAAATAGACAATCTTAATAGATCTTTATTAAATAAACTGAATGAATAATTAATAACCTTCCAAAACAGAAAGCATATGGTCCAGATGATGTCTCTGGTGAACTCTACCAAACATTTAAGGAAGAACTTATACCTATTCTCTACAATCTCTTTCATAGATAGAGAGGAAATACTTTCTAATTCATTCTGAGAGTCCAGCTTATCTTATTACCAAGATCAGGCAAAGACATTACAAAAAAACTAAAACCCTGTGTCTCTCACAAGCATATAAGCAAAAATCCTCAACAAAATATTAGCAAATTGAATCCAACAAGTTATACAAATTATCCACCTCGACCAAGTGGAGTTTCTCTGATATGCAATGCTATTTCAACATTCAAAAATAAGTTAATGAAATCCATCAAATCAGTAGGCTAAAAAGGAAAATCACAGGCTTATATCAATAAAAGCATAAAAATTTGACAAAATCAAACACCAATTCATTATTAAAAACTCAGTAAACTAAGAATAGAGGTGAACTTCCTCAACTAAATAGAGAGTATCTACAAAAATCCTACAGGCACCATCATACTTAATGGTGAGAAATCTGAGCTTTCTCACTAAGATCAGGAAAAAGGCAAGGAGGTTTCCTCTCACCAGTCCTTATCAACTTCATACTGGAAGCTCTAGCCAATGTAATAAGACAAGCATAAGAAAAAAATGGTAAACAAGTGCCTGGAGCCAGCAGCAGCAGCAGCAGCTGAGGTGACTACAGAAACGGAGCAGCCACCAGGCGTGAAGGGGGGACAGTGGTTGCACTCTGGTGTAGGCTCTCTGCAATGAGACAGTAAATGCATCCGCCATGAGCTACTGTAGGATAACATTGGGACTGGGCTCCTGGACCCTTGGATTCTCGGCTGCCCACAAGTTCCTGGATGGATTTAGTGATAACAGCTTTTGCATCCAGAGTCAAAGATCTGGAGCTGGTGGGAACTGGATTCACCTCCTAGATCCATACCCTGTGGCTGACAGGGTCTTTGTGCTCTGGCCGGTTTCAGGCCTGTGCCTCTGAGGTGGGCGAGGCAAGTTAAGGACATTGGCCCATCAGAGACCTCCCAGCCCCACATAATATCAAATGGCAAAAGCTTTCCCAGAGATCTACATTTCAATGCTAAGACCCAACACCCCTCAGCAACCAGCAAACTACAGTGCTGGACACCCTATGTCAAAATCTAGCAAGACAGAAACCCCACCCATTAGCAGACAGGCTGCCTAATATCATAATAAGGTCACAGACACCCCAAAACACACCACCAGATGTGGCCATGCCCATCAGAAAGACAATATCCAGCCTCACCCACCAGAACACAGGCACCAGTTCGCTCCACCAGAAAGCCAACACAACCCACTGAACGAACTTTAGGCACTGGGGGCAGACACCAAAAACAATGAGAACTATGAAACTGCAGCCTGCAAAAAGGAGACACCAAACACAGTAAGTTAAGCAAAATGAGAAGGCAGAGAAACAGAGCAGATGAAGAATCAAGGTAAAAACGCACCAGACCAAACAAATGAAGAGGAAATAGGCAGTCTACCTGAAAAAGAATTCAGAGTAATGATAGTAAAGATGATTCAAAATCTTGGAAATAGAATGGAGAAAACAAGAAATGTTTAACAAGGACCTAGAAGAACTAAAGAGCAAAAAAACCCAATGATGAACAACACAATAAAAGAAATTTAAAATTCTCTAGAGGGAATCAATAGCAGAATAACTGAGGCAGAAGAATGGGTAAGTGTCCTTGAAGACAAAATAGTGGAAATAACTACCACAGAGCAGAAAAAAGAATGAAAAGGATTGAGGACAGTCTCAGAGACCTCTGAGATAACATTAAATGCACCAACATTTAAATTATAGGGGTCCCAGAAGAAGAACAGAAAAAGAAAGAAGGAAATGAGAAAATATTTGAAGAGATTATAGTTGAAAACTTCCCTAATATGGGAAAATAAAGAGTCAGTCAAGTGCAGGAAGCACAGAAAGTCCCAAACAGGATAAATCCAAGGAGAAACACACCAAGACACATATTAACTAAACTATAAAAAAATCAAATACAAAGATTAAAATCACTAGGGAAAAACAACAAATAACACACAAAGGAAACACCATAAGATTAACAGCTGATCTTTCAGCAGAAGCCCTGCAAGCCAGAAGGGAGTGGCAGCACATATTTAAAGTGATGAAAGGGAAAAACCTACAACCAAGCTTACTCTACACAGCAAGGATCTCATTCAGATTCAATGGAGAAATGAAAACCTTTACAGACAAGTAAAACCTAAGAGAATTCAGCACCACCAAACCAGCTTTACAACAAATGCTAAAGGAACTTCCTTAGGCAGCAAAAACAAGAGAAGGAAAAGGCCTACAATAACAAACCCAAAACATTTCAGAAAATGGTAATAGGAACATACATATCGATAACTACCTTAAATGTAAATGGATTAAATGCTCCAGCCAAAAGATATAGATGGGCTGAATGGATACAAAAACAAGACCTGGATATATGTTGTCTATGACACCAACTTCAGATGTAGGGAAACATAAAGACTGAAAGTGAGCAGATGGAAAAAGATATTCCATGCAAATGGAAATCAAAAGAAAGCTGGAACAGCAATTCTCATATCAAACAAAATAGACATTATTTATTTAATTTTTTTTTTTTTTTTTTTTTTTCAGTACGTGGGCCTCTCACTGTTGTGGCCTCTCCCATTGCAGAGCACAGGTTCCAGACGCACAGGCTCAGTGGCCATGGCTCATGGGCCCAGCCACTCCCCGGCATGTGGGATCTTCCCGGACCAGGGCATGAACTCGTGTCCCTTGCATCAGCAGGTGGACTCTCAACCACTGTGCCACCAGGGAAGCCCCCAAAATGGACTTTAAAATAAAGACTATTACAAGACACAAAGAAGGACACTACATAATGATCAAGGGATCAATCCAAGAAGAAGATATAACAATTATAAATACTTATGAACCCAAAATAAGAGCAGTTCAATACATAAGGCAAATACTACCACCATAAAAGGAGAAATCAACAGTAACACAATCACAGTAGGGAATTTTAACACCCCACTTTCACCAATGGACAGATCATCCTAAAGGAAAATAAGTAAAGAAACACAAGCTTTAAGTGATACATTAAACAAGATGGATTTATTTGATATTTATAGGACATTTCATCCAAAAACAACAGAATACACTTTCTTCTCAAGTGCTAATGGAACATTCTCCAGGATAGATCATATCTTGGGTCACAAATCAAGCCTCAAAAAATGTAAGAAAATTGGGCTTCCCTGATGGCAAAGTGGTTGAGAGTCTGCCTGCCAATGCAGGGGACATGGGTTCATGCTCTGATCCTGGAAGATCCCACATGCTGCGGAGTGGCTAGGCCCATGAGCAATGGCCACTGAGCCTGTGCATCTGGAGCCTGTGCTCCGCAACGGGAGAGGACACAACAGTGAGAGGACCATGTACCTCAAAAAAAAAAAAAAAAAAAAAAATTAAGAAATTGAAATCGCATCAACTAACTTTTCTGAACACAATGCTAGGAGACTACATATCAATTATAGGAAAATATCTGTAAAAAGCACAAACACATGGAGGCTAAACAATATACTAGTTCATAACCAAGAGATCACAGAAGAAATTTAAAAATACCTAGAAACAAATGACAATGAAAACACAATGATCCAAAACCTATGGGATACAGCAAAAGCAGTTCTAACAGGCAAGTTTATACCTATACATGTCTACCCCAAGAAAAGAAAAACCTCAAATAAACAATAAAAGATTACACCTAAAAGAACTAGAGAAACGAGAACAAACAAAACCCAAAGTTAGCAGAAGGAAAGAAATCATAAAAATCAGAGCAGAAATAAATGAAATAGAAACAAAGGAAAAAACAGCAAAGATCAATAAAACTAAAAGCTGGTTCTTTGAGAAAATAAACAAAATTGATAAACCATTAGACAGACTCATCAAGAAAAAGAGGGAGAGGACTCAAATCAATAAAATTAGAAATGATAAAGGAGAAGTTACAACAGACACCGCAGAAATACAAAGCATCCTAAGAGACTACTACAAGCAACTCTATGCCAATAAAATAGACAACCTGGAAGAAATGGACAAATTCATAGAAAGGTATAACCTTCCAAGACTGAACCAGGAAAAAGCAGAAAATATGAACAGACCAATCACAAGTAATGAAATTGAAACTGTGATTTTAAGTCTTCCAACAAAGAAAAGTCCAGGACCAGATGGCTTCACAGGTGAATTCTATCAAACATTTAGAGAAGAGCTTACACCCATCTTCTCAAACTCCTCCAAAAACTGCAGAGGAAGGAACACTCCCAAACTCATTTTATGAGGCCACCATCACCCTGATACCAAAACCAGATAAAGATGCTACAAAAAAAGAAAATTACAGACCAATATCACTGATGAATATAGATGAAAAAATCCTCAACAAAACACTAGCAAATAAAATAAAACAACACATTAAAAGGATCATAGACCATGATCAAGTGGGATTTAGTCCCAGGGATGCAAGGATTCTTCAATATGCACAAATCAATCAATATGATACACCATATTAACAAATTAAAGGATAAAAACCATATGATCATCTCAATAGATGCAGAAAAATCTTTTGACAAAATTCAACACCCATTTATGATAAAAACTCACCAGAAAGTGGGCATAGAGGTAAAGTACCTCAACATAAAACAGGTCATATATGACAAACCCACAGCAAACATCATTCTCAATGGTGAAAAACTGAAAGCATTTCCTCTAAGTTCAGGAACAAGACACTATTGTCCACTCTCCTCACTATTATTCAACATAGTTTTGGAAGTCCTAGCCATGGCAATCAGAGAAGAAAAGGAAATAAAAGGAATACAATTTGGAAAAGAAGAAGTAAAACTGTCACTGTATGCAGATGACATGATAGTATTCATAGAGAATCCTAAAGATGCTACCAGAAAACTGCTAGAGCTAATCAATGAATTTGGTAAAGTAGCAGGATACAAAATTAATGCACAGAAATCTCTTGCTTTCCTATACACTAATGATGAACAATCTGAAAGAGAAATTAAGGAAACACTCCCATTTACCACTGCAATAAAAAGAATAAAATACCTAGGAATAAATCCTCCTAGGGAGACAAAAGGCCTGTATGTAGAAAATGGTAAGACACTGATGAAATAAATTAAAGATGATACCAACAGATGCAGAGATATACCATGTTCTTGGATTGGAAGAGTCAATATTGTGGAAATGACTATACTACCCAAAGCAGCCTACAGATTCAATGCAATCCCTATTCAAATTAGCAATGGCATTTTTTACAGAACTAGAACAAAAAATATTAAAATTTGTATGGAGATACCAAAGACCCCGAATAGCCAAAGCAGTCTTGAGTGAAAGAAAAGGAGCAGGAGGAATCAGATTCCCTGACTTCAGACTATACTAAAAAGCTACAGTAATTAAGACAATATGGTACTGGGACAAAAACAGAAACATGGGTCAATGTAAAAAGATAGAAAGCTGAGATAAACCCAGGCACCTATGGCCAGCTAATCTATGACAAAGGAGGCAAGGATATACTATAGAGAAAAGACAGTCTTTTCAGTAAGTTGTGCTGGGAAAACAGGACAGCTACATGTAAAATAATGAAATTAGACTCCCTAACACCATACACAAAAATAAACTCCAAATGCATTAGAGACCTTAATGTAAGACTGAACACTATAAAACTCTTAGAGGAAAACATATGCAGAACACTCTCTGACATAAATCACAGCAAGATCTTTTGATCCACCTCCTAGAGCTATGGAAATAAAAACAAAAATAAACAAGTGGGACTTAATTAAACTTCAAAGCTTTTGCACAGTAAAGGAAACCATAAACAAGACCAAAAGACAACTCTCAGAGTGGCAGAAAATATTTGCAAATGAATCAACAGACAAAGGATTAATCTCCAAAATATATAAACAGCTCATGCAGCTCAATATTAAAAAAACAAACAACCCAATCCCAAAATGGAAAGAAGACCTAAAGAGACATTTCTCCAAAGAAGACATACAGATGGCCAAGAAGCACATGAAAAGCTGCTCAACATCACTAATTATAAGAGAAATGCAAATCAAAACTACAATGAGATATCACCTCACACCTGTTAGAATGGGCATCATCAGAAAATCTACAAGCAACAAATGCTGGAGAGGTTGTGAAGAAAAGGGAACTCTCTTGCACTGTTGGTGGGAATGTAAACTGATACAGCCACTATGGAGAACAGTATGGAGGTTCCTTAGAAAACTAAAACTGGAACTACCAAAGGATCCAGCAATCCCACTACTGGGCATATACCCAGAGAAAACCATAATTCAAAATGACACATGCACCTCAATGTTCATTGTAGCACTATTTACAATAGCCAGGTCATGGAAGCAACTTCAGTGCTCATTGACAGATGAATGGATAAAGAAGATGTAGTACATATATACAATGAAATATTACTCAGCCATAAAAAGAAACGGAATTGAGTTATTTGTAGTGAGGTGGATGGACCTAGTATCTGTCATACAGAGTGAAGTAAGTCAGAAAGAGAAAAACAAATACCATATGCTAACACATATATATGGAATCTAAGGAAAAAAATAAGGTCATGAAGAACCTAGGGATAAGATGGGAATAAAGACACAGACCTACTAGAGAATGGACTTGAGGATATGTAGAGGGGAAGGGTAAGCTGTGACAAAGTGAGAGAGTGGCATGGACATATATACACTACCATACGTAAAATAGATAGCTAGGGGGAAGCAACTCTATAGCACAGGGAGATCAGCTCAGTGCTTTGTGAACACCTAGAGGGGTGAGATAGGGAGGGTGGGAGGGAGGGAGACGCAAGAGTGAAGAGATATGGGAACATATGTATATGTATAACTGATTCACTTTGTTATAAAGCAGAAACTAACACACCATTGTAAAGCAATTATACTCCAATAAAGATGTAAAAAAAAAAGGAATGAAATTGGGTCATCTGCTGAGACGTGGATGGATCTGGAGACTGTCATACAGAGTGAAGTAAGTCAGAAAGAGAAAAACAAATATCATATACTAACGCATATATGTGGAACCTAGGAAAATAGTACATATGAACCGTTTTGCAGGTAAGGAATTGAGACACAGATATAGAGAACAAATGTATGGACGCCAAGGGGGGAAAGTGGCAGGGGGCTGGGTGTGGTGGTGTGATGAATTGGACAAGTGGGATTGACATGTATACACTGATATGTATAAAATTGATGACTAATAAGTACTTGCTCTATATTTTAAAAAAAGAAAGAAACAAGAAACATCCCAAATAAACAAGTTAATGTTACACTGAAAGCAATTAGAGAAAGAAGAGAAAAATCCCAAAGATAGAAGAATGAAAGAAATGAAGATCAGATAAGAAATAAATGAAAAAGAAATGAAGGAAACAATAGCAAAGATCAATAAAACTAAAAGCTGGTTCTTTGAGAAGATAAACAAAATTGGTAAAACATTAGCCAGACTCATAAAGAAAAGAAAAGGGAGAAGAATCAAATCAATAGAATTGGAATTGTAAAAGAAGTAACAACTGACACTGCAGAAATACAAAGGATCATGAGAGATTACTACAAGCAACTATATGCCAATAAAATGGACAACCTGGAAGAAAAGGACAAATTCTTAGAAAAGCACAAACTTCCAAGACTGAACCAAGAAGAAACAGAAAATATAAACAGACCAATTACAAGCACTGAAATTGAGACTGTGATTAAAAATCTCCCAACAAACAAAAGCCCAGGACCACATGACTTCACAGGTGAATTCTATCAAACATTTAGAAAAGAGCTAACACCTATGCTTTTCAAACTCTTCCAAAATATAGCAGAGGGAGGAACACTCCCAAACTCATTCTACGAGGCCACCATCACCCTGATACCAAAACCAGACAAAGATGTCAAAAGAAAGAAAACTACCAATATCACTGATGAACATAGGGGCAAAAATCCTCAAAAAACTACTAGCAAACAGAATCCAACAGCACATTAAAAGGATCATACACCATGATCAAGTTGCGTTTATCCCAGGAATGCAAGGATTCTTTAATATACACAAATCAATCAATGTGATAAACCATATTAACAAATTGAAGGATGTGACCATCTAGAGTGGTGGGATACGGAGGGTGGGAGGGAGGAAGACGCAAGAGGGAAGAGATATGGGATCATATGTATAACTGATTCACTTTGTTGTAAAGCAGAAACTAACACACCATTGTAAAGCAATTATACTCCAATAAAGATGTTAAAAAAACAAAACAAAACCATATGATCAACTCAATAGATGCAGAAAAAGCTTTTGACAAATTCAACACCCATTTATGATAAAAACCCTCAGAAAGTAGGCATAGAGGGAAATTACTTTAACATAATAAAGGCCATATGTGACAAACTTACAGCCAACATCACTCTCAATGCTGAAAAACTGAAAATATTTCCCCTAAGATCAGGAACAGGGTTTCCCTAGTGGCACAGTGGTTGAGAGTCCGCCTGATGATGCAGGGACACGGGTTCATGCCCCAGTCCAGGAGGATCCCACATGCCACGAAGTGGCTAGGCCCATGAGCCATGGCTGCTGGGCCTGCACATCCGGAGCCTGTGCTCTGCAACAGGAGAGGCCACAACAGTGAGAGACCCGTGTACCACAAAAAAAAAAAAAAAAAAAAAAAAAAAGATCAGAAACAAGACAAGGTTGTCCACTTTCACCAGTATTATTCAACATAGTTTTGAAAGTTTTAACCACAGAAATCAGAGAAGAAAAACAAATAAAAGGAATTCAAATCAGAAAAGAAGAAGTAAAGCTGTCACTGTTTGCAGATGACATGATACTATACATAGAGAATCCTAAAGATGCTACCAGAAAACTGCTAGAGCTAATCAATGAATTTGGTAAAGTAGCAGGATACAAAATTAATGCACAGAAATCTCTTGCTTTCCTATACACTGATGATGAACAATCTGAAAGAGAAATTAAGGAAACGGTCCCATTGCCCATTGCAACAAAAAGAATAAAATACCTAGGAATAAACCTACCTAAAGAGAAAAAAGACCTGTATGAAGAAAATTATAGGACACTGAAGAAAGAAATTAAAGATGATACAAGCAGATGGAGAGATCAACCATGTTCTTGGATTGGAAGAATTAAAATTGTAAAAATGACTATACTACCCAAAGCTATCTACAGATTCAATGCAATCCCTATCAAACAACCAATGACATTTTTCACAGAACTAGAACAAAAAATTTCACAACTTGTTGGAAAAACAAAAGACCTCGAATGGCCAAAGCAATCTTGGGAAAGAAAAACGGAGCTGGAGGCATCAGGCTCCCAGACTTCAGACAATACTACAAAGCTACAGTAATCAAGACAGCATAGTACTTGCACAAAAACAGAAATATAGATCAATGGAACAGGATAGAAAGTGCAGAGAAAAAGCCACGCATATATGTTCACCTTATCTTTGATAAAGGAGGCAAGAATATACAATGGAGAAAATACAGTCCTTCAATAAGTGGTGCTGGGAAAACTGGACAGCTGCATGTAAAAGAATGTAATTAGAACACTTCCTAACACCATACACAAAAATAAACTCAAAATGGATTAAAAACCTAAATGTAAGGCCAGGCACTATAAAACTCTTAGAGGAAAACATTGGCAGAACACTCTATGAGATAAATCACAGCAATATGCTTTTTGACCCACCTCCTAGGGAAATGGAAATAAAAACAAAAGTAAACAAATGGGACCTAATGAAACTCAAAATCTTTTGCACAGCAAAGGAAACCATAAATAAGACGAAAAGACAACCCTCTGAATGGGAGAAAATATTTGCAAATGAAGAAACTGACAAAGGATTACTCTCCAAAGTTTACAAGCAGCTCATGAATCTCAATAACAAATAAACAAACAAAAATGGGCAGAAGACCTAAAGACATTTTTCCAAAGAAGATATACAGATTGCCAACAAACACATTAAAGGATGATCAACGTCACTAATTATCAGAGAAATGCAAATCAAAACTACAATGAGGTATCACCTCACACCAGTTAGAATGGCCATTATCAAAATATCTACAAACAATAAATGCTGCAGAGAGTGTGGAGAAAAGGGAACCCTCTTCCACTGTTGGTGGGAATATAAGTTGATACAGCCACTATGGAGAACAGTATGGAGGTTCCTTAAAAAACTATAAATAGAACTTCCATATGCCCCAGCAATCCCACTACTGGGCATATACCCTGAGAATACCATAATTCAAAAAGTCATGTACCATAATGTTCACTGCAGCTCTATTTACAATAGCCAGGCCATGGCTGCCACCTAAGTGCCCATCGACAGATGTATGGATAAAGAAGATGTGGTGCATATATACAATGGAATATTTGTCAGCCATAAGAAGAAACGAAATTGAGTTATTTGTAGTGAGGTGGATGGACCTAGAGTCTGTCATACAGAGTTAAGTAAGTCAGAAAAAAAACAAATATTGTATGCTAACCCATATATATGGAATCTAAAAAAAAAAAAAAAAAAGGTTCTGAAGAACCTAGGGGCACAACAGGAATAAAGACACATACGTAGAGAATGGACTTGAGAACACGGGGAGGGGGAAATGTAAGGTGGGATGAAGTGAGAGAGTGGCATGGACATATATTCACTACCAAATGTGAAATAGCTAGCTAGTGGGAAGCAGCTGCATAACACAGGAAGATTAGCTTGGTGCTTTGAGACCACCTATAGGGGTGAGATAGGGAGGGTGGGAGGGAGGGAGATGCAAGAGGGAGGAGATATGGGGATATATGTATATGTATAGCTGATTCACTTTGTCATAAAGCAGAAAATAACACACCATTGTAAATCAATTATACTCCAATAAAGATGTTAAAAAAAGAAAAGAAATGAGCCCCTTGAGGACAGGGATTATGCTTCATCCATCTTGTATCCCAGGCCCCAGTGCTCATCCTTGGGCTCAATAAACATTTGTTAAATGAAAAAAATAAAATAAACAAATGGGAAGAGAAGAAATAAAACTATTTTCATTCACTGATGACATGCTCATCTATGTAGAAAAGTTGAAAGAACTGACAGAAAATCTCCTGGAATTAATAAGCAATGTTGCACGATACAAGCATAATATACAAAAGTGAGTTGCTTTCCTATCTACTGGCAATGAACAAGAGGAATTTAACAGTTAAAAAAACCACAACACCATATATATTAGCATCCAAAGAATGAAATGCTTAGGCACAAATCTAACTACATACACGATATAAGAGGAAAACTACAAAACTGATGAATGAAATCAAGGAAAAACTAAATAAATGGAAAGACATTCTGTTCATGGACAGAAAGACTCAATACTGTCAATATGTTAGTTCTCCCCAATTTGATCGACATTCAACGCAATCCCAAATAAAATCCCAAAATAAAATATTTTGTGGATATCAGCAAAATGATTCTAAAGTTTATTTGGAGAGGGAAAAGCATCATAATAGCCTACACAATATTGAAGGAGAAGAACAATATTAAAGTCAGGTTATGCTACCTGACTTCAAAATTTACTATAAAGCTACAGTACTCAAGAGAGTGTGCTATTGTTGCAAGAATAAACAAATAGAAAAATGGAACAGAACAGAGAATTCAGAAATATACCCCATAAATACAGTCAACTGATTACTGATCTTTGACAAAGGACCGAAGGCAGCAAAATGGAACAAAGATAGTCTCTTCCACAGATGTTGCTGGAACTGGACATCCATGCCAAAAAACAAAAACAAAAAAAATGAATTTAGTTATAGACCTTATATTCTTCACAAAAATTAACAAATAAATGGAATTATAGATTGATATGTAGAACACAAAACTCTGAAACCCCAAAAGATAACATAGGAGAAAACCTAGATGACCTTAGGTAGGGTGATGACTTTTTAGATGCAATACCAAAGACACAAACTATGAAAGAAATAAGTAATAAGCTGAACTTCATTAAAATTTAAAACTTCTGTTCTGCAAAACACAATGTCAAGAGAATGAGAAGACAAGCCACAGAGTGGGAGAAAATATTTGAGAAAGACACATCTGATAAAGGATGTACTCCAAATATACAAAGAACTCTTAAAACTCAACAAGAAGAATGACCCAGTTTTAAAAAGGGACAAAGATCTAACAGACACCTCACTAAAGAAGACGTACAGATAACAAATAAGCATATGAAGAGATGCTTCACATTGTATGTCATCAGGGAAATGTAAATTAAAACAGCAATGAAATACCAGTACACACCTGTTAGAATGGCTAAAATCTGAAACACTGACAACAATATGTCAGTGAGGACTTGTAGCAACAGCAGCTCTCATACATTGCTGGTGGGAATAAAACATGGTACAGCCACTTTGGAAGTCAGTTCACAATATTTTTAAACTAAATATACTATTACCATATGATCCAGAAATTGCAGTCCTTGGTATTTACCCAAAGGACTTGAAAGCTATGTCCACACAAAAACCTGCACACAGATGTTTATAGTACCTTTATCCATATTCGTCAATGCTTGGAGGTAACCAAGGAGTCCTTCAGTAGGTAAATGGCTAAATAACCTGTGGTACATCCAAACAACGAATTACTATTAAATGCTAGAAACAACTGAGCTACCAAGCTGTGAAAAGAAGTAGAGGAAACTTAGGTAAATATTATTCTAGGTGAGAGAAGAAAATCTGTAAAGGCTACATACTGTATGATTCCAATCATCTGCCATTCTAGAAAAGGCAAAACTCTGGAGACAGTAAAAAGATCAGTGGTTGCCAGAGTTTAGGGGTGGTGGTTAGGGCGAATAGGCAGAACACGAAGGATTTTTAGAGCAGTGAAAACAATCTTTATGATACCATACTGATGGATACATGTCATTACATATTTGTCTAAACCTATAAAAAGCAAAATACCCAAAGTGAAATTTAACTTAAACTATGGGCTTTGGGTTTTTATGATGTGTCAATGTAGGTTTATCTATTGTAACAAATGCAGTACTCTGGTAGGGGATGTTGATAATGGGAGAGGGTAAGTATGTATAGGAATAGGGAGTATATGGGAAATCTCTGAATTTTCTCCATCAATTTTACTGTGAACCTTAAACTACTCTGAAAAATAAAGTCTTAATAAAAAAAAAAAATGAACAAAATATCTGAACATATTTTTCACCAAAGTAGATATGTAAATTCTCAGCAACCACATTAAAAGATGCTAATTATTAGTAATTAGGGAAACTCCAACTAAAACCACAATATGATACTAGTACTTATCTCTTAGAACGTCCAAAATTTAAAAAGACTGACCACACCTAGTGTTGGTGAAGATGTGGAGCAACTGGAGTGCTCACACACTGCTGGACAGAATGTAAATGGTAAAATCGTTCTAGACAACAGTTTGAATATTTATTAGGACGCAGTTGCATAGCACAGGGAGATCAGCTCAGTGCTCTGTGACCACCTAGAGGGGTGGGATGGGGAGGGTGAGAGGGAGATGCATGCAACTCAAATGTCCACCAAAGAGAAGAATGGATAAACACACTGCAGTATATTCATGAAGTAAATTACTACTCAGTAATAAATTTAAACAAATCCTGTTAAATGCAAATATACTGTTGAATCACAAAAAATTATTATGATAAATGAAAAATGTCAGATACAAAAATTGTATGTTTGATAATTCTATTTCCATGAATAATACTCTGTAGAAATAGAAATCAGAATACTAGTTACCTGTGGACCAGCAAAGAGAATGACTAGGAAAAGGTACATGGAACATTTCAGAGCACTTACAGTGCTCCTTATGTTGATATATTCACATAGAATTAAAAATTCCATGCAGTGTCTGTACATTGAAATGAATGTAATTTTTACAATTACTGTAAGACCATCATGATAACAATAAAATATGTTGACAGATGAATCATAAAGAAATGTACCTAAACATACAGCCAAAGGTAAAGTGATGTAGAATAGGAGAAATATATTAAAAAATAACAATTTCTACCTAGGAAGTCTCATAAGCAAATAACAGTAGTTCCTTAAAGAGCAAACCAAAGGAATGAGGGTGAAGTAATTATCAAACAAACTAAAATATAAGACTTTTTATTTGGACAGAAAAATGCATTTAATGTTTGATTACAAAGACTCTAATGCCAGAATCCCTGGATTAAATTCCATCTACCTCTAACTAATTGTGCAATTTCCAGCGAATTACTTAACCTCTATGCACCTAAATTTTCTCATCTTTGAAACTGAGATAATAATAGTACACCCTTCATTATTTCATTGTTGTGAGGACCACATGAGTTCAGATATACCAGGCAAAATCACTTTGAATAGCACCAGGCACAAATTAAGTGCTATGCAAATTCTAGTTCTAGTATTGTTATTGCTATTATTATTAAAGGATATATATGAATTTTCAAAATAAAAGACATCATTAAGTTTTGAGTAAATCTAATAAAAATAAATCCACATCAAGATACATTGCTATGAAATTTCAAAAGCCTAAGAACAAAGGGAAAATGATAAAGCTTCCTGAAAGATGGAAAGAGAAAAAGGGGGAAAAGAAACTGATCACTTACAAAAGCTTGGATTCACAATGGCAAAAGGTATTTTAAAAGCACTAGAATATAGAACACAATGCAGAATATAGTATGAGAGCAAATTATATCAGACATGCAACAAATTTCTTACCACATGAATTAATGAAAGAATAGGAGAATAAATAAGAAAGTGAAATACACAAGACTAAGGAAAAAAGATAATTCACTCAAAGAATTATGAGAAATCCCAGGATAAATAATAGGACCAGTGAATAATGTGTCCAGACTGGAGCACGTGGTAGAGGATTCCCAGAAATATTTTCAAGGAAAAGAGAGATTTCACAGATCTGACAGTATTATTCTAGGAATACTGGAAGAACTATGGACTTTAATAAATAGTTATTAAGCAATGTTTACATAGTCATCATGTTTATTAATATTTGACTTAGAATCAATCTATAAATTCATAGGAAAAGTCAGTTAAGAATGACAGCAGTTGGAAGATAAAAGTGGTGAATTCTGGAATTGCTAATACTCTCGACATTCAGAGTCAGGATTTAAGAGACAATGTCTATAGAGAATGGAATAAAAATAGAGGAACTATATTCTTTAAAGTCCCCAAATAACCAATAAAGTATCTAAAAATAGTGATGCGAATATATTGGGGTGAGAAAGAGGAGGCATGGAGAGTTCAAGCAAACTAAATAGTCAGAAAATAAAAATTGAAGTAAGTCAGACAGAGAAAAACAAAAATCATATGATATCACTTATATGTGGAATCTAAAAAAAATGGTACAAATGAGCTTATTTACAAAACAGAAATAGAATCACATATGCAGAAAACAAACTTATGGTTACCAGGGAGGAAAAGGGGGAGGGAAGGGATATATAGGGAGATTGAGACTGACATATACACAGTACTATATATAAAACAGATAACTAATAAGGACCTACTGTATAGCATAGGCAACTCTACTCAATACTCTGTAATGGCCTACATGGTAAACGAATCTAAAAAACAGCGGATATATGTATAACTGATTCAGTTTGCTGTACACCTGAAACTAACACAACACTGTAAATCAACTATACTCCAATAAAAATTTTAAAAATTAATGCTTAATGTTGATATATCAGTAAACTAAAACTTTTAAAATATTATCTGGAGATAATGCTCTAAGGAAAACAAAAAGTTAAAAGTGATAGCTCCTTCTGAAACTGGCAATTGAGTTTAAGAAAGCAGTGGGCATGTGCTTGATTATAATTGTACTATAATTTCTATTATTTATCTTTTATGAATGTATGTATTTCATACAAATTAAGAAAAATACTG
The DNA here is from genome assembly GCF_026419965.1 of Kogia breviceps. Classification (NCBI taxonomy): domain Eukaryota; kingdom Metazoa; phylum Chordata; class Mammalia; order Artiodactyla; family Physeteridae; genus Kogia; species Kogia breviceps. The sequence goes on along the minus strand of NC_081313.1, from coordinate 73,689,201 downwards.
AAGAATACCACAAAAATATAAAATGTTAGCCAGTGAGTACAAAATGATGAATAATTAATTGAAACAGAGTCTACAGGCAGACAGATGAAGATATATGGATGACACTTATGATTATGTTAAACATAGGATTTCAAATCAGTACTGGAAATATTAATTATGATATCAGGACATCAGATACAAATGAGGGAAGCCTAAGATTAGATCTTTATATTACACAGCACACAATAATATATCCCAGATGGACTTCAGAAACAATATTTTAAAATAAGCTTAAGGTATTGAAAGAAAACATAGAGAAAGGTTTTTTATAATTTGGGCTGAGAAGCCCTTCCTAAAGCAAGAGCAATAACCCAAAACCACAAAGAAAGTCTGCAGGGTTGATCTATAGTGTGTGCTTCTGTTTAAAAATAGCCATAAATGATGTCAAAAAGCAGGTAACAGACTGGAATAAAATACTTGCAATATATCTAGCAGACAGTATCTGTAAAAATAAAACTATCACATGACGTGCACTATAAAATAATGAAAAGATTATCTGATTTTTTTTAAAAATGTAAGATTGAAACAATGTTACCATTTTATTGATTCTTTTGGCAAAAACAAAGTTTAAGTAAAATTCCCGGTGTAACCTCTTATGCCTGGTGCTTTTTGGTAAATTGATAACTCTGTATTTCTTGTATGGGAATTGTTCTAAGTAAACTTGCTTTCTCTTAGGGATTAATTAGGGGAAGTATTTTTTTTCCTAGGGAATTATGTTACATCATGTTTTCAAATTTATTTGCATAAACGTTGCAAAATAGTATGTTTTAAATTTTTTCTGAAATTCAATGGTTACTTTCTCCTTATTTAATATTTTACATATTTGTGATTTCTTCCCCTTTTTCTTGATTAGTTTCTCTAGGGTTTGTCTATTTTAATGATTTTAAAGTATTTCTATTCAATTATTGGTTTTGCTGTTTTGCTATTTTCTAACGAATTTATGACTGTATTATTTTTTTATTTACTGCTTTCCTTTTATTTTTTGTTTTGTTTCTAACTTTTTTGATTTACACATTAATTCTTTTATTCTTTATATCTCCTATGCATACTTAATGCTATTAGTTTTTTATTGCACTCCCTAGATCTTGATCTGAAGTTTTCATTGCCATTTTTTCTAAACAATTTTCTCAATTTTAGTTTGATTCCCCTTTGATGCAAGGCTTATTTAACAAATAGCTTCAAAAGTTTCTTGGGAAGGTTTGTTGTTTTGATTTTGTTATTAATTTCTAGTTTTATTGCCACTTGATTGCCTAATATTTTTGGTATTCTTTCTATTTTACAAAAGAATTGTTTAGATAATTTTCAAAACAGTAATTTGAGGGAAATAAAAAATTTTTAAAAAGTATAGTTACCTTTAGATTCATGACTCTATCCTCACCATTCTATTACCACTCTGGTACCACTCCATAGAAAGATGCACAAAAGTGAAGATAGAATATTGCTTATAAGTTTAGTTTTTATATTTAAATATTCAGAAATGATTTGTGTTCATCAATGGGGAAGTTATAACCATAATATGATACAACTATGCCTTGGAATATTATGCAACTTTTAAGAAGAGTGACATGGAGCTATATATACCCAGAGCCACATTAAGGAAAAAATAAAAGCAAAATCTCAAGAAAATATAAAATATACTAAATTTTATTAAATGTAAACAGTATATTTACAAATACATGTGTAAGTGAATGTAAGAGAGATTGGGAGTTTGCACACCATACTGTTTGTGGATGTGAGATGGATAAGTAAGTGGGTAAAGGGACAACTCTTATGGTCTAGACACCCCCTGCACCCCAGTGGACCAGGCCAAGGCTAGATTTTATCTAAAATCTCATCCTTGCTCAGGTCTATTTCTATTTTTGACTTATTTCCTGTTCACAAATTTGTGTGAAGTACACCCTCAGTAAAACATGGGCCTTGTAATCCCTAACTCTACTATTCTAGGGAACCCAACATTGACTGGCAGGTATGAGTGTAAAGGGGTATGGTTAAATCACATTAAAGAATCAAGTATAAGACAGAGTTGGAAAGAGGTTTGTAGATGTTTTTGCATGGAATCAAGGGACAGTTCCTCAAGTATGAGGAGCACAGTATTCTTCAAATAGAAATATAAAGATGAGAAAAGTTTGGGAAATAGCTATAACTTCACACACACTGTTAATAATTTTTTTTAAAGATTTTTATTTCCAGTATCTTTTAAAGAATGCACTGGTCTTAGACTTCATACTGCAAAATCAAACGTTTGTTCTCAGGCATTGATTTCAGCTGTCCAAATTATTGTGAGAATTTCCTTTTGTATAGCACTCATCTTGTTATGATAGCATCTTTAACTAACTAGTTATAATAATTGGCATGATAAGAGATGGACCTATTTTGCATCTTTTAAAAATATTTTGATATATATGTTTCAATCTAAATTACTGAGCATTTTTATAAAAATTAAAAGAACAATATGAGTACTAAAAGCATGTATTAGGAAACTTTACACAGCCCAATCAGAGTTGGAAAAACATTATTCCAATCCTTTGTTTTTCTGAGTGTTCATAGGAATTGTTGTATTTTGTTTTTAAACCTAAAGAATTAAAAGTTAATCAGATGTTGGTGAGAAGTCAGATAAAACACATCCATATGCTGTCTGATGAGGACACTGAAACAGTTCTGATAACATTCAAAAAAAAATTCTATCTCAATTTTTTAAAACCTAGAAATCACTAATAAAGGGCACTTAGTCCTATGAAAGATGACATTAAAGGATATTTGCCATAAGAGATTACCTACCAGAACTATAAATCACATGTCATTTAGTGATGTATCTATAACTACTTAGTTGGCATGACAAAATTGGATAGTGATTATATGATTTATGAGGTATAGAGGAGAACCCCTCAAGGGGAATATTCACAGAGACCAAAATATTTGAACATGGAAAGACTATTTTACTTTCCTTAATATCAATTCAGATTTACATGAGGGGAAAAAATCTAGTGGGTAATTTAAGCACAATTTTATGATGTTAGATATAAAAGATTAAAAAAATTAGAATGCTTCTATCAAGATGATAAACAAGAATAAAAATGCCTGCAGTACTATAAAGACAGGATATAAACTCTTTTTTCCTCTCAAGAAATAAAAAATATGATCAACAGAAAAAAGAAGCCAGCATATTTTAGAAGATAAAACATGAGCTTGTATTCCTGGCTTAGATTCAATTCCACGATGTATTAATTTTTCAGTCTTTGCACTATTATTTAACTTCTCTGTGCCCCAATTTACTCATTTATACAATGGAGATTAAAATATCTATTTCATAATACTGTTTTTAAAATTAAATTATCAAACATAAAATCTCTTAGAACCATGCCTGGCATAGAGTGCTGCTCAGTTTTAAATTGATAGCTCTCATTATTTTTAGTATTGGGAAACAAGAGTAAATCAACCATGCACATTTTGTTTTTCTATTGAAATGGCTTCAATTTTACCACAACTTCTATTTAAAAGAATACATGGAGGTAGAAACATAAAAGCTTGTGTTGTCTGAATGAGGTGTTTCAGGAGCATTAAAATTAATGAAACTAGATAATGGCCTGCAGAACTGATGCTCTGTTCAATGCACTGTTCTGTTTCCAGTAGACTTGGTTATGACATAGTGGGATGAAGGCAAGAAAAGCTTTTTCAAACAGCTCTTTATATGGAAAACTCTTTTGTGGTGCTTCAACATGGTCAAAATGTTTAGGAAGAGACTGATTTTAGACAATTCCTCAGTTCTCTCTGGTCTAGTCAAAAACAGTGGCTAACATTTATTAAGGTCTGTTTCTCACACTATTCAAATCATGTTAAATGTATTGATTTCTTTAATCTTATGATAACCTTATAAAGTAGTACTTTTATTCTCATTTGGGGTGGTAGAGATAAATGTGACAAGGCTCCTGGCTTCATGTTCTGCCAGAGATGAGGCTCATAAGTTTAAAAACAAGCAAATCAATAAATACACAAATATAAAAAAAAATTACATGCATAAGTCAGAGATGGGCAAAACTGTGGGTTAATCAAGTCTACTGAAGCCTGATAGTGTTTTCCTCTTATCTTTGAAGTTTTTACCCAAATTTCCATTCTAGGCCTAAGATGTATTTTTAGACATCCAACCAGAACATCTTCCAGGACTCCAGGATGGAATGGAACTCAGAATAAAGCAGCCTCCTCTTTCTTAGAGAGAACCAGTTATGGCCAAATAAGAAAAATGGGTGTCTCTCTTTTGTTTTGGATGGCTTGACTTTCAATTCATCACTTCTAAATAGTTGACTACAATTCTAATGTATCTTTCTGACCCCTCCATCCCAACTAGTACGTATGCATCCCTTCTCCTTCCTAGTAACTTGCTGGTCAAGAATATTTCCTGAGACAACCAAGCTCTGACTTTCTCAATCTTGGGGAAGTTGCTGCTGAGATAAGTCTAAATTCTGGAACTAGGGATGAGAAGAAATTAAAATGAACTCCTTTTTCTCAAAAATTTAAAAACTTTTATGTTATTCAACTCATTGCAACTTTTTTCAATATCAAAAAATAGTGAATACGTTTATATTTTGCATCTTTCTTGATATATTGTTTTTATACTTCTCTCAATTCTACTCTAATTGGAAAAAACTGACAGTCTCCAAATATAGCATAACTTGAAAAATAGATGAGTATAGTGTTTTCACACAATGTGTACTGTGTGGTGTTTGCTGATACCATTTATGAAAGAGGTCAGATTTAGCTCAAAGAGCAAAGCCACAGTGTAATGTCAGCCTGGTGTCAGTGAAGGACATTTAAGGAATGCCAACGTCAAGGAAACTATGGCATTTTTCTTCATCAGGTCCTTGGAAAAGAGCCAAAACTAGTATTTTCTGGTACATAATATGACTATCACTGATGGCATGAAGTTTGGATTTTGGTACTACATAGATACATATTTGAATTATAATAATTATAATTCATTTAAATATATATTGGAAAATACTCATTTTCCATTAATATGATATTAAGTTTTAAAATATTCCATTTGAAGCAAAAATTATTAGTTAATTTAAAGGCAATAAAGACAGTATTTAGAGAAGGCCAAGTTCATAAATTTGGTATGCGAATGAGTAAAACTGGGGAAATGATGGGCTATACAAATACTATATCCAGGTTGAGATTGAAGAATTTAAAGTCTGTGCTTCAGAACTAGTTGCTTTCAACTAGTAGATGGACCAACGCAGTTTCAGATTCAAAGAGTAAAAAGTTGCCTTTATATTGTTCTTTTTCAAACATGCACAGGCATTTACATTTTAGTGGCTGCAGAGCAATGCCAATTTTCTCATTTAACTCTTCTATTCAGTAAAGTATGTGATCTAACTGGTAGGAATATATATTTACTCTTGTCCAATAATAACAGCATTTTAGCACTTTTGTCGTGATTCTACTCAGGCAAAAGTTTATATTTTCATTTGGAGGAAAATGGGAAGGTCCTAGGAAACAGGGAAGATCTTTGTATTTCATAAGTGGTTTCCCGTACTCGACATCTATAATTTTGCCTGCTCTGAAATCCCTTACCATGTCTGTCCTTGTGTTTTTGGTGAGACAGAGTCCTTCCACCATTAGGAACATCACTGGAGTGGGTAAAGATCTACATCAGAACAATTCAAGTACTCCATCCTCTTCACAACTGAGAATATTTCAGTGATGGATCTGGGGAAGTTATTAACTTCTCTTGTTTCAATTTCCTAACCATCCACTTCATCCAGTTATGTAAAAATTAAATGACACTAGAAATTAAGTATTCAAAAATGCTCAGAAGGGTACCTGAAACATTTCATCCATAAGTACCCATAAATTTAGCTATTATTGTTGTTGTTATTATTATATTAATCCTAAATTGGTAAGATTTGAGTTCCCTGTACTAGCAATTCTTCAAGCTCAACATAGAGAAAAGCTTTTTGGATCCCTGGACTCACAATTATGAAAGACAATCTCTTTATGCATTGATTTTAAAGTAATATAAATTTCTACAAATGAAACTAATAAACTCTTAACTGACACAAATGTTTAATTTTTTTCATTTTGTACTATGACCCAACAATGTTGCTTAGGCATTTTGCTTCTGATAATGATGATGTTTATTTAAATATTAGGACATATATTAGAGTATTAAATATGCATATTTGTGTACAAATGTGTGTGCATATATATATACACATATATATGTGTGCATATATATTCATATATGATTTGGCAAATACCAACTGAAATGATTTTTCTTCAATTGCTACATAGTATAGTAACAGAGACATGCTATATAGTGCTAGGCTAACCAATAGTTTAATAGTGATTTTTCATAGGATCACAATTATAACATAAATTATCTGTGGACAAATATTTTAAGATAACATAACGTATGAAAAAATAAACATTTCATGACTAGAGTGGTGAGATTTTATGTTAATGTTTTTCTTTCAAATTAATTTTACCTGGCTATACTTTTGTTAGGATTACCAAAGTCAGAAGAAAAAGTAGCAATAGATGGATATTTGCACTTTTGAACACTATACCTCTACTAATGCCAGTACATTCACTCAAAATACCCACTCCTTTCCTCCTCATTTCCCATAATTCCATTCATCTTTCAGGGCCTGTCTCAAATCCCACTTCTTCACTAAAGGTCTCTCTGACCACCTCAATCTGAACTATATTCTCCTAGCTCTGAGCTCCCCTAGAAATTCTTGTCTGCACAGTGTGTTTAGAAATTAATAATGCATTGTCTTGAGATAGTGAAAAGAGAGCTGGACTTTGAAGTCAGACTTGAGATCATCCGGACTCTACTACAAACTAGCTGCATGACCTTGGGCAAGTTACTTGTTCTGTAATAGATAGGTGTTATTTTGAGTCCTTTTGTGTAGATAAAGGAATTGACACACAATGTATGTCTCTATCTTTATCTATAAGTCTCTAGATTGCTACAGTAAAGTGTCCATGGTTGCATTGTAAATTGCACAAAGAGGATTCAAACCCTGGCACCCTGGCTTTAGAGTCCATGTTCCTATGCAGTATACTATATTACCTTTCAATTTCTGTTCCAACTGTTCATGTTGGTTACTAAACTCAGAGACTTAGTAAGCAGATGAAATTAAATAACAAAGTGCTTGGCACATAGGTGTATAACAAGTGCCATTTGTCATCTCCCTTGTTTCATTCCTCATGTATTGCTGCCTCAAACTACCACTTCTGTTATTAACTTTTCCTTTGTTTATATCTTGTCTGTGCAGATGGATCATACACTTCCTGAGGCTCCCATAATATCTGGCACTTTACTGAACACATGCCTAAGCAAGGTATTCAAACACCTTTGTGACCTAGATTGATGTGTGTTCAGCATTACATTTCCCCACTCCCTGACTTCTGGCCTCAGTAGTTTCCTGCAAAACTTCTGTTTTACCACTTCAACGACTGCAACTCCCTCGACCTACAATGCCCTTGCCACTCTCTTGTGACTAATGCCAAAGTCTACATATTCAGCTCTGCCTGTCCTCCTTCTCAAAACTACCCCTAAACTCCCCAGTTGGGGAAAAGCCTCATATCTATCGTCCTATAGCCTCCTGTGAATACCACTGTTCAGAGTACAGTAAGCCTGGTAAGCACAAATTATTTCAATACCCTGTGGCAAGATCTGGAAGACAGGGACTTGATTCAAGCCACCTTAGTATTCCCAATACATTGCACAATAACTGGAGCTGTAGGCATTCAATAGGTGTTTACTGAATTTTCTTTATAATAGACTTTTTTTTGCTTGCCTTAGAGAAAGTTTTGGAGAAAAGTATTCCTCTTAATACAGTCTCTTCTTCCATGAATTACACAAATATTAGCATTTCCTAAAGTGTGTCTGTACAGAGAAATGGTCCTGTGGCCAAATATATTTGGAAATGACTGCCTATTTTCACTCTCATTATGGAAAACCAGCTGTATCATGATACATGTTAATTCAATAAATATTTATGGAGAATCACACACAATATAAGAGGTGAATAAGACAGAAATAAACTATTCCTTCATGGATTTTATGATCTATCAGATCTCTGAGAAGTCTTGAAATAAAAAAAATATATTTGCCTTGTTCACCAACATGTTCCAATATATTTGATCAGAGGTCCTTAATACATAACAATATTCCAGACACACATTATGGAAAATATTGCCCAGCAATGTTACCCAGATTAGATAATGCTTTTTCCTCTCTTAACCTAAGTTTATTCTTTGTATTACTTCTAATTTCCATGACAACTAGGAGAAATTGATAATTCCATAGTAACAGTACATATTATTACTTAAATATTAAAACTAATAGTTAGAAATGTTTAAATTGCAGTTCTATTTGAAGATACTTTATATTGTTAAAATGCTATTAATTGATATTAAAGCATTGAAAATAAAGTGAAGCAAAACATCATTAAAGACTTGTATTATATGTAGACATAAACAAAGGTTTGTAAAATACTAATTTACTGATTTGCAGTTGCTAAATGAATACATACTGGATTTACATAGTGTTTAGTTGAATACATGTTCCAGCCTGTGCTGTGATACTGTAACTTGGTTTCTATAAATTAGTCTAGATTTTTACTACCAGACTAAAATGGAAAATTAGAAAAATTAAAAGAAAATAATCAGGCACCACTCTTCTGTCACATGTAGTTATTTCTTGGGGGAAAAAAGTTGTTGTAAATTATATGGTCAATTGATTTTTTTCTTAATTTTCATATTACTTTCATGAGTTACTGGCTAAAAAAAGAAGTCATTTTATCAGACTTAATTTATCTTGAGACCTCACAGCTTTTAAACACCTGTTTCATATTAAAATTTTCTTTCTTTGGTGTTAGTAGCTTTTTATATGTTTGTCTCCATCTACTCCCACGGATATTTTTTCTATATTCTCTCCAATGAAAACACCTACCATTTTCATCTTGTCACTGGGGGTGTTACCCAAGATTTAATTGGGAGATCTTTTCTGTATAGTTTTCTGTCTGTATTTATCTCTATATCACCAGAGATTAAATCAGTACCTCTAACATGCCAGGTGCTCAGAAATATTTGCTAAACGAATGCATGAGATAAAGCTGAATAAACTATGGCAGTTGTGGATGGCATAAAGTAGGAGAAAAGGGGACAGTAGGAGGGATAAAGGCTCACTTAAGGTGCCCCAGGCTTCACTCTTTTGCCATATGAGATACTGATATTACAGAAATTTGAGCTAAATCATGGCTTTATCAATACTAAATGGAACTCTAGTGTTGTTAGAACTTATGTCCAAAACATACGTGTTAGCAAGAGGGACCATATCTATTTTATTTACCCTTTTATTCCTAGTGCCTTGAACAATGCCTGGAGACACAGTATGCACTCCAGTATTTGCCAACAAATAAAGCCAATCAATTAATTCATGAGGAAAAGTATCATTAATATTTTGCCCGCAGAATTTTCCACCAGGATCGAAATTAAAAGAGAAATATCTCTTAACAGTCCATTCATCAAATCACAATCACTGCTTAGGAAATTTCTTGAATGTTAGCATTTCCACGTCTATATTTCTTACTCTTATATGCAATTGTTTATGTTAATATTCTAATCATAATATACATTTTCATAACTAAACATAAGAATAGATTATATTTATCTTGAGGTCCAAATTACCAGATGGACACTGATACGACAACTTCATATTTTATTCAATCATTCCCTATGTATAATATTCCAAAGTTAATTGCAATTGAAGTCATATTTTTAACATTCCTTAACAATAGGACCAGTGTCATACCTTATCATACATAGTATCTAGCTTTCTTGCTATTCATATAGTTGATGCTTAATGAGTATTTGGTAATCTAATGAATGATCGAATATTAGGGCTTACTGATACCCTGAGAGCCATAGTCTTCTCAAAGTTTCTTTAAAGTTTGAATTATTTTACAACTTGAATCAACCCAAAAAGATGGCAAAGCCAGTGGTCAGCATCTCTTGACCCTCCTTGCAACGGTGGGCTCCTCATTCTTTCTAACTCTTTATTAACTAAAATTCCAACTCTGAATATGCCACTCACTTAAAAAACTGACATTTCTCTTCCTCATTTCTCCTAATTAAAAATTGCCTAAATAGTCTCTTGTTTCCTGAAAAGCAATTCTCTGAAATCTGGAAATGATGAAGCCCAGTTTTCCTAAATGGTCTGTCTTTACCAATCCCTAGGTGCCACCAAGATATTGAGCATTGATATTTGGTGTATAAAATGTACTTGACTAAACTAAAAACAAAACTAAGAAATAAGCAAATACATTATTTAATACAATTCTACTAGATACTTAAAAGTTTTGAACAGTTTTCTCCTCTTTAGAATTTTCTTTAATAATTGTACTTTAAATGCTATTCCTCCCGTGAAGTGAGATGATGTAAAGGGGTAAAATGGAATGGACAGAGTTAGTGGGAGAGAAATGTCAAGTCCACGTTAAGTAAATTGTATAACAGGACTTTTATCAATAGGAAACATTAATATTTGCCAACAATGACAGTCAAAAAAGAATCAAAAGGTCCATTGATGAAAACTACAAAGTCAATTATCTAAAGCTTTAAAAAATGACCTCAAATCTAATTAAAATAAAATTGAGCTAACATATTATAATGTTGACATAATTGAACAAAATATACGTGTGTCTTGTATGTCCATCTGGAAATCTGAAATTTGGGACAAATTTACTTGACACATTTTTATGTTTAGTCATAAAACTACAAATTGTGTTTAGAATGTTAACATCAACAATTGCATAATAAGGTAGGAATGTGCCCTTCTTAGTGTATTTTCTAGCCTTCTAAAAGTTCCTGGATGAGTAATAAAATATCTATTAATACTTTTATAATGAGCTCTCACTGTAAGAAAAAAACATGTAGTATTTTAAAGCTGGCTGTCATGTAATGTACAAAATAGTGAATACATTTGTTGTTGATTACCTGATACTTTAGAGTTATGAATTTTTCATATCCCTGTAGTGCCATCTTACCCCAGCTGCCCTGGCATACATCCTGGTTCAAATCAGGGCCAGCCAAACATAAACAAATAAATGAAGTTGAACAGGTAAGTCTTAGAGATCCTTTTCCATGATACAGAGAAAAATTTTTGTTTTGATTTTAGAAATACTGTGGTCAGGAGGTATTGGTAAAAGGGATTTTTTGTTAATACTAAAGAATAATTGAAATTCATTCATATTTTGAGACAGTTGTGGATATTAACTCTAGAAAACTCAGAACATCCTTAGAACTATGTCATTTTCATATAGCAATAGAAGTTAGTAAGTCCCTAGTCATCCATGCTGCTATACTTGGGACATTACCTCCTAAATTCTTAGAGTCATGTTTTTATTGCCTTAAGAAATATATTAATTTATATTTCATACATCTCTCACTGATATTCACTTGGCAAAATAATTCTATCATAATATCTCACTAATGATATTTCAAATATCCCTTTCTCTAAAAGATAGGTAGATTTAGAAGCATGCCTTAAATTGGGATGCCCTAGATTAGTAAGTAAAGTGTACTGTACAATGAGCTGCTTCTGTTGGCACTCTTATTTTCACCATGACACCAAGAGAAATAACATTTACCTATGAGACACATGCAATATTTTGTGTAATTTCCCAAGAATTTACTGTAATTCAGTCACCTATGTTCTTATTTTTTTTAAAATCAAAGTAAGTGAGCATAATGATAGGATAAAAATAACCTTGAATCTTTTCTCTATGGTAATAAATCACTTATGAAATTTCACATTTTAGTTTTTGTTAATAGAAAACACCTTGGGAGAGATCTCACATGAAATTTTGTCACATACCTCTATAACTGTTAATGTAATGTAGCTGCGTTCTAAGTTAACTGGACTTTTTTGGACCTAAAGTACCTGTTCTCATATCTGAATCAAAATGGTGTCAATATTAAACTAAAGTTAATGTTGAACTTCCATTGGCTCCTATGTAGAAGTGGACCTGAAGCTTGTTCTATTAAAGATGATCCAGGTTCTTATCTCAACAATTCAATCAGAATCATACAAGCTTTCTCACACTGTAATAATTTCCAGATGGCGGATGAACTAAAATAAAACTCTGATTTCAACTAAAGTTTCGGAAAATATTAGCAAAGTGCAAAAGACTAAGAACACTAAGGAAGTTATTTTCAACCTAGTTTTTCCTTGCTTTAAAAAATGCCACTGGCAAGAATAATGATGCTTCCATAATGTTACTAGAGTGCTATATTTGTAAAGCAGCATGTAAGCCTCATAAAAGGGTAATGAATTCCTTAAGTGATAGTAAAATAAGCTTTCATGTAGAGATATGTTGAGGTACTACTGTTCATGGGCAGCACTAGAGTTGCATTATCTATTTTGTATTGCAATTTTCACTAACAAAAAAAAAAAAGGAATTACAGTAATGGTCACATTTTCTTCCTCTGACATAAAAAAGAATGCTAGTGGAATTCAACTAAGAAAATGGATAAAATCTTATATAAAATTTATACTTATTTGGCCATTCTTCTTTATATAAGTATGTCCTTTGAGTAGCAGTAAATTTCTCTGGCTAATCATAGAATTACCCCCAGATACCTATTTTCAGTTCATTTGGTCTCTGCTAGATTTATCAATTATTACAACTTCATAAAATATGCATGTCCTTTGACATTTATATTAAGTAACACTTGTCTTCTCCCTTCCATGTAAAATAACAGTCAATAAAAGGAATCATTCAGTATTGGTAAAATCTAATTTAATAGAAGACATAAAAAATTGTTTTAAAGTCCTTCAATCTAGTTTCACCCTTCAGGAGAAAAATCTTGTCTATCATGTAATTGAAATCCCCTAAGAATAGAAATTCCATATTAAATTCCATTGGTTAATTGCATACACAATCAAGAAGACTTTTCTATCCTCTATCACCATTCTTAATTGGATTTCTTGCTCTTTAGCAGCAAGAGGAAACAGATGGTTCCACAAATCAGAAATTTCAAGTGGCAGGTACATGAAATGTCTTAGTGCTTTGTCATATTAAGTTTGGCAAGGCAACATGTAGAGGAAGGAGAGATTATATCTAAGAAGCTTGTGAGCAAGTTTCTAAAGTATTCAAATGGAAATTATGACTTCTGGGCAGGTTTTTAAAAAGAAATGCTTTTGAATGATAGACCGCAGACAAATAATATAGACTATGGTGAGGAAAAGCTCTTATTCTTAAGTCTGAAGTTAAAAAACAAACAAACAAAAAGCTCAACATGGAAGACTAGAGTATAAAACTTTCTGTGGTTTCATAAAAAGCTAAGCCCATTAGCACCCAACTATTGAAGCACTTTCTTCCTAACAAATATATGAATTCAAGACAGATAAAAGTGCCCAAATGCTAAATTCTATTTTCATTGGACAGGGTAAGTGTATATTTCTACCATTTAGATTACAGACTTTATTGAATAGAAGAGCCAAATGAAATAATTGGTGCTCCTCTGTAGCCACTCATGTGTAAAAATCTGTGCATATTTGAAAAATAGAAACAAAGGCAGCTTTTTAATCCTTAAATCTACAACTAGTTGGTGGGCAGGGCGATCTGCTCAGCCTGAGTGCAACTGGTTCCTCAGCACATAGTCTCAGGCCAGAGGATCATATGAAGCACTTTTAAGCCAATTTCTGTATATTTTTATTCCAGATTCCCTATAAAAAAATTAAAATATACCAAGGAATTTGTACATACAGATATACAATGAAATGAGTATTTCCTTCACAGGAAATTCTTCCTAAAAGGCTAGATTTTTAAAGTTTTTTTGGGGGGCAATTATAATTCTTAATGATATTCAAATCAATTTTAATACCTTATAGCAAAAAAGTGAACTATAAACCAATGATACCCTAATTTATTTTAAACATCTAGACAATAATTGATAAGAAAAATGAAAACAAAGTTCAAAATAAAACTTTAAAAGTGAGAATAATTGAAATAAATATATTCTGTAATAGAAAACACTGTTCTTAAAAAATAACTTGAATTAAGTCATAATTGAAAAATGGATATTAAGTTTTAAAAAATAATGTGTTAATGAATTGTTTGACTTAAGGAATAAAATGACTGAATATTCAGAGTTAATTTTCTCCACCCTAACCAAATGGAGAATAAATATGACAAGTCCCTTGCCTCCAGTCTCACTTTTATTCATTCATTTAATAATAATTTATGAAGCAATTGTTTGGGCAAACAACGATATATGAAAAATAGCACACAATGTACATGTTGTTAAAATATTTGTTGATATTATTTGACTGTATTTCTTCCTGTGATTTTCTATTACACTATTTGATTACAAAGGAGCAGATCTCTAGAGATCTTCACATATCTACCACCTGAGTGTGTTTGCAAAATTCTAAAATAGTCCCCATGAATTTTATCCCCTAGTATTACACTTGTAATCATGTTCCGTTACATGGCAAAGAAATTTTGCAGATATCATTAAGGTTACTCGTTAGTTGCCTTAAAATATGGAGTGGGCGTAACCTTTTCGGTTTTTTTTTTTTTTTTTAGTTTTATTTTTTCTATACAGCAGGTTCTTATTAGTTATCTATTTTATACACATTACCGTACACATCTCCCAATTCATCCCACCACCACCATCACACCCCGCTTTCCCCCTTGGTATCCATACATTTGTCCTCTACATCAGTGTCTCTATTTTTCTAGATTCCACATATATGTGTTAATATACGATATTTGTCTTTCTCTTCCTGACTTACGTCACTCTGTATGACAGTCTTTAGGTCCATCTCTACAAGTGACTCAGTTTCATTCCTTTCTATGGTTGAGTAATACTCGATTGTATATATGTACCACATCTTCTTTATCCATTCATCTGTCAATGGGCATTTAGGTTGCTTCCATGACCTGGCTATTGTAAATAGTGCTGCAGTGAACACTGGGGTGCATGTGTCTTTTTGAATTACGGTTTTCTCTGGGTATATGCCCAGGAGTGGGATTACTGGGTCATATGGTAATTCTATTTTTAGTTTTTTAAGGAGTCCCATACTGTTCTCCATAGTGGCTGTATCAATTTACATTCCCACCAACAGTGCAAGAGGGTTCCCTTTCCTCCACACCCTCTCCAGCATTTGTTGTTTGTAGATTTTCCGATGATGCCCATTCTAACCGGTGTGAGGTGATACCTCATTGTAATTTTGATTTGCATTTCTCTATGAGCAGAGAGTTTTCTCCAGCTGGTAGCAGAAGGGGAAATCAGGGACTGGAAGCCTGAGGGGAATTTGATGCACTGTTGCTGGCTGGGAAATGTAAGGGCCATGTGGAAAGAACTTGAGAGAATCCTTAGAAACTAAGGGCACAGTGAGCCACCTGCCAGCAAGGAAACAGAAGCTTTGTTCCATAGGTGCAGGAAACTGAATACTACAAAGATAAAGAGGAGCTTGGAAGCAGATTCTTCCCATAAGCCTCCAAATAAAAGCCCAGGCTGGCTGACACCTTGATTCTGACTTTGTGAGATCCTAAACCAAGAACCGAGTGGAGCCCACCTGTACTTCTAACCTACAGAGCTATGAGCAAGTAAATGGGTATTGTTTTAAGCTGCTAAATTCATGATAATATGTTACACCCCAATTTAAAAAGAAACAAGAAAAATAACTACTACACCAGGATAAAATTGTTATAGTAAGCCAAGAAAATAATCTTGAATTTGGAAACCTTAGACCTCAAGGAGACACAGGCCATAATGAATGTATAATAAATCACATGTGGGCTTTAAGGCTCCCAATCCTTTCAGCATAAGGAGAACAGTGAGCTTGGAAAGACGGTTTTTAAAGGACAATGTTAATAATCAATTCCATATTCAAGAAATTAGTTGGTATTGGATTTCTGAGAAGGAGATCTGTCATCTTTCTCTTCTTCAAGACTTGGCTGAAATTACGGATAGGTTTGGGGATCTAAGCCACAGAGAGATTTGTGTCATCTTTCCTGGGAAGAGCCCAGGAAGAGGTAGTTGCTGATAATAATGGTAAATAAATGGCAAATCATGGTAAATAAATTATAATTATTAACATTTGTTAACTTTATTAAATATCAGACACTGATGTAAATTAATCAATTATTTCACCTAAAACTTACAAAAAACTTACAAAAATAGTAAGATTAAACTACTATTTCCCCTACTTTATAAGTGGAAAACAGGTACAGAGAATTTAAATACTTTCCCAAATCTCCACAGCAGATAAGTACAGGAGCCGGGATTTGAATCCCAGTACTCTGGTTCCTTGCTTTGGGCTCTTAACCACTAACCTAAGCCTTTCAGAAAGTAGGAAAAAAACAAACCAACAGAGGAAACTATTTTCATGATGTTTTTAGGCAAATGGTCTAGAGACACACTATGATGCACCTGTCTGTCCCATCCCAATACACACATCTCTAAATGGCATGAGGGCAAGACAATAATTCTTCTGTGTCCACATATGTGAGTAGTGAAAGATCATAGATGGATGGCCTCACCATTTTTCCAATATATGGTGGGATCATTAGAAGAGTAAACTTTCTTTGCACCTGAAAGGGGAAAAGCAATAGTAGAGAACTGAACCTAAAAATATCTTAAAATCAGGTAAAAGAACAAGAAGGCCCCCCAAAGTTTGGTCAACCCTGGGAGCTAACTATGCCCATTTCTACTCCACCAATATATAAAGCATTCTTAAATACAAGTCTCACATTTTATTTTGATATTGAAATACATGGATGTTTTACAAATAACAGGATTTCATCCATTTTGTTCATTAGGTATTTCGTACAAAGAGGTTTCCTAACTTACTTTGCACATATCTATTATAGGTTAACATTCTGAAAAAAGTTTTCAGGATTAAAAAAAAAAATCTACATTATCTATATATTTTAATTATATAACTATGAATGTATGGATATCATCAGGTAGTCTAAAATATAAGAAATAATCTTGAAAAACTAAATATTGATCCACATTTTATCAGAATTGCTTTGGTATATAAGTAAAATTTTAATCTACTTATATGCTTTATCTATTAATTTTATATCTACATATTCAATGGAAATTTTAGATATGTACATATGTTTATATTTACTTTTCCTTTATTGTCAAATCTTATTTTAGTATATGTCAGCAAAGCAAATTAAACAAACAAACAAACAAAAAAAGAAAACAACAGATGTTTCTTGCAAAGACCAAATAAAAAGTGTGCATTACATTTATACCTCTATTTTTAGCAACCAGAATGAGATCATATATTAATTCTATGTACTGATAAATGATGCCAAAATGTATAATATCATACAGTTAGTTTTAAAGTGAAACCTAGAAATTTTAGTTAGATCTAAACTTAGCTGTGTCTCTTCAGATTCATCACTTGGTACCATATGTTGTGTTTCTGATCACAATTCTCATAATCTGTGGAGAGGCTACAGATGTCTGCCTTTAAATTAAAACAACGATCAGTTTGCTAAAGAGTGGACATGGGCCACATTTCTAATTTTAAGTTGAAAAATTTGTTCCATTTTACAGATTTATTTTTACCCCTGAAAAGTCCTAACAAGATTTGCTAAGTTTGACTATTATAGACAGTTCATTTTTTATCAGTTTATCCATTTCAGGTAATATTTTTCAAAGATCCATACTAAGGCTATGTTCTGAAATTTAATGCAGTAGTTACTTTCACTTACTATTTTTAAAAAATTTTTGAATGTAAGTGAATTTATACTTTCCTCTTTCCTGATCATGGATGATCTCAAAACACTTTCACTCTTTACTCTCAATTGTGTAAATCTGTCAATGAAAGGAAAAAGATTTCTATATTTACGTTCATTTGAGACATTCCTAGAAATTTAATCCTACAAGTTAGGAATTGTTATTGAATAACTTAATGACTGTTATTGAATAATTCATCCAATTTATGGATAAAGAAACTAAGGCTCCGAGAAATTGAGTTGAGTCACAAAACTAGAGTGGCAGATTTAGAGCCCAATCAAGGAAAAGTGATTCACTCAACTAAGTTAGTTAAAGAATCTATACTTAGAATTGTTGGACAGTGTTAGCTAACACAGGCATATTTTGTATTTCTGTTTCCAGGTTTTCAAACACTTATATTTAATTATTTTCCTATGTTTAACTACTCCTTCGAAGTTCAGACATGAAGTGGTACTGTATATTTAAAAAAATAAAAAGCATACAATGTATATACATTGTGTAAATGTGTGGACGTTCAGCAGTACATAATATTAATCTTTCCAAAGCATAACTTTCAGAGGGAAAGATCTATATGTATTTAAACATAGAGTTTCAATGAAAGTGATTATTTCTGGATGCTGCCATATCCATTTCTAAATATTTTAATATTGCCTAATTTTATTGGAATTCTATAGTAGTTATTTATTATTAATTATTTTAGGACCTCTCTTTCTCTCTTTGTAGGTCTCTTTATTCTTAAATTATTTTCTAGGAATGGCTTTCCTTCTTGTAATTTCCAATTCACATTTTTTGAACTGTGCATAAACAGGTAAAAGTTGATTCTAGAGGGAATATATTAACTGGCTCAGGACACATCTGATACACCAACTCCAGGATAAATCAAGAAAACCATGTCATTTTGGATAAGAAAAATGACACGGTTTATCTCCAATACTGTTAATATACTTTGGTAATTTCATAAAACTGTCATACAGCTAGAACTATCATAAAAATTGATGAAATAAGTGTGGCATTTCCAGAGGTTACTTTGGCACAAGTTTTCATTAAAAAAATACCATTGATACAGAAAATTGCTAAATTTACTGAATGCGTGTGCCTTAGATGTTTTGTAGTTCATTAATTTAGTCATTCTAAAAAAGCAATAGCGACTGTTGGTTAAAACCAACCAGGGTTCTTACTCTACAAGAGTTATGCTACCTGTTACTGATATGGAAGAAGTCTGGGCATAGTGATCATTATTATTAGCATGACTGCATCATCATAATAATAAATGGTACTGCCAGTAGTGTTTTTGCAAGTTTCTGTTACTTCCTTATTGCTCACTAGCCTTTCTTTACTTATATAAATAAATAAAGGAATTTGGTTTGTAAATCTGTGATAATCATTATTAATTTATCACCCTGTTAGTTAGGACCACATTCATTGTGGGATTTCTTATCCATCCCAGACTTGTTTTACTCAGCTGGTTAGATGATATTTTGTAAGATAAGATAACATTTCATTAACTGTGCCATTTTAAAGCAATGTGTGTGGTTTATTGATAAAATGAAAGGCCATTATGCTCAATACTAATTCATTGTTCCTAGTTACCTGTGAGATTTAGTCCTCAGAATCTTCCTTACAGGGCCTTTTATTTTATCAACATGATAATGGTGATGAAGATAGATAAATAGATAAGTATTTATATTTAAAATGTAAAGTATGTAAAGGTAACTAACACTGTATTAATAATACATTATGAAAAACTAGACATATCCCATAAGTGGAAAAGTGGTTTTACATTGGGACATATACTAATGAGCTTTTCTTCATATTTAATAGATTAATGAAAACTGTGCAGAAAACATATTCAACAAGATTCAATATCCATTCATGATAAAACTTAGTGAACTATCTCTACATAGTTCTATACTATCTCTACAACTTTCTTAAACTTTTAAATTATAACTCTAGATATCATTTTAATGCTATTTCTACTCAATATTGAATCAAGAAGTCCTTGAGTATAAGGATTAGAAAGAAAAAATATTTTCATATTTGGAAGTAACAAGAGTGAAATGGACAAATTATAAGAACTGGTCAGGGTTTCACCAGTAGTGCTGGATACAAAATCTCTATATAAAAGGCACTGCATTATCATACGCCAATAACAGATAATGTTATAATACAAATGATAGTAACAATAACAAACAAATCGAGAGAAAAAACAAGCATGTTGAAGAACATAAAAATTCCATATCAAAAACTACCAATTCCCCTAGGTTAATCTATAATCAGTGTAATTACAAACAAAATCTCATACATATCACAAAATGATTTATATTTTTTTAAAAAAATGTAAGGATCAAGAACACCCAAGACAATTTTGAAGAACAAGGTGCATATACCAGATATCAAACAATAAACCACTAGAGTTATTAAGATAATACTAACACAGAGACAGACAATCCAATAGAATATTATCAAGAACCAAGTTATTGACCTATTTAATAGAAAATTTTTATCTATGAAAAATGTGGCATTATATATTGATGGCAGATACTCAATATTTTTGCATCTGTAATTGGAAGTGAAAACACTATGACATATTACCTGTATTGCCCTGATCTGAATATACCAGTGAGGTTTAAAATGGTGAAAAAGTCCCTCTTTTTCATTGCTTAAAATTTTAAAAAAGTATATAGATTCGAATTATTGGCTTTAAAAAAGTCTTTAACACTTGATAATAGCTGTATAAAACTAATGGACTTATTTTACTAAAGCATTCATTAATTAGAAAATACTGATGTAGGGGGGAGCGAGAAGATGGCGGAAGAGTAAGACGCGGGGATCACTCTTCCTCCTCACAGATACATCAGAAATACATCTACACGTGGAACTTCTCCTATAGAACATCCACCGAACGCTGGCAGAAGACCTCAGACCTCAGACCTCAGGCAAGAAACCCCCCCACGTACCTTGTTAGGGCAAAAGAAAAAAAGAATAAACAGAGACAAAAGAATAGGGACGGGACCTGCACCAGTGGGAGGGAGCCGAGAGGGAGGAAAGGTTCCCGCACACTAGAAGCCCCTTCGCGGGCGGAGACTGCGGGTGGCGGAGGGGGAAGCTTCAGAGCCGCGGAGGAGACCGCAGCCAACAGGGTGCGGAGGGCAAAGCGGAGAGATTCCCGCACGGAGGATCGGTGCCGATCAGCACTCACCAGCCCGAGAGGCTCGTCTGCTCACCTGCCGCGGCGGGCGGGGCTGGGAACTGAGCCTCGGGCGGATCCCAGGGAAAGGTCTGGAGCTGGCAGAGTGAAAACAGCCTGAAGGGGTTAGCGCACCACGGCGGGCCGGGAGGGAGTTCGGGAGAAGTCTGGAGCTGCCGAAGAGGCAAGAGACTTTTTCTTCCCTCTTTACCTCCTGCTGCGCGAGGAGAGGGGTTTAAGCGCGCCGCTTAAAGGAGCTCCAGAAACGGGAGCGGAGCTGCCGAAGAGACAAGAGACTTTTTCTTGCCTCTTCGCTTCCTGGGGTGCGAGGAAAGGGAATTAAGGGCACCACATAAAGGAGCCCCAGAAACGGGCGCGAGTTGCGGCTGTCGGCGCGGACAACAGAGACGGGTGTGGGGCGCTACGGTTGCTGCTGCCGCCATCAAGAGGCCTGTGTGCGAGCGCAGGTCACTCTCCACACCGCCCCTCCCGGGAGCCTGTGCAGCCCGCCAGCGCCGGGGTCCCGGGATCCTGGGACAGCTTCCCCGGGAAAACGCGCAGCGTGCCTCGGGCCGGTGCAGCGTCACGCCGGCCTCTGCCGCCGCGGACTCGCCCCACATCCGTGCCCCCCCACCCACCGCCTGAGTGAGCCAGAGCCCCCGAATCAACTGCTCCGTTAACGCTGCTCCTTTGACCCCGCCCTCTCTGAGCGAAGGGCAGACGCCCTCGGACGACCTGCGCGCAGAGGCGGGGCCAGGTCCAGGGCTGAGCCCCAGGAGCTGTGCGAACAAAGAGAGGGGGTGGTCCCTCCCAGCAGCCTCAGAAACAGCAGGTTAAAGCTCCACAGTCAGCTTGAAGTGCCCTGCATCTGTGGAAAACCTGAATAGACAGCGAAATATCCCAGGTTGAGGAAGTGGACTTTGGGAGCAAGATATACTATTATTTTCCCCTTTTTTCTTTTTGTGAGTGTGTATGTGTGTGCTGCTGTGTGAGATTTTGTCTGTGTAGCCTTGTTTTCACCATTTGTCCTGGGGTTAGACCGACCATTTATTTTTTTTTTTCTTTAATAGAAATTTTTCTTCTTAATAATTATTTTGTTATTTTAATAACTGTATTTTACCCTACTTTATTTTGTCTTCTCCCCTTTCTTTCTTCCTTTCTTCCCTCCTTTTCCTATTTCCCTCCTTTTCCTATTTCCCTCCTTCCTTCCTTCCTTCCTTCCTCCCTTCCTTCCTTTATTCCCTCCTTCCTTCCTCCCTTCCTTTCTTTATTCCCTCCTTCCTTCCTCCCTTCCTTTCTTCCTCCCTCCCTTCCTTCCTTTATTCCCTCCTTCCTTCCTCCCTTCTTTCTTCCTCCCTCCCTTCCTTCCTTTATTCCCTCCTTCCTTCCTCCCTTCCTTTCTTCCTCCCTTCCTTCCTTCCTTCCTCCCTCTCTTCCTTTATTCCTCCCTCCCTTCTTTATTCCCTCCTTCCTTCTTCCCTTCATTTCTTCCTCCCTCCCTTCCTTTCTTTATTCCCTCCTTCCTTCCTCCCTTCCTTTCTTCCTCCCTCCCTTCCTTTTATTCCCTCCTTCCTTCCTCCCTTCCTTTCTTCCTCCCTCCCTTCCTTCCTTTATTCCCTCCTTCCTTCCTCCCTTCCTTTCTTCCTCCCTTCCTTCCTTCCTTCCTTCCTCCCTCTCTTCCTTTATTCCTCCCTCCCTTCTTTATTCCCTCCTTCCTTCTTCCCTTCATTTCTTCCTCCCTCCCTTCCTTTCTTTATTCCCTTCTTCCTTCCTCCCTTCCTTCCTTCCTCCCTCCCTTCCTTTTATTCCCTCCTTCCTTCCTCCCTTCCTTTCTTCCTCCCTCCCTTCCTTTCTTTATTCCCTCCTTCCTTCCTCCCTTCCTTTCTTCCTCCCTCCCTTCCTTTCTTCCTTCCTTCCCTCCCTTCCTCCTTTCTTCCTTCCTTTCTTGACTTTCTACTTTTTTCTCCCTTTTGTTTTGAGCCGTGTGGATTAAAGGCTCTTGGCACTCCAGCCAGGTGTCAAGGCTGTGTCTCTGAGGTGGGAGAACTAACCTCAGGACACTGGTCCACAAGAGACCTCTCAGCTCCACGTAATATCAAACGGCGAAAATCTCCCAGAGATCTCCATCTCAACACCAAGACCCAGATTCACTCAAGGACCAGCAACAAACAGTGCTGGACACCCTATCCCCAACAAAGAGCGAGACAGGTCTACAGCCCCATCCATTAGCAGAGAGGCGGCCTAGAATCACAGTAAGGCTACCGACATCCCCATACATGCCCCCAGACGTGGACCTACCCACCAGGGAGACGCGATCCAGCCTCATCCACCAGAACAGGGGAACTGGTCCCCCCAACCAGGAAACCTGCTCAACCCACTGAACCAACCTCAGCCACTGGGGACAGCCACCAAAAATAGATAGAAATTCGAACCTGCAGCCTGCAAAAGGGAGACCCCAAACATAGTAAGATAAGCAAAATGAGAAGACAGAAAAACACACAGCAGATGAAGGAACAAGATAAAAACACACCAGACCTAACAGATGAAGAGGTAATAGCCAATCTACCTGAAAGAGAATTTAGAATAATGATGGTGAAGATGATGCAAAATCTTGGAAATAGAATAGACAAATTGCAAGAATCAGTTAACAAGGACCTAGAAGAAATAAAGAGGAAGCAAGTAACGATGAGCAACACAATAAACGAAATGAAAAATACTCTAGACGGGATCAGTAGCAGAATAACTGAGGCAGAAGGACGGATAAGTGACCTGGAAGATAAAATAGTGGAAATAACCACAGCAGAGCAGAAGAAAGAAAAAAGAATGAAAAGAACTGAGGACAGTCTCAGAGATCTCTGGGACAACATTAAACGCACCAACATTCGAATCATAGGGGTCCCAGAAGAAGAAGAGAAAAAGAAAGGGACTGAGAAAATATTTGAAGAGATTATAGTTGAAAACTTCCCTAATATAGGAAAAGAAATAGTCAACCAAGTCCAGGAAGCACAGAGAGTCCCATACAGGATAAACCCAAGGATAAACACGCCGAGACACATAATAATCAAACTGTCAAAAATTAAATACAAAGAAAACATATTAAAAGCAGCAAGGGAAAAACAACAAATAACACACAAGGGAATCCCCATAAGGCTAACATCTGATCTTTCAGCAGAAACTCTACAAGCCAGAAGGGAGTGGCAGGACATATTTAAAGTGATGAAGGAAAAAAACCTACAACCAAGACTACTCTACCCAGCAAGGATCTCATTCAGATTTGATGGAGAAATTAAAACCTTTACAGACAAGCAAAAGCTGAGAGAGTACAGCACCACCAAACCAGCTTTACAACAAATGCTAAAGGAACTTCTCTAAGCAAGAAACATAAGAGAAGGAAAAGACCTACAAGAACAACCTGAAACAATTAAGTAAATGGTAATAGGAACGCACATATCAATAATTACCTTAAATGTAAATGGATTAAATGCTCCCACCAAAAGACACAGACTGGCTGAATGGATACAAAAACAGGACCCATATATATGCTGTCTACAAGAGACCCACTTCAGACCTAGGGACACTTACAGGCTGAAAGTGAGGGGATGGAAAAAGATATTCCATGCAAATGGAAATCAGAAGAAAGCTGGAGTAGCAATTCTCATATCAGACAAAATAGACTTTAAAATAAAAACTATTACAAGAGACAAAGAAGGACACTATATAATGATCAAGGGATCGATCCATGAAGAAGATATAACAATTGTAAATATTTATGCACCCAACATAGGTGCACCTCAATACATAAGGCAAATACTAACAGCCATAAAAGGGGAAATCGACAGTAACACAATCATAGTAGGGGACTTTAACACCCCACTTTCACCAATGGACAGATCATCCAAAATGAAAATAAATAAAGAAACACAAGCTTTAAATGATACATTATACAAGATGGATTTACTTGATATTTATAGGACATTCCATCCAAAAACAACAGAATACACATTTTTCTCAAGTGCCCATGGAACATTCTCCAGGATAGATCATATCTTGGGTCACAAATCTAGCCTTGGCAAATTTAAGAAAATTGAAATCGTATCAAGTATCTTTTCTGACCACAACGCTATGAGACTAGATATCAATTACAGGAAAAGATCTGTAAAAAATACAAGCACATGGAGGCTAAACAATACACTACTTAATAACGAAGTGATCACTGAAGAAATCAAAGAGGAAATCAAAAAGTACTTAGAAACAAATGACAATGGAGACACGACGACCCAAAACCTATGGGATACAGCAAAAGCAGTTCTAAGAGGGAAGTTTATAGCAATACAATCATACCTTAAGAAACAGGAAGCAACTCGAATAAACAACTTAACTTTGCACCTAAAGCAATTAGAGAAGGAAGAACAAAAAACCCCCAAATTTAGCAGAAGGAAAGAAATCATAAAGATCAGATCAGAAATTAATGAAAAAGAAATGAAGGAAACAATAGCAAAGATCAATAAAAGTAAAAGCTGGTTCTTTGAGAAGATAAATAAAATTGATAAACCATTAGCCAGACTCATCAAGAAAAAAAGGGAGAAGACTCAAATCAATAGAATTAGAAATGAAAAAGGAGATGTAACAACTGACTCTGCAGAAATACAAAAGATTATTAGAGATTACTACAAGCAACTCTATGGCAATAAAATGGACAACCTGGAAGAAATGGACAAATTCTTAGAAATGCACAACCTGCCAAGACTGAACCAGGAAGAAATAGAAAACATGAACAGACCAATCACAAGCACTGAAATTGAGACTGTGATTAAAAATCTTCCAACAAACAAAAGCCCAGGACCAGATGGCTTCACAGGCGAATTCTATCAAACATTTAGAGAAGAGCTAACACCTATCCTTCTGAAACTCTTCCAAAAGATAGCAGAGGTAGGAACACTCCCAAACTCATTCTACGAGGCCACCATCACCCTGATACCAAAACCAGACAAAGACGTCACAAAGAAAGAAAACTATAGGCCAATATCACTGATGAACATAGATGCAAAAATCCTCAACAAAATACTAGCAAACAGAATCCAACAGCACATTAAAAGGATCATACACCATGATCAAGTGGGGTTTATTCCAGGAATGCAAGGATTCTTCAATATACGCAAATCAATCAACGTGATACACCATATCAACAAACTGAAGGAGAAAAACCATATGATCATCTCAATAGATGCAGAGAAAGCTTTTGACAAAATTCAACACCCATTTATGATAAAAACCCTGCAGAAAGTAGGCATAGAGGGAACTTTCCTCAATATAATAAAGGCAATATATGACAAACCCACAGCCAGCATTGTTCTCAATGGTGAAAAACTGAAACCATTTCCACTAAGATCAGGAACAAGACAAGGTTGCCCACTCTCACCACTCTTATTCAACATAGTTTTGGAAGTTCTAGCCACAGCAATTAGAGAAAATAAAGAAATAAAAGGAATCCAAATAGGAAAAGAAGAAGTAAAGCTGTCACTGTTTGCAGATGACATGATACTATATATAGAGAATACTAAGGATGCTACCAGAAAACTACTAGAACTAATCAATGAATTTGGTAAAGTAGCAGGATACAAAGTTAATGCACAGAAATCTCTGGCATTCTTATACACTAATGATGAAAAATCTGAGAATGAAATTAAGAAAACACTCCCATTTACCATTGCAACAAAAAGAATAAAATATCTAGGAATAAACCTACCTAAGGAGACAAAAGACTTGTATGCAGAAAACTATAAGACACTGATGAAAGAAATTAAAGATGATACAAATAGGTGGAGAAATATACCATGTTCTTGGATTGGAAGAATCAACATAGTGAAAATGACTGTATTACCCAAAGCAATATACAGATTCAATGCAATCCCTATCAAATTGCCACTGGCATTTTTTACAGAACTAGAAAAAAGAATTTCACAATTTGTATGGAAACACAAAAGACCCCGAATAGCCAAAGCAATCTTGAGAACGAAAAATGCAGCTGGAGGAATCAGGCTCCCTGACTTCAGACTATACTACAAGGCCACAGTAATCAAGACAGTATGGTACTGGCACAAAAACAGAAATATAGATCAATGGAACAGGATAGAAAGCCCAGAGATAAACCCACACACATATGGTCACCTTATCTTTGATAAAGGAGGCAAGAATATACATTGGAGAAAAGACAGCCTCTTCAATAAGTGGTGCTGGGAAAACTGGACAGCTACCTGTAGAAGTATGAAATTAGAACAATCCCTAACACCATACACAAAAATAAACTCAAAATGGGTTAAAGACCTAAATGTAAGGCCAGACACTATCAAACTCTTAGAGGAAAACATAGGCAGAACACTATACGACATAAATCATAGCAAGATCCTTTTTGACCCATCTCCTAGAGAAATGGAAATAAAAACACAAATAAACAAATGGGACCTAATGAAACTTAAAAGCTTTTGCACAGCAAAGGATACCATAAACAAGACCAAAAGACAACCCTCAGAATGGGAGAAAATATTTGCAAATGAAGCAACTGACAAAGGATTAATATCCAAAATTTATAAGCAACTCATGCAGCTCAATAACAAAAAAACAAACAGCCCAATCCAAAAATGGGCAGAAGAACTAAATAGACATTTCTCCAAAGAAGATATACAGATAGCCAACAAACACATGAAAGAATGCTCAATATCATTAATCATTAGAGAAATGCAAATCAAAACTACAATGAGATATCATCTCACACCGGTCAGATTGGCCATCATCAAAAACTCTAGAAACAATAAATGTTGGAGAGGGTGTGGAGAAAAGGGAACACTCTTGCACTGCTGGTGGGAATGTAAAATGATACAGCCACTATGGAGAACAGTATGGAGGTTCCTTAAAAAACTACAAATAGAACTACCATATGACCCAGCAATCCCACTACTGGGCATATACCCTGAGAAAACCATAATTCAAAAAGAGTCATGTACCAAAATGTTTATTGCAGCTCTATTTACGATAGCCAGGACATGGAAGCAACCTAAGTGTCCATCAACAGATGAATGGATAAGGAAGATGTGGCACATATATACAATGGAATATTACTCAGCCATAAAAAGAAATGAAACTGAGTTATTTGTAATGAGGTGGATAGACCTGGAATCTGTCATACAGAGTGAAGTAAGTCAGAAGGACAAAAACAAATACCGTATGCTAACACATATATATGGAATCTAAAAAAAATAAATAAATAAATAAATAAATAAAATGTCATGAAGAGATTAGTGGTAGGAGGGAATAAAACACAGACCTACTAGAGCATGGACTTGAGGATATGGGGAGGGGGACGGGTAAGCTGTGACGATATGAGAGAGTGGCAGGGACATATACACACTACCAAATGTAAATTAGATAGCTAGTGGGAAGCTACAGCATAGCACAGGGAGTTCACCTCTGTACTTAGTGACCACCTAGAGGGGTGGGATAGGGAGGGTGGGAGGGAGGGTGACAAAAGAGGGAAGAGTTATGGGAACATATGTATATGTATAACTGATTCACTTTGTTGTAAAGGAGAAACCAACCCACTATTGGTAAAACAGTTATACTCAAATAAAGATGTTTAAAAAAAAAAAAAAAAAAAAAAAAAAAAAAAAAAAAAAAAAAGAAAATACTGATGTAATGTATTTAATGACTGTAGGTAATATTTAGGTATTTTATTTCTTCTATATAAATAAATTAAATTTTGTTCTAGGAAAAGTATAAAATTAATCTAAATTCTTATGTTTTTGGAATAAGTTTCTAAAATATTCTATTTTTCTCAATTCATATTTATATCAGTTTTGTCATTTATAATAATGCCAAATTTGTGTCTTCTCTTTAGATTATTCAAATTTTTTTCCAGAGAGTTTCCTATTTTATTAAATTTTATAAAGAACTAGTTTTTGGCCTTATGGTTCCTTTCCATTATATCTTTGTCTTTTATTTCCTTAAATATTGTTTTTCTCTGTTAATACCTCCATTGTATTTAATTTGGGTTTGTTCTGTCATTATTTTTTTCTTAGTAATATTGTATAGTTTTATTCTTTTCTAATGTAATTATTTAAAGCTATAAACTTCCCTTGAAGCACTCCTTAATTTAATTCTATAAGTGTTTACAGACACATATTATTGTTTACATCTCACTTTCATTAAAATGTATTATTTTAAATGAAAGTTTAGGAGTATGTATTTCCAAATATAAACTCCTTGAAGTTCTCTTTTTACACTAAACATTAATTTCAAACAACTTTGGAGGATCATACACCTTGTAAGTGGAGAGGTAAATGTAAGTATGCTAGCTTGAGAATCATTATTTCCAAATTTTACGCTATAATGCCTACCAGGTTTTCTACTCTGGTGATTAATATTTGTCAATTATATTTGTCTTAGAAAACTAGTCACCTAGAGTCTTAAACCTGTTACTAAAACATCTTTCATAGTATTCATTACTAATTTTTTTTTATCTCCCACACTTCTGTATTATATTCTCTCACACAATGCTTTGTATTCTTCTCTATCCTTTTGATTATTCTCTATTTTTCTGTTATAATTGCAAAAGATGTTTTGATAATTTTATTGTGTTTTCTTTTAAATGTTGGTTTTTACATTTTAACAATTATATTTTTCTGCTTTAAAACTTTATGATTTATGCTTGTACCGGTGCTATGTTTTTTATTATCTTTTTAAGCACGTAAACGTAATTTTAATTTTTAAAATGTTTGGAAAAATAGGTAAATAAAGCGTGCAACATCAATGATCCTTGTATATTAATTCTCCAGGATCAGAAATATGGGGTACGTCAAAAGCAATCATAAGACTGACATGAGTAATCAAATAGGAGATTTCTCCTAGTTAGATTTTAAAACCACTAGTAATTCTTGACTCTAACGTA
Organism: Kogia breviceps; assembly: GCF_026419965.1. Taxonomy (NCBI): domain Eukaryota; kingdom Metazoa; phylum Chordata; class Mammalia; order Artiodactyla; family Physeteridae; genus Kogia; species Kogia breviceps. The sequence continues at coordinate 73,659,256 of NC_081313.1, read as the reverse complement.
CTGTCCTCTGTATCCACCTAAAAAACGAACATGGTAGTAATACTGGCTTTTTATTAAAACTTCTTCTCAATTTTATTTTTTTAAACTCCCAGTAGAAGGTCTGCAATTTTGAGAAACAGTTTGAAAACAACTAGAAGATGATAATTCAAAGCAAATTAATTTTATACAAACTTGAGCTTCAATGCTGTACAGAGTTTTGTACAGAGCAGAGTTATTTAAAAAATATTTCTATTGAGAAAACTTATGGACTTTTCACAGGTGTGTGGGGATGTCTCAAAATGTTGATTTTCCTTTTTTTTTTTCTCATTGATTTTTGACTTAGAAATTTCCAACTTGGAAAGGAAAGTTGCAGAGATTATAAGTATACACAAATACAACCTGTGTTTTCCCCAGTAGAATGCATATTTCTGTCTCACAATCAGAGTAGTCTAAATCTTTTGGGGGCATGGAAAGGAGGCCATCTTTCTAATGGGGACAAATAGATACATAAAACGCTTTCTGAGATGTATGAGCAGCAAGCTTAGAGATTATTGATAGAGACTTTCCTGTTCTTTGAGGCACTATATGGAAATAGCTTTTTCCTTAAATCAAAATAAGAAAAAAATAAGGCTGATAAACAGTGATAAAAATAACTGAAATTTAGGAAATTAATAATTTGCACTAGGTTATGTTTCTTTAAGAATTAGTTTAGATTGTGTGAACATATATCTTACAAAAATACCTTTACTCTTTATTTTTATAATAAATGGAAAAGTGGAATCATGGAGTATTTGCCTCTGTAATTAGCTTATTTTATGTAGCATAACATCCTCAAGGTTCATCCACATTGTCACATATTGTAGAATTTCCCTCATTTTTAAGGAAAAATAGTATGCAGTCGGCCCTCCATATCTGCAGGTTCTGCATTCATGGATTCTACCATGGATCAAAAATAACCTTAGCCTATTTTTTAATCAGGTTATTAGGTTTTTTTGCTATGTAAGTTTAAGAGTTGTAGGCTTTCCTTATATATGTTGGAGATTAAACCCTTATTAGATATATAGCTCATAAATATTTTTCCCCATTCTGTAGGTTGCCTTTTACTTTATTGATTGTTTCTCATTTGCTGTGGAGCTTTTCAGTTTAGTATAGTCTGACTTGTTTACTTTTGTTTCTGTTGATTGTGTTTTTGGTGTCATATCCATGAAATCATTGCCAAGACCAATGTCATGAAGATTTCCCCCTATGCTTTCTTCTTGAAGTTTTACAGTTTGGGGTATTAACATTTAAAACTTTAATCCATTTTGTGTTGATTTTTGTGTATGGCCTTCTACCAGGCCAAGCAATCATGTCTGTCCTCCTCTAGGTAGCCAGACTGTGCTGGTCCCATCAGAGCTCCAAGACTGGCAAGACAGAAGCTAGTCCTCTGGGGAGACCTGTCAAAAAACTTGTGGTGCTGGACGTACAAACCAACTCTTTCCCTCCACCAGGTAGAGCTGGGAACTAGGGGGTTTCTTCCTGACATATGGCACTGCACAAAGGTAAGGTCTCTGGAGAGAGGGTGTCTGGAGTCTCCTTACAGGCTTCAGGGAGTCTGGTTTCACATTCCCCCCACATGCAGGAGCCTTTCAATTAGTTTCTGATTTCTCACAAAAGAAGTCTGTTCACGAATTGTTGCTGAATTGGAGTGTTTTAGGGGAAAAGATGCTCCTGGGCTTCCTACTCTTCCATCTTCCTGATGACACTTTTATTCTGCTTTCTTCTTTTTTTATACTTCTTTAACTGGATCTTTTTTAAATTTCTATGTTTCTGTTCTTTCTACATTTTAGTTTTGAAAGAATGAATGACAAAGACTATGTCTCTCAAAATATATTTGTCTGTACCTAGTACAGTTTTAAAGTAATGGTAACTTTCTAAATAGTGTTCTGGTCTTCACAGTATACTCCTTTGGTTATGGTTGTCCCAGTGCAGGCTCATCCATGTAGGAAGGAATGATTATAAATTAAGAATTATTGACCTAATCTACAGTAACTTCAAAAATTCATTTTCTTCATAATTGTATAGAAAACTAAGCCTAGAAGTTTTAGAAAAATTCCTGTTTAAAGTATTCTGCCTTGCTACCTCACTATATATTATGCCTATGAAACTAGATTTTAATTTTAAAAATATATTCACTGGGGCTTCCCTGGTGGCGCAGTGGTTGAGAATCCGCCTGCCGATGCAGGAGACACGGGTTCGTGCCCTGGTCCGGGAAGATCCCACATGCCGCGGAGCAACTAAGCCCGTGAGCCATGGCCGCTAGGCCTGCGCGTCCGGAGCCTGTGCTCCGCAACGGGAGAGGCCACACAGTGAGCGGCCCGCATACCGCAAAAAAAAAAAAAAAAAAAAAAAAAAAAAAAAATATATATATTCACTGGTTTTCAGAGTCAGTGAAACATGAGGCACAATTATGGCATTCAGTTCCTGTCTACAGAGAATTTCAAATCAATAAGAATATAAAATACTATTCAATTTTTCTGTCTTTCCTATATGTATGGAATTATTTGGTTCTAATTTCTTAATGGTTCCCATACTATAGAAAATTAGGTGACTTAGCTTTTCATGTCTTAAAAAAATAACTGAAACATCAATTCATATGAAAATGGAACAACTCACAGAAGTAAAAGTTTTTAGATAACAAATGAACATATTCCATTATAGGCTATTCTGCTACTACTACACACAGTTACTTAGATATTTTCTTTAGGCTGCAATCTAAGAGACATATTCAGGAGTTTTATAAATCTTGTGTGCTGATTTCTGCTATAGAATCAGACAAAGCTTAGCAGGGTTATCTATTTTAATTTCCAGTGGACCTGACCCATTGGAAGTAATTTGGAAATGGTCTGGATGATATGATGAATTTTGAGACCAAACTGAATTCTCTTCCTCTTTCTGAATTTTAGAGACAACATGTTCCTTATGTGGGTGTGCTACTCTGGCCCATTTACCAAGTGACCTGAAAACCTAATTTTGAGTAGGACCTAAAACAGGAGAAGGTTCTACAATAGGTCCAGTCTGCCATGCAACCTGCTCTGCCACTTGGACCTTATGATCCAGTAGATCCAATGGTGCTTGAAGTGTCAGTTTAAGTAGGGATGCTGGTGGTGCCTTTGGCTGGACCCTTGAGTGAAGGCTGTAGGTTCTTGGTGTAAATCCCGGCCATCCTCTGAAAATTACTACTCTCCTTTTGAGAAAAAGCTTTTGTCTTACCACTGGACCTTAGTAGAGTAGAATGCTTAATGACAGACCACTAAGTACCATGTGACCTGAACTGCCCATAATGAATTGGGTGTTATTTAACCTACCAAGCCATAAAGTTGGGCATATACAGCAGAACCCCATTATTAAATGGAACTGGTATATCAAGATCAGGCACAAATAACCCCTGAAGGCACAAATAACTTACATAAAGAAGTGGTCTCAATCTCCTTGGTTCCCACTCCTGCTATACTAAGGTTTCATGGGGAATTCCCAATGATCAACTGATACAGGAAGAGAAAACCCAGGCCGGGTTTACTATGGCTCTCCATAATATACAGTCACCACTCAAAAGTTGACATTTATAGCACTACAGAGTCCTTTTCTGGGACATCCCTGAAGGACAATGGTGAAGGGAAATCCTCCCTGTGGACAAAATTTCAAGCAGTACAGCTGGTTGCTCACTTTGGAAAGAAAAATGGCCAGACACGCTATTATATACCAATTCACAGACTATGAGCAGCAGGCTGCCTTTGGACTTGACCTGTAACTCTTCCTGGGGTATCCAGCCTACTAGCCTAACCTGCAGATTTTACATTTACCAGGTCACCATAATCATGAGAGCTAATTTCTTAAACTCTCTCTCATATATATATATATATATATATACATATATATATATATGTATATATATATATATATTTATGATTATATATTTATGTATTTATATAATTTCTGTAAAAGATAATTGGCTATTTAAAGCAAAATCAGAAGCAAAATATTTTAAAAATTATAACGTAAGTAGAAGTAAAATGCATGACAATTAGTAAAATGATGAAAAGGGGAAACGGAAGTATACTTTTGAAAGGTTTCTACATTAAATAAATGTTAGATCAAACTATTTGAATGTAGACTATGAAAAGTTAATGATGCATATTAAAACCTTATAACTACCACTGAATTATATCAAATAATACCTGTAATAAGCCACTATAGGATACAAAAAGAAAACATTTAAAAATCAATACAAAAAAAGAAATCAAAACAGGAATAAAAAAGAATAAGAACACAGGATAAATAGAAAACAAATAGAAAAATGGTAGACTTAAACCTGAGAATATTAGTAACTATAATAAATGTAAATGATCTAATTAACCTCATTAAAAGGCAAAGATTTTCAAGTGGATGTAAGGCAAAACCCAACTACATCCTGTCTTTAAGAAATGCACTATAATTTTTAAATACACAGAAAAGTTAAAAAAAAATTATGGGGAAAGATATGCATGCAAAACACAAATTATGAGACAGATAGAGATACATACAAAGTTACCAACATACAAAGTTAGTTTCAGAATAAGTAATATTACAAGGTATATAGAAGGAAATATCATAATGATAAGGGATCAATTAATTAAGAACACATAGCAAAACTAAATGTTTATGCAGGTATAATGATATATATATACATCTAGAGCTACAGGTATATAGATCCACACATATACGTATATATTCATATGCATAATATAGCAAATATAACAAATACACATATATAAAAATATATGTATATATATATGTATATATAGCAAAAACAGCAAATACTATATAACTAAAATAAGAAATAGATAATTTTGTAATTATACTGGAGATTAAGCTCTCCTCCCTCAGTAACTGATATTATAAGTAGCCAAAAAAAATTAATTAATAAGGATATAGAAGACTTGAATTTAAAGAATGTATAAACCAAATAATTTATAAAACACTACATTCAGTAACAGCAGAATATACATTATATCTCACTGTACATAAAACATTCACCAGTATAGAACATATGCTGAGGCACCAAAACACTCAGTAAATCTTAAAAGATTAGAATTATAGAGAGCATGTTCTCTGAACACAATGGAATTTTATGTAAACTATAGCAAGAATGCAAGTTCCCTCTAAATTTTGAAATTAAGAACTTTATATCAAAATTCCTATAGCAAAAGGAGAAATCACAGTAAATTTAGAAAATATTTGTAAAAGAATGATTATGAGAGTACCACATATGGAAATTTGTAGGACAAAGCTAAAACAATGCTTTCAGGAGAATTTTTTAGCTTTAAATGATTATCTAAGAAAGTAATAAATGTCTCAAATCAATAATGTAAGTTTCTACCTTAAGAAATCATGATAGAAGAGAGAAAAGTCCTGAAGTAAGTAGAAGGAGACAAATAATGAAGATAAGAGCAGAAAACAACAGCCTAGTCAGTGGAATAGACAAAAAAAAAAAAAAATTAAGGAAACCTAGTTAGTTCTTTAAAAGAGTAAGAAAATTGATAAATCTTTAACTAAACTGAGCAAGAAGAAAATAAAGACAAAAACTACCAATATCAAGAGAGAAAAAGTGTCATCCTACAGAATCCATGGATGTTACATGATATAGGAAGAATATTATAAATAATTGACACCAATAAAACCAATAATTTAAATTAAATGCCTAGAAAGACACAAAAATTGGCAAAAAAATAATGAGAAAACATAAACACCCCATCACTACTAAAGAAATTGAATTTATAATTAATTTTCTGCAGTCACCTAAACTATGGCAAAGGAGGCAAGAATATACAATGGAGAAAAGACAGCCTCTTCAATAAGTGGTGCTGGGAAAACTGGACAGCTACATGTAAAAGAATGAAATGAGGACACTCCCTAACACCATACACAAAAATAAACTCCAAATGGATTAAAGACCTAAACGTAAGGCCAGACACTATCAAATTCTTAAAGGAAAACATAGGCAGAACACTCTATGACATAAATCAGAGCAAGATCCTTTTTGATCCACCTCCTAGAGAAATGGAAATAAAAACAAAAATAAACAAATGGGACCTAATGAAACTTAAAAGCTTTTGCACAGCAAAGGAAACCATAAACAAAACAAAAAGACCACCCTCTGTATGGGAGAAAATATTTGCAAATGAAGCAACTGACAAAGGATTAATCTCCAAAATTTACAAGCAGCTCATGAAGCTCAATATCAAAAAAACAAACAACCCAATCGAAAAATGGGCAGAAGACCTAAATAGACATTTCTCCAAAGAAGATATACAGATTGTCAACAAACACAAGAAAGGATGCTCAGCATCACTAATCATTAGAGAAATGCAAATCAAAACTACAATGAGGTATCACCTCACACCGGTCAGAATGTCCATCATCAAAAAATCTAGAAACAATAAATGCTGGAGAGGGTGTGGAGAAAAGGGAACCCTCCTGCACTGTTGGTTAGAATGTAAATGTATACAGCCACTATGGAGAACAGTACGGAGGTTCCTTAAAAAACTACAAATAGAACTACCATATGACTTAGCAATCCCACTACTGGGCATATACCCTGAGAAAACCATAATTCAAACAGAGTCATGTACCAAAATGTTCATTGCAGCTCTATATACAATAGCCAGGACATGGAAGCAACCTGTGTCCATCGACAGATGAATGGATAAAAAGATGTGGCACATATATACAATGGAATATTACTCAGCCATAAAAAAACCAAAATTGAGTTATTTGTAGTGAGGTGGATGGACCTAGATTCTGTCATACAGAGTGAAGTGTGAGAAAGAGAAAAACAAATACCATATGTTGACACATATGTATGGAATAAAAAAAAAGGTTCTGAAGAACCCACACGCATATGATCACCTTATTTTTGATAAAGGAGGCAAGAATATACAATGGAGAAAAGACAGCCTCTTCAATAAGTGATGCTGGGAAAACTGGACAGCTACATGTAAAAGAATGAAATTAGAACACTCCCTAACTCTGTACACAAAAATAAACTGAAAATGGATTGAAGACCTAAATATAAGGCCGGATGCTATAAAACTCTTAGAGGAAAACATGCGCAGAACACTCTCTGACAGCAAGATCTTCTTTGATCCACCTACAAGAGTAACAAAAATAAAAACAAAAATAAACAAATGGAACCTAGTTAAACTTAAAAGCTTTTGTACACCAAAGGAAACCATAAACAAAATGAAAATCCCACAAAATGGGAGCAAATAGTTGTAAACGAAGTGACTGACAAGGGATTAATCTCCAAAATACACAAACAGCTTATACAACTCAACAAAATAACAACCCAATCGAAAAATGAGCAGAAGACATAAATAGACACTTCTCCAAAGGAGATATACAGATGGCCAATAGGCACATGGAAAGATGCTCAGCATAACTAATTATTAGCAAAATGCAAACCAAAACTACAATGAGATAGCACCTCACACCAGTCAGAATGGACATCATCAAAAAATCTACAAACAATAAATGCTGGAGAGGGTGTGGAGAAAAGCGAACCCTCTTGCACTGTTGGTGGGAATGTAAATTGATACAGCCACTCTGGAGCAAAACACCATTATGAGCAAATAAGGCCATATCAGCAACAAATTATATAATTTAAATTATATGAAATTATTGAACAAGCATAACTACTGTAAGATAATTTATCTTAATTTAGAGTAGTTATGCTTATTCTGTTATAGAAATTAGACCAGTGGTTGCCTGAATTGCGGGTTGGGAGACTGACTGCAAATAATAACAAGGGTACTCTCTGGGGTGAGAGAATTGGTCAATATCTTGATTGTGATAGTGTTTATACCAATGTATACATTTGTCAAAACTCAAACTATACACATAAGATATGTGCATTTTTATTTTATGTTAACTATACATCAGTAAAGTTCATGTTAAAAGAAGAAAAAACATAATGAGATTAGTTCATTTTTTTATTTTGGTAAATTATTAGAAAATATTTAAGGTAAAATTGTTGAGTAGAGAACTCGCCTATAAAAGACTCTCCCTTTAAAAAACTCATACATGCAAAACTGTTTACTCTGATTTTATGTAAACAAAATCCTTCAAGACATCATGACTATAATTAATGAAAAACTGGCTAACTGAATATGATGCAGATTTATGTTCCCAACTCCTTAATACATTGTTTCTCCAAACGTTGTAAACATTTTCTTTAACATCTGAAACTCTGGGACTAGATGAATTAGTTTTTCAAAGGGGATCATCATGAATCCTAATGTTTATATAGCCTTTACTAGTTCTGATTGGATACTTAGAAGTGAAATGATCATAAAATCTCACTTACAAGGTAATATTTAGTAAAAATCAGCAAACATTTAAAGATATCCAGGTCCTTAATGACTTTAAGGAAAACTATCTTAGGTTACAGACTGCTGATTTAAAAATCAAATATTTAGATATTTTATTCAGACATGATACATTCTAGAAAAGAATGTTAATTTTTTTCTTTTGAGGTCTGTTTAAGCCCCCTCTCAATACCTAAATGAGGTTTGTAATATTAATGTCTAATTGAAATGTATTTTTATGCACTTACCTTTGTTAAACACATATTTACATATAAAATGCTATATGTTTACACACACATAAATAACTTTTCAATACATGAGCAGCATTAAAACATTTAATACAGTCATTCTGAGGAACAGAACCATAACTTTGATCTTGTTATCTTAAGAGAAAAATATACGGCAATGAATTTTAAAGGAACCTAACAGGTCTCAAATGTAAAAAACTTAATGAAAATTAACACAATGTGAAACAGCAAAAATGGAACCTGACCAGCATAAACAATGTTAAATCTAGAAGTTCTAGAAAGATCATATTATAATTTGGAATTATCTTAAGAGGTCTTAATAACAAAAAGGCATAAATCTATTATGATCATTCTCAGGAGTATTCCTCTTCACCTTATTATTGAACAGTTAAAATAAAACACCAAGACTGTGCTGTAAGCCAGTGACCTCTCCATCAGTTAACAAGAATGCTTTGTATTCTGGGGCAAGGTTAAAACTCCAAGTCAACCCAAGATCAAGAAGGTCTTGTGGTGTAAGTAACATGTATCATGTAATGTTCAAAGAGGTTGTGACCTGACTCAATTATAAACAAGAAATAAAAATGGATTTTTAAATTTTCTTTCAAAATATTGTGGATTAATTACAGTGATTGCAATCTCTTTTCCCATATGTAGTTCCAGCCCATCCTAATTTTCAAAATTTTATCAGAAAACACTGGCTTCACATAAACAAAATAGTACCTCCATTCTAGTGTGCATGTGTTTAGTAAAAGCCTTGCAATTACATTATTTAACTTTGGATGACTGCTATTCATGGCTCGTATTTCTACAGGTGTCACATCACTAACTTCAAAAGTATCACATATTTGCTGAGAAAAAAAGGCCTTAACTTTTCAGGGTTAATGTATTTACTTGTCTCACTTACTCTGAATGGCTTATAAATAAAAACTTCTTTTAAAAAGATACACTTTCTCTTTTTCTCAGCATAAGATGTGTAGAGATGTGTATTTTAGGAAGTTTATGCAAAGTTGATTACCCTTCCTATTCAATTTAAGAAGAAATCTCCACAATATTTGTTTTTGGGAAATCTGACAATGGTACAATTTCTTTTCAACAGCAAATATTCAGTTCCATGTTTACGCTTAAGTGAGAAACTACTCATGAAAATGCACAGCCTCATTTGTAAAGTGATGTTTAAGATGTTATACGAGTGAGCAAAAATGGACAAATTTTACGTAAGGGGAGCTCTTTCATCCTCTGAAGCAAAATTAGCTGAAACTGAGATTTCATAAAATTTACCTTTAAAAAAATTAATATTGTATTTTTCCAGACTACTATTTTGCTTCCCTTTCTCAGCTGTATCACACATATTATCATGATACTAATCAAAATATAGAGCAAAAAATTTGCTGGTAAAATTGCCTGTAGGCTGACATTATTGTGAAACTATAAAGAATGAAATGCTGAATCAGGGGATATGGGATAGTGTCTTCTAGAAATTAATTCCAGTTGAGACTTGGTGAAACCTTAATCACATAATCCTGACTTGCCAAAAAAAATTCTTAAGAAAATGTAGTGCTCAAGATAACTTCTGGGAATAAAATTTTAAGATAATCTGCAAGAAAGGCAAAGGCAATGTAAGATGCACAAGCTCTTTCTTTCTGTGAGCCTCAAAAACTTTAATAATGGCTCCAAGGACTGAGAAAGTAATTTCATTTCCTTATCCACTCAGTTTGTGGCCTCTGTTAAAACTGCTGGTTAATACCAACTGATGCTCTTTTAATATTACCCATTTTGTCCACTGAGAAGTGCACTGGCAGGAGCAACCTATTTCATATTGTTAATGGAAAAAGCCTAGTTTCCATTTCGTTGGAAGATCAGGTATAAAAGGACCACAGACCATGAGAATATACTCTACTTATGGTGTTTTGCTTTTTCCCCAATTTTTTATTAGGGAAAAATAAATCACACAAGTGATGGATTTTCTATGTACAAATGATAAAC